>NC_089731.1:8592500-9192500 GCF_035083965.1 Branchiostoma lanceolatum | reverse complement strand
AGAGAATAATTAAATTATTTTAATACTTTTAGAGGCAGGCAGGATCAAATTGCTTGCAAATGAAATGTCACTGACATAATTTGTATCAAAATTTGTATGTCTATTCAGGAGTATGATGCCTACAATGTGGCGCGGTCCTACTACGACGTACGTGAGTACGACCGTGCTGCCCACGTGTTACGTGACTGCGGGAGTCAGAAAGTGTACTTCCTCTGCATGTACTCACGCTACATGGGAGGGGAGAAGAAGAGAGGGGATGCCATGGCAGATAGCCTCGGACCACTGAAGGCTGGACAGGTCAGTTCAGATGGGTGGAAATATTGTATATTGCCCGATATTATTGGCCATTTGGTCGTCAGCCTGTCAGGTGGCAGCAGAGAAAGCGTGAGGTGGTAATTTCCCCATTTTGGCCAAGCACTAACGATTCTTTTGTGATTCCTATCCTGTTTTCAAGCCAATGATATAAAGAAACGAGCTAGCTATGTGTTATTATATACCTGTACATCTGCATCTATTTAATACTGTAGGAATCACATCCAGGTACTTTGGTCTTGGACATAACCCCTATGGCAGTTGTGGTATACTGGCCATGGTACTATATAGCTATTCTTGCACTTCAACTCTTTATTTCAAGTACAGGACCCATGGTTGTTGTAATACTAGAGATGACTCAATGTCACATACATACATAGAATGTCTATAATCAAGTTATGGGAAATTTTCACAAATTTCACCATCCTAAACCATGATGACCAAAAATGCAGCCTACAACTATTTAGTTACTGCCTCCGCTGCAGGACCAGTGTGGTTGGCTGCGGACCCTGCGTGAGGAACTGCATCAGAAGGAGAGCGGTCTAGACGGGTACGGTCTGTACCTGTACGGTGTGGTTCTGAGGAGACTGGGACTACAACAGGAGGCCATCACTGCCCTTCTGTCAGCCATCAACAAGGAACCACTACACTGGGGAGCTTGGCTGGAGCTCGCTATGCTCATCAAGTAAGGGCTGCTGATGGCTAGGGTTGTATAATGTATTGTTTTTCTTTTTATTTACTGGCTCCAAGCATACATATCATGTGTATCAGACCTGTACTGACTGTTGTACTGTAAGTTTCTTGTGACACCTACATTTAGAGGCATGGTGAAAATGAAGAGTTCGCTACACATGTCTTTGAGTTTGAGTTCACTGTTGAAATGATATCAGCAACACAATGGAAATGCCTGCGCTTGTTTGTAAATGTGCTGACTTCACAGTAGACAAGTGGCTCCAAAAACTGCTAACTTAAAAATGCCACAGATATTTCAAGATTTACAATAACCCCTTCTACAACATTCCTTCCAGTGACAAAGCTAACCTGGTAGCCCTCTCTGTGCCCAACCACTGGATGAAGCAGTTTTTCCTAGCCCACTGCTACCTGGAGCTGCAGATGAATGAAGACGCACTGACACAGCTACAAGGACTGGCTGACAAGGGCTTCTCTCTCAGCACCTGGGTTAAGGCTCAGACTGCTAATGCCTACCACAACATGAGACAGGTGACATTCATATACATGTATATGAAGTAAAGTACATGTAGATGTATTTATTTGATTTAGTGGTTTTCTACAGAATTGCTTAAAGATATATCAAATCATTCTTCTTTCTCAAGGGAGCAAGCTACTCTTGATAAATTCTAAACATGTGGCACTGTCTTGTTTAAATTTTTAATACTGATCAAAGAGAAGACAAAGGATGCAGATATTCAAAATTTTGAATACAAAAAAAGTCAAAGCAGAGTGCCAGAATAAAATTGTTATGAGAATAGCAATAGATTTTTTATTATTTTTCAAACCCCAAAAACTGGCAAATCAGGAGCATTTACTTTTTGAAATCTCAGGTGATTGTAAAGTTGCAATTCTGTCACTAGGTGGAGCCTGCGGTTGACCTGTTGAAGCAGTTGCATGCGGAGGACCCGTACAGACTGGACAACATGGACACCCTGTCCAACCTGCTGTATGTTAAAGAGATGAGGGCGGAGCTCAGCCACCTGGCACATTCTGTCTGTCAGGTGGACAAGTTCAGGGTCGAGACATGCTGTGTCATTGGTGGGTAAAATGTTATTTCAAACACAAAGCAAACTTTAGATGTAGCTTTTCAGCTGATTATGAAGCCTAGTTCTACTGTACGCTGCAAGGCTAAACACTGATGTGATATTCTGATTGGAAAGCTTAAAGCACTAATATGATAATGAGGAATGGCGACGTGATTGGCCCATAAGTTTGCAGTTGATTTGTTTTGGATGTGATTGGTTTATAACAAAAGGAACAACACTTGTCATGTTGACCAAGGAGGTCTTCTTGATGCTAACCAGGGATGAATAGCTTACAGCTAGTAGGAAAAGGCCTCTTTTAGGTTGTCTTAAGTATCTTCTTAGGTTGACAAGCCAAAATTGCTTACATTTGGTTTACTATTTTCTGGTATAATCTTTTGCAGACCAAACTAAACTGTAGCATGGTAACATTTTGCGTAACATTTTGCAAGTACAGTTCCAACAAAAAATCATCTTACGATTAGTCAAAGGTTGTGTACCTGTACTTACAACTCCAGGGGCACAAAGCTGACATGTAAGACTAAGAGTACACAGAGACTTGATATTGTCTCTTCTAGGTAATTACTACAGCCTGCGGGGTCAGCATGAGAAGGCAGTGTTGTACTTCCAACGGGCGCTGAAACTGAACCCTAACTACCTGTCAGCCTGGACACTGATGGGTCACGAGTACATGGAGATGAAGAACACTTCAGCAGCCATACAGGTCGGGCACTTGTTTAACCGTCTCAATGCTGAGGTGGGGCAACTGTGCAGGATTAACCTCACTGCTGATTTGACAATACTGACTGGTACTATTTCACACTGTAGCTATGTGTCGCTGCTAACAATGTGGTCCCAAATGTATTGTCATACAAATGTATTTTCCTTCTTGTAAACAGTGATTTCTTTTCATTGTTTCAGGCTTACAGACACGCTATTGAAGTAAACCGTAGAGACTACAGAGCATGGTACGGACTGGGCCAAACATATGAGATCCTGAAAATGCCCTTCTACTGTCTGTACTATTACAGGTAATACACTCTCCAGCTGTCAGGAATACCTCAATCAATTTGTAGAAAACCTTTGCACATAACAGTTGTCAGTTCTTCTCATTCTAATTCAATTAAAAAACCTTAACTTCCAGGCAGGCTCACCAGTTGCGACCTAATGACTCCCGGATGTTGATGGCATTGGGAGAGTGTTACGAGAAACTGGACCGACTCTTGGAGGCCATCAAGTGCTACTGGCGCGCATACTCCGTGGTAGACCAGGAAGGAATGGCGCTGGTCAAACTAGCCAAGTTACACGAACTCATCAAAGTGAGTAAGGTTGTACACAGATACAGCTGTTTCATTTTGGGCTTTATTGTGTTTTGTATGGTTTTGAAAAATATGAAGTTTTAACTGTAAGAGCTAGACATTGTTTTTTAAGGAAAGATAAAATGATAACAGTGGCTAAGAAGAGACATACAGACTTGTGAGAACACTGCTATGCGTAGGACAATAAGTACAAAGGTATCCAAAGTGTTTTCTCCACATATTTGATTACAGGAAGACCAGCAGGCCGCAGCCTTCTATACAGCATTTGTGCAGCAGTCTGAGATGATGGGGACTGTGGATGTGGAAGAGCAGTGTCAGGCCTACCGCTACCTGGCTAACCACTATCTTAAGGTAAAGTCCTATTGGCTCACCACTATCTCAAGGTAAAGTCCTATTGACTCACCACTATCTCAAGGTAAAGTCCTATTGGCTCACCACTATCTCAAGGTAAAGTCCTATTGGCTCACCACTATCTCAAGGTAAAGTCCTTTTGGCTCACCACGATCTTTGACAGATTTCTATTTTTGAGCCCACACTAGCCAAATAAATGTGCTTGCAATTGTCAAATTGCTTTGTTTTGCCTCAAGCTGACTTAGACCAGATTTCTTTGTAGCCTAGAAATGTTTGCATTTCTGAAATGTTTAAATTTCTTTCTCCCACCCACCCACAGCACAAGGACCTGGACCAGGCCACCTTCTACGCCCGCCGCTGCTGCGACTTCGCCAGCACGCGAGAGGAGGGGAAGTCATTGTTACAGCAGATTTCTGGTCTCAGGTCCAACCAGGGAGACGACAGTAGTCTGTCACAGAGTATTGCAGAGGGAAGACCCGCTGTTACACCAGTCACCGCCACCCCCACCAGCAGTGTGCCACCTATGAACTTAACTTTCACCTCATAATTTGAAATGATGTCAGATTTTGGTATGAAGTTCCGCATGTTCCCTTGAATGCATGTCTCTACTCAAAAATGTGGGTCATTATTTCCCAATGAGGGGCTGTTAAAGTGAATAACATTTTTCAAGAAAATTAACTTACAAATAAACATAAACTTAATTATATTATCAAAAACACAAACAATAATTGGCCTTATTCTGTCACTAATATACACTGTAGACTTGACTCATTTTAAAGGTTTACACATAGTCCTTATATGTCTGAATCAAGATTTTACACTCTAATACAAATTTGTCAATAATGTATGTCTATTTTGAGAATACCGGTACTGTACTGCAGTGTAAAAATGATGCAAATTAACACTTCAAAGAAAACTTTGTGTGTTGTATTGCCATAGGTTTGTCCATGTAATGCAATATACATATGAAGAGCATTTTTGATATTTTACTGGTTGTAAAAAAACAGGCATGTAGGTTCCTTAGCTATAAGATTTCATATACATGTAAGAAAGAAAGAAATACATGTGATAATATTTCATCGTAATGGTAGTATGTGTGATGATGTGTATTGCTCTTTACAATGGGAAGTTATTTAAGTCCGCTATATATAAGTACATAAAGAGATACAAATGTAGTCATAGATTTGGCTTAAAAATTCCAGATTCACAGTTTAAGTGGTACTTTAATACATGTATTTCCTTTTGGCTAAAAGACATTTTCATAGACTCAACAACTACTTATTTACAAAATTTTAGTCAAGTTTCCACTGGAATTCTGCGTCGTCCTTTTGTGCAGGCACACTCCTCTCTGCAGCGGACACCCTGTGCCAAGGCCCCTGCTGCCTGCAGCTGACATTCCCTGCAGCAGGCGGTACGACCAGCTGCGGTGCACCGGTCACATGACAGAACCAGCTGGTGGCAGTGGGCGCTACTGCAGGGCTTGTACTCGTCCCACGCATCTTTACAGTAGAAACATTCTGTGGCAGAAATGATATACATGTATAATACATTAAATATGGGATATGCAATGACTAGTATTTTGTCGATTGCCAAAAGGTCGCCGAACCTCAAAATCACCAGGGAGTCAAGCATTTTTTCCCCTGAAAAGCTAAGTCATTGACCTGCGAATGTCGACTGATCCCTAAAAATCATGCAATGATCAAGAAAATAACAGTAAGTACTGCTGAATGTGTCATTTGGAGCTCACAGACTCGTTGCCAAATCAATTTTACTGGTGTGTGACAGGTAGTACCAACATTAAAAGCAAAGGATAGGATTCAAATATATCTACAGCTGGGTTACATATTACAAAAGATGACCAAAAAATAGTATATATTTTCCAAAGGAATGTCACTGAGTTGCTGAGGTTTTTACTGCACACTCACTTCCAACTATGTCACTGTTGGCTGGTATTGCATAGCGATCGTCAAAGACAAAGAGCTTCCCCCTGAAGTATCCATTGGGATACTTCTCCATGTACTTGTGGATGCCTCCTTCAAGTTGAAGTACATCCTTGCACACCCCCTGAAGGAGAAAGTTAGGAAAAACAGGACCTGATGGTTTACTGATGTTTCAGTCAATGCTTAGAGTTATATAATAAAGTGTTCTACAATTCTGGAATTCATTATGCAATGTTGTACCAAAACACATGTAAAATATTTAACCCTGATTCAGAAGTTCAAGCAAGGCCATTTCTAGACTCCAGAGGTAAAGTTCCTCCACATGTTTAGGAAGCTTAGCTGTCAGGAATTAAGAAGCACTAAAAAGAAAGTATTCAAATCTTCATTTTCTCTACAAATTTAAGTAGTAATTAACATGCAATAATGACTTGATATGCAAATTATACTGCTTCAGTAAGAGACCTACAGTCCCCGCTTTTTGCTTGTTCACAACCAGACAGCAGCCCAATCTTTGGAACTACGAAATTCTGAATCAGCTCTTACCTTTGACTTGAGGTAAGCAGAGCCCTTCTCACACCGAATCCCTCCGGTACAGAACATGACTACAGTTTTGTCCTGGAAGAATTGTGTGTTCTTATCCACATACTCCGGCCAGTAGCTGAACTTCCGTATGTCTGGAGCAACAGCACCAAGGAAGTGGCCCTGAAAACACGGAAATTTAACCTGTGTTAACAGCTTTTCTACAAACAAAGAATTTCCATACAAAGCTATAAAGCATTCTGCTGTAGTGCAATATGTATAAAATGTTGAAATGCATGTCAGAGTACCTCTTTGGTAGCCTCCTTCGCAGACTTCCTATGAACAGCGGTGTTTATATGGGGGGGGGGGGCAAGGTTCTCTAAAGGGAGTTGTGTAGCCAAGGGAGTTGTGTAGACGAGGGACGACGATGAACAGCGTCGTCCCTCGTCTAGACAACTCCCTTGGCTACACAACTCCCTTTAGAGAACCTTGCCCCCCCCCCCCCATATAAACACCGCTGTTCATAGGAAGTCTGCGAAGGAGGCTACCTCTTTGGGTCATGATTGGGAAGATGAAATTAGATGAAGAAAAATTATAATATCATCGTCATCAAATGCGACCCTTTTGATTTTGAGATGAAAACATTACACTATCAGTAAAGTTACAGTGCATCTAAAAAAATTAAATGTGCCTTTTTTCTTTTCAATACATGTATGTGCCTAGACTTCTTAATGAATAGGACAACTCTATCATGTTTACTTCCTCTATTCTGAAGTGATAATCTACAGTTCAGTTCCAAAGTGTGGTTCTTACAATTCTACTCTCGTAGAAGTTCCTACAGTCCACAAACACAGTACTGTCCTTGTCATCTTCTGTCTGCAGGTGTTGCTCCAACATCTCATGGAAGTCCTCAGCACTCAGATGTACTCCTTGACGTAAAAAAAAGAAAGGAACGATGAAATTATTCTAAAAATGTAACAGGCAATGGAAAAGTGAATGCATATCTTGAAGGACTTGTCATTCTGTTTTGATGACATTTTCCCCTTTACTGCTTTAGTGATCTTACATGTCTTTACATTTAATGACAAAATAAATATGTACAATATTAGTGTAATTATGTCCCTACTAGAATTAACATACCTGCTTCTCTAAAGCTGACACAGGAGGAGTCCACCCCCATAGGCACCAGCTCTTGGTACACTCCAACCTTCAAACCACCAGGGAAATGTCTGGCACTACCAGGACTCAACTGGAACAAATAAAAACATCACTAGCAAATTTTAGAAACAGACTAAACAAGAGTGGTGTTTAAAAAACACACCGGCGACGTAAGAATTGTGCAAAGAAGGTCCTCATTTGCATGATTTATATCTTACTGTGTTAATCTTCACGATACCTTCAAGTGCCACAAAGTTTTCAAGTTAAGTCTTAATTAGCATAATTTGCCAGATCTTAGTGTAGCCCCAACGTTCAAATATCTAGACTAAGGGATAAAAGACATATGAGATATATATGTATACGTATATACTCTTGGCCGTAGTCTAAACGGCCCAGACGAGGACGAGGCGGACAAAAACGAGCCTTGCCCGTTTGGAACGACTTAGGACGCGCAGGGTAGGCGTCCCAAACGCTTAGCCTTAAGACGCTTCCATTTTCACAAAGGTCAGGTATTGAAGTCACGTCCACTCAGAACATTTCAGCATACTCCAAACTTAAATGAAGTATCCACCCTGATGCCACCGGGACCGACACAGAAGTCACCGCGGGATGCAGTCAACTCCAGCCCGATCGCATCGATCTCATCAATCTGCCCCCTCGTGGTAAGTTCCTTGATAAAATTACTGTTTCATTTTACATAATTGCAACGCTTGCCAAACAGTCAATAAAAAAAGCAAAGGCTCAACTTTTGTATTAGTTTGTGACAAACTATAATCGTTTGGTAACACAGCTTTGTCATAATCTATCGTGCTGTAACGTTATATACTCATACTGAGATCGATGGCATAGTCAAAGCCTGCATGTTTACATCGGTGACCGCCCTATGTTCCGAAATCTCTATGTTTCGAAATCTCAATGTTCCGTAAGCCCTATGTTCCAGTTCACTCAAATAACAGAAGCTGTCCTAAGTATGCTGTTCACACACACATACATACATACGCATAACATTTTCGGCGAAGGTAATAATTCATCCCGACTCCCTACCATTTGAATTCAACTATTGGATTTTGTAACAATAGTCATTACGTATACTCTACCTATGTTCAAAACATTGTATGTATATAGATAATTAGTTGATTCCTAAATACGTATACAAAATATAGCTACATGTTTTTTGGTCACTGGTTTGCAGTTAAAAAAACTTTTTAGCACTTTTTTTTATTAAATCCAACGATGACAATTCATTATTGACGAAAGTAATTTGCTGTATGTATAAGACCAAGTTGATTGGATTATATGAATGAGATCCTCTTGGGAACCCAGCTAATGGGAGCGTGCTATTGAAAAATATTCAAAAGAAAAGTTGCTTTTATTATGAAATTTATTTGGTCAGAGCACAGAGTATGGCATGCAGAGATATAGGTTCTTCATTTTGTTATTTCAAAACATATACTAGTGCAGTCTTTTTCGAGTCTGGACTTGACTTTGGCATTTGCGACATTAGTATATGTTTTCAGAAATATACATTTTTATAATTGAGAGCATGAATTCTAATTTCTCATTTCGCATCTTTTTACCATTTAAAGTATGGCCTAACTCTTTTTTTTCTTCAAACGTCCAAAACTTGTGGCCTCCTTTGCAGAGTACTTGCGGCTGTTTTCTTTTTCAAGTTACAGTTTCATCGTTACATTTCTTTTCTTCAGTTTTTAGCTATTGCTGGCCGGCCAGCGATAAGAAAAAAATAATAATATGTGGTAAATAAGAAAAAGGTAACGTAAAAAAGAAAACAGTCGGAAGGAGTCTGCAACGGAGGCTACAAAAATTCATGCATTTGTGGATGTCATCCCAACCTCCTTGGTCATCCATGTACTGTAAATGAAGAACTGTTTGAGGTGGTTTTACTTTGGCGGTGAACTTTTCAGCGCGGACCTTAGGTGACCGGGAAACGTTTTGTCCATCTAAGACTTTGGCGCTACTATTGTTTCAAACGCGAACTTAGAATTACCGCGAATACATCTACTGTTTCCCCTACTGCGAAATGAATAACCACGCAAACTTAAAACGCATTTACAGTATTCAAATTAGCATTTAACTCAGGAAGAATTGGAAATCTGGTACATACATCTGATGTCGATCCTACAGGGAAGGGTTAGTGAACAGTTCGTGAACTGTCCCCTGTCTGACCATACATTATACGCGTAGATAGAAGGGGGGTAGGGTATTACAGTTTGTCCCTATAATCATAAATGCATGCATCCCTATGGAGAAGTTGACAGACATATGATAAGGTGTGATTATCTAAGCAACCTCCTTGATCTCAGAAATCAAAGATTCTGACCAAGAAAATTACCCTCAAATCCTAACCTGTTCTGTCGACTGTTATCTAACAGAATTACGAGAACTTCTATACAGCTATTCTCCAAGGAAACACCCCCCGAGCCAGAGCCCTTGAGTCATTCCATTTGGGCCCGCTCGCGACCATTTCACTATCTCCCGGGGATCCAGAAGACAAAAAGATAGAGAAAGGTTGTTTTTGTCAACAAATTCTACAAGTGTGAAGTCTGACCTGTCATAGCCACCCCAGATTTGCCAATACTTTACACCCCCCCAAAAAAACACTTTCAATGTTTCAATGCCCTCTATTAGTCTACAATTTTGAGCTGGGGTGTAGGCGCCTACCCTAAAACCCTAAAACCGTAATTCACTTTATCTTCACGGTAGTAAAGATTTCACGGTGTAAGAAAGATGGACATTTTCACTGAAGTTTAAGTTCACGGTGGTGGCAAGTGATTTACAGAACGGATGTGTGAAGGAATCATAAATAATAACTACATATTTATCACTGGGATGATAAGTTCACGGTACAGAGGTGACCGTGAAAACAGCTGTGAACATAAAGTTACAGTGAAAAAAACAAGAATTACAGTACACTTGTCCCCACGGAAATCAGACCGAATATCCTCTTGGACAGATTGTATATAAACGCCGCCAGAAAGAAGTGCGTGACATATTCAAAGCTTATTGAATATTGATTTTGTATTCGTTTTCAAACTAATAACATGATTCCCAGATTGCAATATAATTTTGCAGTAAGTACCAGGGTAACGTTTATTTTTCTGTCATTTATACAATGGTGTAGCACTGCATTACAGCTGACTCCAGCAGCGGAGGGATATGTACAAGCTTTCGCGTACAAGCACATGTGTGTACTCTACTTTAGTTCTACAGGAGAACATTCATGGCGGCGGGAGGTGGGCACTGCTATTTCAGTTACTTTTATAATACTTTGCTGATGTATTTTTTACTTTGTCTATATTGAATCTTGAATATGTTTGGTTAGTCCTATGCAGATGATGACAGATTCCTGTGAAGGTAGGCGATAAGTTTGATTTTACCGATTAGTTGAGCCACGCCGTGTGTTGAATAACCAGTTTGTGGAATTTGTGCCGAAGCCGTGATGGTGTTGATAGTTTGTCCAAACCGTCAACATTTAACCCGGGCATCTAGTATATGATTGAAGCCAACGTCATGTACAGCGCTGATGCTATACGCTCGTATTTTCACTGTTGTTTAAGATATACAAATGTAGAAGAATATATGAGGCTGGCTGTGGTGCATTGTCTACTGTGGAATTGAATACATTTGATGTCGTGTTTGAAATGATCATACAGCCAGACACGTAGGTGACATTGTAGTGTTTTGCAGTTATTATTTTGTTTTACCTTTGCCAAAATGGTTAGGTAGTTTGTGTGTTTTAGGTAGAGTTTGCATACATGTATAAGACGTGTTTTCACGGAAAACTTCGGCCGGCATATAGAAACGACCACACAGGCAGTCGAAATCAGAGTCCTATTGTGTTCGTTCACTGAAGCCGAAGTCGTAAAAAGGGGTGTCAGACGGAAGTTGCCGGTTAGCCAGGAGGGGAGGTACATTACTGTTCATAGCTGATAACTGTACTGATACCAGTGAATTGCATTCCTGAGGGCTAGTTCGTTACATGTACCTAGGGGAAGGAAGGATAGTACAAGAATATCTGCAACAAAATGCTTTTAGGTATATGTGCCCTTTTTTCTTTTCTTTTTTTCTTTTGGGAGGGGAGGCCGGACTAGGTATAACAGACCGTTCGGTGTAAAATAACCAGCTGCTGCCGCCACGCCGCGTGCCTGCGAAGCTGGTGTGTTACGCCTAATGGCGTTTATACCGGCTATATAGATACAGATACTTATAATTAATTACGTCATGACCGAAGTTTGACAAGGTGTCAATAGCTTTCATTACTGGAGAGCTTTTGCAGACCGGAAAATTTCTAGGAACAGATTGGTTACACGGTGTTCTACTAGTCTCTACCAGACTAACAGCGTCGGCTATAGAGAGAACATTTGCCGGGGGACTTTGGCCATGGAGGATAACATTTCCATCCGCTGGGTTGCCTCTTTGACCCTCTCTCCGTAGCCGACTCCCTTCATACAATTGACTCTATTTGGCCAATTTCTACTATTCTCCCAGCGACCCGCAGAGACTGGTAGAGGCTAGTGTTCTACAGTGTTTTCTATTTTCTGTTTGGTATGTATTGGCAATAAAGACAAAAGAAGCGTATAACAATATTAATCTTTGTTCGTTGTGTGTTTTTTTTTTCTACAGCAGCTCCTGAATGTAAGATTCTGCAACACATGCTTTTACGACCATTCAAATGGCGACTTAGTCCACGTAGAACACATGCAGCCGAACAACTACGATGAACATTTATTCGGGTAATATTGGAATACTAGTAGTCTATTATTGTGATTTCATGTAACGTTGGGTAACCTAAATTCGGGATTTTTCCGATAATGGTTGACTGAAATCAATCTAGCAGAACAATAAACCATCCTTTTTTTCTATTATTCTGTCAGTATCATGTACTATCTTTGCACTAATCATATATATGGTAGATTTTGTCTCTAGTCGTGCTGACACCATAATATTTCAACTTCAAACTACCGTCCGCCGCACGCACAATTACGGTGCTGTTGGACAGGGGGGCACATTAATTCGGGAGAGAAGATTCGTCTTGAATATCTTACCGCTAATCACATTTTATACAGCAGCTATTCGTTCTATCCTTGGCTTGAGGAGAGTGATATGGATATATACGTGTCCAAGTAAAAAAATACACGAAAAAACGGCCGTACCGCACACATCAGGCCAGTTCGGGAACAACCCGTGTGTTGAGTCGGTAGAACTTCACTCAAAGTCTGCCCATCGTCATCATCGGGCAACGTGTAACGTTACATTATTCATGGGAAGTAAGCTGGATGCCGTAGCAATGGTAATACCACTATGTCCATGTGTTCCTTGTTGTGTTAGGAGCAAACTTTGAGGAAAATATCTTCCTCAGTCCACTATCACACGCAGCATTTAGACAAAAAGTGTTCCTCACAAACCTTTGTCGTCTGCTTGACAACAGGATTCTGGTTAACAATATGGCGGCGGGAAAATACACGTGCCGTAGGTTGTAGCAACAGAGAGGAGTTTTGATGATTGATCACACTTAGAATCCAGTTGCAGGTTAGCAAAAGAGATTGTAATAAGTTGTCTTATAAATAATTGTGTTTAGCAGGCAGGAGATGTGACATTTGTCTTATAAACCAGGGAACAACCGTGCTGGGTGATTCTCCCACGAAGCCCCCAGACTCTGTCAATAAGGAACGGAGAGTTTTTGACGTCGCCAACTTCTAATGCATGGTTATCGAAGCTTTTCAGCCAGTGTTCTGAATACGTTAGTCTATCTGCTTTGCATTGCTGGCGTTATAACTGATTTTGCATCTAGCACATATCCCTAAATACCCCGTTTTCGAAAAATCCCGACTTTAAGTACCCCACGAATTTAGGTTACCCAACGTTACATAAGTGCCGATAGAGTTTTAAAGATTTCATAATTTGACGGTTTCACATACTGAAATATTTGTAGGGATTGGATGGCTGCCATAGCTTCTTTTAAACAGTTTGTTAACTGATTTTGGTAGCCAGCTCCATCGACCGTCTCCGTCTCTATACCTGCACAGGCGGACCATATGGGACGAGAGTGATGACGACGAGATGTTCCTGCCACATCTTACACATACCGATGTGCCAGTGGGGAAGTCGGCAGATCGATACCTTCTACTGGATGTCGGTGAGACGAGCTGCATCCCTAGGAGATCCGTAGCAGACGTCCGAAATGTCGGGACCGAGCAAGGGAGCCACACAACAAGTGTCGTCGACAAAAGGAAGGGAATGAGAGAGAACCAGATCTGTAGCAGAGCCACGATGTGAAGCCAATAGATTGCGCTGCTTCAACCGCTACTACAGCGAGACAAAACCTGACGCTAGTTAGAAATATCGCGGACTTACATGTTTATACCACGGATATATTAATATATTGTCTATTCCATTATGTATTTTGTGTGTATATAGTATTCAAATCTATTGCATATGTATATCGAAATCGTACACAAGGTAATTAACCTGGCCGACGACGATTCTAATCATACCTGGGATGGATGTAGCCTGACTACTTCGCGCTCCTAGCGGCCGGCCCGACGGATACCGCCCCCAAAAGGGGGTCATTAATCTCCGCCAGAGAGATCTTGTGTAAACACAGGCTAGGGGTGGATATACATAATTGAAATTGAAAACCCCACACGAATATTGTAAACAATAAGTGTGTACGAAAGCTGTGATACGATTGCACGCTCTCACCAACTTGCAAGAAGATACGAGTACTAGTGCAACACCTGATCAACTCGGAACACTTATTCTAGTAATTAATGACACAGTTTTCTGTTATTGTGTGCCACGATTCCCAAAAATGTGTTTTCCTTTGTTTTATACTTTACTGAAGTGGACTACAAAGCCAGTCACAGAAAGATGAAGTAACCAAAGTTCTGTGGAGCTAGCAGGTAATTTTCAAGAGGTCTGTCTGATAAGTCAGAGTACAAAAACATGTATGTTAGCATAGCCAGTATCACGAAGTCATAGTCAGTCCGTCTTAAAAGTCTCCCGTGCTTAGTGTACGGAAAGCCTTGTCTATGTGTACTTTCTTTATCCTTACTATGTTAGTCTTTCGAAGCTTCAAAGATGCAGATAAAATAACTCGAATTATACGTATGTCAAGCATATCATTTTCTTATTGAATGAAGCAAAGCTTGTAAGAAAAATCAATCAAACGTAGTGACATATTGTTGTTGCTGCCTTTTGCAAAAATCCGGACAGCTTCTTTGAAAGCTGTGACTTATTTACCTTTCAAAATCAAACTTTACTCATGATAATAAAAGAAAAGCCAGTCCAAGCATGTCATTCATGATAACAAAAAACAAAAACGTTTGAAACATTGAGAAACAGCGCTAGCTGTGATGGATGGGTATATATTGCAACATCCAGAAACTTTATTTCAAACATCGATAAACAGCTGTAAAAGTGTATACAAACTAGGGCATTTTCTATGCCGTATGCAATGGAATTTCGTCCTTGCTATAGAAAAGGCCATACCTGCAAGGCGTTGCCAAAAAGTAATTCCCTAGGGAATGCGTTCGTGAAAATCCTAGAATATTTGGCAAACCGAAAGCAGTACTATACAATAGGCTCCCCCCCTGAGGCGTCGCCAAAAATGTACAGATTGTACTCTTATTTAGTCAATCATGAAAATGAAAATTTTGAATTTCATATTAAACAGTAAAAGTTCAAGCCATGTTGACAATCTCATTCTTTTTAAAAAACTACTGTTTGCTACACCTAAAACAGCTTTCATACATGTATATCTATGATAAAGAAACTATAGGCTAGTACCACAGTTGTGGGCTAGTATCAAGACTTAAATTTAGAGTATAAGGTAGGGAATATATTTTCTGACCTTGAACTCCTCAGCAATCATGTGACTGAAGAGTGGATGTGCCCTGACAGCCTGGATGTAGATGTGGACAGCCTGACTGGAACCACCGACGGTAGCGTTGATACCTTCAGCAGACACACGCACCTAGAGAGGAGGTTATCATCAACAGAAACATCAGTCATGAGACAGTATTTGGGGAGTGCACACCTTCGCCAAGGCACAATATTTTACTTTATTGCCTTCTTATTTTGGTTTGCCTCTTATACTCTGCATGCACATGCTTGTAGTATGCACTCTGAGAGGAAGCTGCAAGGGGGGTCGCTGTTGCTGAAGAATCCTTTTAAAGGTTTCCTGATTCCAAATTTACATCCAGATCTTTAACAAAACTTTACCCCAAAATGTCTTTTTCAGCTAATGTTGAAGAAATTGTTAGCTGGTCTTTTGTTAGCCTGTGTTGCACAATAGATTTAGTCAGCCTAGTCTTATATGTAGCATCTATTACAAACTCTAAATTATACCTTTCCAGTAAGTTTCAGTCTCGTACACAAGTCTCTCTGCCAGACTTCTAACTCCTTTGGCCTGTCCACCTCACAGTACTTATAAAACAGAGTCACCAGGCCATGTCTCTCATCATTAGGGTCTCCTAAATCCATGTTTGATACATCTGGCAGCCAAGACACTCCTTCTGGCTCTGATGACTTATTGACTGCGACAGACTTCTCTTTCCTTGAGTTATTTGGCTCTTCTGAATTCAGAGTTCTTGGCAGTTTGGTGATTTTTACATCACTTATTTGGAGAGAGGAAATGACTTTGGCAGCTTCTTCCTCCACTTTGTCATGATGGAGACGTGAAACGTGTTTGCAGATGTCTGCCGTGCTGTCAAACATCTCCCCACAACAGTTCCATTTCTTTGTACATTGGAATTGTTGACTGTCATCAGGGTGAAGTTCACAAGATCTAACCAGTTGACCGAACGCCTGTATTGTGGAGAGAAATAAAAAGGAAGTTTACTCATCAAAATATACCCTCGCAGTGTGATAATTGTAAATAAGTACAGTAATTGTAAAAATCATTTAATATAGTTACCATCAGTTGAGACCTTGTTATAATTAACTTATAGTTCACTCTTTTTAAATGTTTCAAGTACTAGTAATCTTTTTTTTTCCCTTTTCACAACTTCATTAACACTACTAGTACATAGAGCAACAGCCTGCTATTACCAGATAGATGCATAAAATTGACTCAACTGACTGGGATTATTGGGGTTGACTTCAATTTTTCAAGTAACGTTATAGAAAAAGAAAGCAATATTAGTTCTCACAAATTTCAAGAAAATAAGACAAATCTAGCTTGTAGGTAGTAAAGTAAGCTTGATTTTGAGTAAAACAGATATGAACTTCTAACATTTGTTACAATTCATACAGACCTGTTTCTTAGCCAGTTGGCGCAGAACGCGGGCCCTCTGTGCACGTGGGTTTAGACTCTGCTTAGCCTCTGTAACAGGCGCCATGGTGGCTTGGGGTGAAGGAAAGGGACCCTTCGCCAGGCCTGGAAAATTGAGGGAAGATACTGAAGCCGCTGGTCGTGGACTTCGAGAATATGGGAATGCCAGTTGGGTAATGTCAACTATTACTGGGGGTAGTGCTTTATATTAATGTCTATACAATTGAATAAAATCAACATGATTTATGAATATTAACAAATAGTTCGTCTGTAATCAATATTCTATTTGTCTTTGTATGTTTTTTAAATAAATTTCTGCTTTTGATATGCATAAACAATGCCGGTCTTTACTGTAGTCCCCTACTGTATCAATGAACCATTCCAATGACCCTTGCCACCCAAAATGGCGTCGTTAGTGCTGAGAGGAGCGGTTCGCCTGTCGTCCGGAGCTCGGATGGGCCTTCTTCGCCCGTCTTGTGCGGCCAGGGACACTGTTTCTCCCTTGAGAGAATGTAGCAGAGCTCTGGCGTCTGGAGCCACGGAAAAAGTCACTCATACTGGGCAGGTAAGGAGGGCAAAATGACATAAAGTTCGATGACCTTCGTAATTTTGCATTCGTAACGTCAAAGAACTCATTTTGTGGCTAAAATGTGTACATGTTAAGGAACGTTAGACGTTCAATATTTCGATCCATGTTGTTTTCAGAAACTTGGGACTAATGTGTGTGTATAATGTGACTCTTTCTGCAGGCGTACGAGGAGAAAGATTACAGAAAAGTCCGTTTCATAGACGCAAAGAAGGAGGTAAGAAAGCGGGCCTGTTGTTATCCTGATATTTTGTAAGGGACTCTATCGTTACTTATCTAATGTTTGTATTGAGTTATAATATATCATGTTTTGTTTTACTAGATTGTTTTCTGAATGTATTAATGTTGACAACGCGTGTTATTTTCACACAGCAGTGTACTTAATATGAATTGTTCTGTTTACTTACTTACCTTTGCTTGGTTTACCACAGGTGAACCCCCACTTTGCCATTGAGCTGGTAGCTGAGGAACCTCCTATTGAAGTGGTGGGCAGTACTGCCTGCTGTGATGGAGGGGGAGGGGCCCTGGGACATCCTAAAGTCTACATCAATGTGGTCAGCACTGCCTTTCCTTCCATTTTTGTCATCAATTCTCACAATAGAGTTTTCTAAGTTTCTAACTAAGCCTCCTTTTTTTGCTGAAGGTATTGTGTGCATTAAGTTTAACCTGCTTTCCAAAGAAATCTTTTTCGTAAATGAACAATGACATGTAACAAAACTTGAAATTCGTAACAAGACAAATGAACAAAAGATGCAAAGTATGAAGATGTGAATGTTGCTATTCCTGAATTCAAAATCATTACAGAATGAGAATATCTGAGTTAATTTTCAGGTGAAAAATGAATGTATAATGTAAGCTGACTTAAAGTTTTCATTTTATCCCAAAATCAGACTTGCGACTTTCATTTTTAATCGTTTTTCTGGCCCTAGTTTAGCACAATTGAAAGTATGCTGTGTGAGTCATTTTGTTTGAAAATTTAATACATGTACTTAGAAAAAATTTTTAAGGTATGTGATGAGTGATGACATATTATTTCAAAGAGAAACCACTTTTTTATCTAACATGCACTTCTTGTCTGTACAGGACCCGGATGGACCACACCCATGTGGGTACTGCGGCCTACGTTTTATCAAGAAGCACTGATGTTAAATCATAAATAAAATAGACATCACAGCTCTGTCCATTGTTTTCTGTTTTCCCTCAAAAGCGATCTTTAGCCGTAACGAGTGAAAAGACATGTTCACTGTAAAACTATGGGAAATATTGTCTGTATCCTGATACTTACTTGCCTGAGCTATTCTATCACCCTGGATGGATGATTTGCTGTGACCTATAGTATACTAGTAATAAATCTAGTCAACTATTGTACATTAACAGCAAAAGTGTTGGCTGAAATGTCCAGAGATGTACAAAACATTAAACTCAGTTTAGACTATAAAACTGGTATCACACGTTTTCTTGTACACATGTTTTGTTGAATAAAATCATGATATATGCTGTTTCTGTCTGAGTTAACTGTAATTTTACTAACCCTTTTCTGAGTTATCAAATACTGGTACACAAGTATGTAATGGTACTCAATAAGACATACTAGTATCTGAAGAAAGGAACAGAGACCAGTCAAGAAAGGTTTATCAGTATCAAAGAGCATGCATTTACTGCTACCAAATATGAGAACAGTCATATGATAGCCTCCTTGATAATAGTGCAAGCAACTAGTCTCCACCAGGCCTCTCTGCAGACTGAAAATGTGATAGAAATTTGTCAAAATGGGAATTTTTTGCCAGTAGAGCTGGCTGCCTATGAGTGCTGTGAAAAATACTAATATACCCTGAGAATTTTCTTGGCTTGGAGAGCAATGAAATATTGTAGGAAAGAAGGGTCTGGCGATGTTTAATCACCCTTGGTTTAATACTACAAAATGTATATGTAATATCATCATGTGTCTCCAAAATGGGACAGGCAAATTTGTTATCACAGAAAGTAGTGGGAAGTAGACATTAAAAAAAGGAAAAGAGAGAGAGGATTGTTGTACTCAACCTTTACCGCAAAAAAAGTTATAGTCAAAGGCTTGGAAAAGTTCGATATCAAACCAAGGAGGTTATTGATCAAACCAAGGAGGTTTTATATAAAACCTCCTTGATCAAACTCGACATTTACATGTCTACCGCAATACAATTTCCTCCACGTGACAGTGAGGACGTTTAGCATGCAACGTCATTACTGCATGTAATTGGCGCATTCGTCTTGCAGTAATATTTTTTGACCGTTGTGGGGCGCTTTTGAGCCGTGCGTTTTCTGCACCGATGCGAATCGTCATGCTGCGAATGTACAGCTATTGTTTCCACAGTCCAAGATGGCAGACGAAGTTGCAGACGAAGCTGAACACGTGCCAACGACGCCAGTTGGTGACATAAATAGCTTCGTCCAGGTAAGAATGTGCTAGTAATGAACTTAGATATGAACTCTGTCTGGCAAATTTTCTATTCCTCTGATCCCAGCATGTCTGGAGAAGGCGTGCTTTTGGACATCGGCCTCCTGTCTCCTGCCCCCCTCCCCTCTGTGTATACGCAAATAATTATTTTGCTCCATGGAAATATTATATTAGAATTAAAATCGCATATCAGGACAACTATTATGTGTTGAACTAATTTCTTACAACTACATGGTATGAGATTTACACTGTAATACCAATTTTCACCATACAAATTATGTATAAACATGAATATATTTTTCTCACTTGAAATTTTCTTCCACAGCGTGGCCTGAGCAGCGTCTTACGTGCGACTAAGTCCTCCCGGACGGCCCTGCCCAGCCCTGGCGATGACTTTGATTATTACTCCAGCTTTGCCGGCTTCAGGGAGTTTGCAGCCACGCAGGCACACAGGATCGTCAATAAGTGAGTCCTGAATGTTGTACAATCTGGTGTCGTGTTGTTTGTGTGTTTGTTTAATAGTTTATCAAAGTCCATGTTTTAAAGAGTAGTGTAGTGTGTAGTGTAGTGTAGAGTAGTGTTGAGTAGAGTAGAGTAGAGTAGAGTAGAGTAGAGTAGAGTAGAGTAGAGTAGAGTAGAGTAGAGTAGAGTAGTGTAGAGTAGAGTAGAGTAGAGTAGAGTAGAGTAGAGTAGAGTAGAGTAGAGTAGAGTAGAGTAGAGTAGAGTAGAGGATATTATTCCAGTTTAGTTTATTTATTAGTTAACGAGATAGATAAGGAAAAGCTTTTTATAATTTTCAATCAGTGTTGTATATAGGCAAGGTGTTAACATTTGGGAAAGATCCGTATAAAAAATTAGAGTTTCATCATGAAGTTAATTTAGACAGTGTCAGTCGGCTAAAGAAGTGTTACAAGGGAGCGGTCTAAACTGGATGTGATGCATCCTACCTGACTGAAGACTCTACTCTACTCTTAAGTATAAGATAAGATCCACCTAGTAGTTGCCTTTGAAACTGCAGATTATTATTATATACACTGCGCAAATCTAACAGACTCTTAACGCTTCTATCATTATTCTCATCTCCCAACCGAGAAAAAATTACTCCAAGCTCTGAGTTTATGTTTTTTCAATTAATGAAGTTTCATGCATTTAAATCTCTATCGTGTTCAATTGCTCCATGTTCCAGCATGAACGCACTGTTACGTCATGAGGGGGTCGAAGGAGAAGTCCTGCGTGGAAAGAAATCTGTCGAGCTGGACGACCGACTGGACACAGTTGTGGAAGCAAACGATGTAATTCTGGAGAGAGTGGTAGGTGGCGCTTTTTTGCACTGCAGTTTAAATGTATCTAACATATAGCAGATTTCTTGATACAGTATGATACTTTTGTTCAGCACAAGCAAATGTAGCTCACCTCAAATTTTCAGTAGCTCTTACGTCGACTTTCTTCAGGAGTAATTATTTTTATAGCAGATTTCTGTTTGTTTCTGTGTCCTCAGACACTGTTTAGACCTTAAATTCAAGTTGCATATGGCATGCCGATAGCTAGCTTGTACTGTAAAACCAGTATATTTCATGTTCTGCCAAACATAAGAGATTGTTAAAGTTGTTTTATTTTTGGTGCCAAAGTTGAAAGTTTGAAGCCCAGTTGTGTTCTTCCACAGGGGAGTCTGCTGGACGAGGCATCAGGAGTAGTCAAACAGAAGGAGCCGGTTCTACCTACTGGAACACCACAGACTGGGACACTGGTGTCATCATGGAACAAGACAGTTAGTCCTACATGTTATCTGCAATTTGCATTTAGCATTTGTTCTGCTTAGCACTCAGCATTTGGGAAAAGAGTATGGAAGTTAAACACACACATCACTACCAGCGGACCAGCCCCCTTCTGTAGTGACTTGCACTTGTGTGGCCCAAGGGCGACGAATGGGAGATGGGCGCCCCCCTATGCATCTTCGATGCATGGTACCACTTTAACTTTTTAAAAATTTGTTCATCATATTTATCTTAGTGTAAAGCATGGTAAAGTAAAATAACTCCTGGAGTTAGAACTGGTATCCCGGTAGAATGGTAAACATGATGAATTAACAATTAAACAATTTTCTTAACAACTAACAATTCAACAAGATTCCTGAACACAACAATGGCATACATACAGTCTTGTTAAACATAAAAGATAGACAATTTGATTTGTTTGATATAGAAATCCATAGAACTAGATATATAAAAAAAGGTGTGTTACGCCTATGGGCGGTTATATCGGCTATACATATACAGATACAAATACAGAAAAATAGAATCTAGTCTTCCCTCACCCATCCTCAGTCCAGGTCGAAGAGCGGCAGTGAAAAGAGCGTGACGTGGCGACTTCTGCACGCCAGGAACATCGAGCGTCCCCAGCTCAAGTTCAAGGACAAGATCGACAACAGCAACACTCCGTTCATCCCCATCATCCGCCACAAACCCAACGCGCTCCGCCCACTTCCAAAATGTTAGTCTCAGTACCAGTAAGGCCTAAGGGACAAGTTGAGTTGTGGGGAGACTTTTTGAGGCTTTCAAAAAATTCATTGAATTTCCCTAGTCTGATTTTTGCATGTTCTTTCTAACCAGGGCACTTCAAAGGGACGGAAATTTGCTTGTTGAGATGGGGGAAAATTTCACCTGTCTGTCCAAAAAATGTGAACTTCATGACATGGAATTGATGAAAATGTGTTTTCTTAAGCTTAGAATGAATAGATTTAACAACAAAAATTAACAACATTGGCTCCCAAACAATGGTGGAAAATAGAGATGGAGACAGTCCTGTTTCCAAATCAATGAAATGATGATAGATATATTTTCTATAATGCTATTTGTGATACATTAAGATCCTAAATGCTCTGTTCAGCTTGCTCTGTTCTCATGCCATGATTTAAACTTGACACATATTACATTCATGTCAAACATTCATGATCTATCGCACCCAACATATTGGTAAGAATTTTATATTACACATGAATTTGCAATGAACACTGATTGCAATCATTTCAATAAAACAACTTTCTGGACTAATCTTAAAGTACTTTTGTTTACCAATAAATATGTATTTTGACGATGTTCTGAATCATTCTTTTACCACCTGTTTCAGATGAGCAGCAGAAGCGCCACCCGGAGGATCTGGACGTCCCTGCAGCCCTGGCTGACTTTATCCACAGACAGAGGGAGGTGCAGCAGGGCCAGGCTGTGGACCTGACGGCACATCCCTACCAGTACGAGCTGGAACACTTCCAGCCCACACCTCAACAGCTGCAGAAAAAAGAGCCACAGGTTAGGGCACAGATGTTAATCTGGTTTGGTAAATTAACATTATTTCAACACATAGGAAATGGTGATGAGATAGGAAATAGTCACAGAATTTTGGGTGTTGTCTATGGCCTTTGTAAGGTTGAATGTATCTTTGTCCCATTGCTTACATCACTTGTCCTAAACAGTTGGTTCAACCACCCTGATGAAGATTGTACAAAATTTAGTTACAGCAGAAATTTTAATTTAAGAGTCTCTTGTCTTTGTTTGGAAGACTGTCACAGTAAGAATAGGGTCTTCTTGGTTGTCATTTCTTGCTGCTTGCAGTTTTTAAGTTTTATTTGACAACTTTTTTTAGGCGAGATGGCATAGCTTTACTGAAAGTGATGCAAAATCATTATGTACATGAAGGGAACTAAATTGTTGATTGACACCTTGTTTTTTCCCCAGCCTTCCAAGCCTTTGGATGCCACACCCCTGACTCTGGTCACCACACTTGAAGAGTTGATGGAGATGAACGACAAGTTGTCCATGTCTTCGGAGTTTGCAGTGGACTTAGAGGTACCTGTTTTATTTGATCTTCTACTATAACTCTTATATCAGTTCTAGAAATATTTTGCTTAATTATTTGGATTTTTCAGTATGAAAGTTTGTGAAGTGTTTCCAATTTCAAGTGTCTTTTTCATATGCAAAGTTTGTTTTTTGGCGATACCCCAGAGGCAGAACTAATTAGCCTGAGTACCAGCCTCCGTAGTGACCGCTGGCAAGCGAATTTTTTTGAGCCAGTGGTCACTACGGAGGCTGGTACTCAGGCTAAGAACTGATAGGAACTTTACTAACCTTTTTGATTTCTCCCCTGTAGCACCACTCCTACAGGTCGTTCCAGGGGTTCACCTGTCTGATGCAGGTGTCCACCCGCGACCACGACTACATCGTGGACACCCTGGCGCTGCGGGCGGACCTGCACATCCTCAACGACACCTTCACCGACCCCAAGGTCGTCAAGGTCAGAGGTCATGCTTTTCAGCGTCTTCAGCTGTAAACAGTTGTCTTGTTTTGAAATTTCTGTGAAAAATGGAGGGATATACATTGCTATTTCCTTCATCTTCCTTTTCTGTCTTAACATGTAAAGTTTTAGGGTATGTAGAAGAATATGTTGAGAGATTCCAGAGTTCAAGCATTCATTAAAAGTCAAAGTGATCCATGTATAACCAAGATGTCAATGATGAATGTCCAATCAAATGCACTTTTATTGTCGTTTTAAAATAGTATAAGATTTGCTGTGCATTTTTGTACCTCTTCTGTACCTAAGATTGTTCAAGGTGTACCTGTAGTTTGATTATGTTTGGTTTGTTTATTCCACAGGTGTTCCATGGAGCAGACATGGATATCCAGTGGTTACAGCGAGACTTTGGCGTGTACGTGGTAAACATGTTCGACACAGGCCAGGCATCGCACGTCCTCGGTCTGCCCAGACACTCGCTAGCGTACCTCCTGAAGACATACTGTGATGTGGAACCAGACAAGAAGTACCAGCTGGCTGACTGGAGAATCAGGTATGCCCCCTAGGAACCTATTTTCAAATTGCAGGTCTCAAAGTCCTGGAATATATTGTCTTTTACTTTTGTATTGATACATAAAACTATTATGAAAAGATAAGTGTGTGTAATGGAAAAATCATGCAATTTGCTGCATGTAGTTTCTATCTTTTCGGATATAAATGATATAAACTCTTGCCATATTTTGATCTCATATAGAAGAATTTTGTGACAATCTAAGGACAATATCAGGCAGGCGGACTATACATGTACATGTATTTCCATGTCGACTAGTATGCTATAGATGTTTTTGAAATAACTTCAACTCTTCTATTGGACTCCTGTAGACCCCTCCCCCAAGAAATGATCCAGTACGGCCGAGAGGACACCCACTATCTCCTGCACATCTACGACTGTATGAGATCAGAACTGTTAGACACGGGAAACAACGAGGCTAACCTCCTACACAACACGCTGGAGAGAAGCAGACTAGTGTGTCTACAGGTGGGTACAGCACTAATGACCATTTTAACTTTTAGTTCTAAGTTGTGAACCACTGTTGTTTTATGGTCTTTCATAGATGTGCAGCTATGGTGAAAATGATCTGTAATATGTTAGAGTAATGTAGACTTTATGTAAGAATAGATTTTTTCTTTGATATACAAGAAAGAATTTATGACCATTGTTAAGGTAAGTCTTTACCTGACAGTGATAAAAAAGAAATCCTGACATAAGGAACATTATTCCAAAGCTGTGATGTTTTTCTCTTACAAAATGCAGCTGTATGAGTATCCACATTGGTTTATTTTGTCAGCTTGTTGCATTATGTTTTGAGATTAATCACATTCTTGTCGTTGAACTATTACAGAGGTACCAGAAGTTGCTGTACACTGAAGATTCCTACCTGAACCTGCTTCAAAAACACAAAAAGAACTTCAACTCACAACAGGTGAGGGCTGTGCTTGCATCAGGAACTCATTTGTAGAATTAAACATTGGGTCAATGTAAATCATAGGTTTGGGTACAGCTGGGAATATAACTTCAGCCTCTTTCTCACACATTTCTAATGCAAATGCCCTAGTACAAACACTAAATGGATTTTAGTTCACAGGAGAGTATTGAAACAAGGGGGTAGGCAGGCAGAGGACAGAACAAACATTTTGTGAACATTTTACCCATCATGAAAATGTCAACATTTCCAGTAGTAATTATTGATAACTGTTTTGCAATGGTTTTGTCTGTAAAGCTCCATGCAGTGAGGCTCCTGTATCGATGGAGAGACACCGTGGCCAGACAAGAAGATGAAAGCACAGGGTGAGTGTTAAAAGAAATCAGGAACTAGTATTCAAAACTGTGAACCAGTTTTTTGAGGTTTCTGGGCTATACATCCTATTTTGCAGTGTCAGTATCAGAGATATATTTGCAATACCACAAGGCACAAGTAGGTATCTGGAACAACTGAATACAAAAATGTGCCTGTTCCTGGTGATAGATTTTGATTGTGAATTTTCAAATTACTGACATTGCTAAAAAGAAGAAGACATTCTGAGGCAGAAGGTATAGAAAATAGATATGATATATCATATGCCATCTTTAGACTTACATGCCACTTTGTTTCCTTACTTTCTTACATTTCTAGATTTGAAATGTTTTGCTATACATATATGCAAATCTGTAGTGATGACTCTATAGTCTGTAAATTTAATCTAATCTGTCTCTGTAGGTACATTCTGCCCAACCACATGCTGTTAGTGTTAGCAGAGACATTACCCAAGCAGATACAGGGTGTGTTTGCCTGCTGTAACCCCGTCCCCCCACTGGTGCGACAACACATCGAGGATGTGCACAGACTCCTCGTGCAAGCCAGGGATGTGCCTCTAGTCAAGGTATTGCATATATTTATTTTGCATTATTTACGAAAGATTTGTACAACATTTGGTTTGGATAATATTTTAAAGTTAGAAACAGTTAAAATCAAAGTTGTAATAATATTGTTTCTACCATTGATGTGCCGAATTAGGTTTATGGTTGAAAAATGTTTTTTTAACTTCTCAATTCTTAAGTTTAAATTTTCCTCTTGATAAAGTATGCAGATTTCCAAATGCAACCCTGCTGCTTAAACAAAGATGACTTACACCTTTGATATTTTGTTTTTCTCTTTATTGTTTAACAAGCTGTAATGCAGGAATTTTGTATGAACTAAGAAGGAAAAGTTTGTACTGTTAATAAGTATGAAGTGTAAGATATGACCTTTGTCCTTCCTAGACTGAGAGCACTCCTGTGGTGAGAAGACGGGACAGGAAAGTCCAGGATGACAGAGTGACAGACCTGTACTGTCCTCATGACCTGTCTAAATTTACACCAACTCCTGACAGCCATGTTCCACTAACCACAGGTAGGACACAAGGCTTGTAATGTATGGGTGGTGTATTAGATGTAACTGTAGATAAGACACTTTGTATGGTCGACACAATACTTAAGTCAGAGTATTAGTACCTACTGTTCAATATCTGTAGTGATGCAACCCCTTACATACCCATTGTAATTTATTCTTTAACATGACCTTGCTTATTCTATTCTTCGACACCTTTTCACACTGTTTTGTTAAGGTACAGCTCTGAATTGCTCTGTTCATTGCCCTGAATTGTTACCAGGTAGATTTTCTAGATTACATTCAACAAATGTTAATTTCAACGGACATTGTTCACACACACATTTGGTTGGGGGTTAAAAGGAAGAGAATACTTTCATTACATATATACAGGTGTTGAACTTTTGTCTTTTTTTCCTTGGTCATATTTACTACTTTAGTACCACCTGCAGTGAAGAAGAATCCCTCCATGTTTGGTGAGGAGGGAGGAAGTGGAAAGAACCAATCACAACATCCTCTAACCTGTATCAAGGCACATCCTGACATCACATTGTTTGATACAGTAGCAAAAACACAGGTAAGTGGCGGCATGTGTTTTATTCAAGGTAAATGTTTTGCTTCATGTTTGATTGTTTTCGTTGATGATTCACTAGTCAAGCATGTTTTCTAGGAATGATAACCGGCTGTGCACACAAGATGGAATAGTCTATTAGTCCTTACAACGAAGGATGAACTGGCTATGAAGAAAGAAGTATTATTTACATGTTTAGGGCATTCTGTAAGGTAGACTTTTCCTTCAATTGTGACTCCATTCTTTAAGGATTAATATTTCATCCTGTAGCAACCTTCCATAATCATTTTTTCTGATTGTCAAGTGAAACACATGTGATCTTTAGATTATGTTGAAATATGCACTCTCTTTTTTCTCTCAGAAAGGGGCTGCCAGTTTGGAGGGAAAACTTTCCGCAAATCAGGAAAAGGTTGCAAGAATAATGGCTTCTTTTACAAGTCCTTTTGGAAAGGTACTCACCAGTATTCTTTGCATACTTTGTGTAGTAGCAAAGCCTCTATTAAAAGCATGATTAAATATGGATATAAGATGTTCACATGATATTAAAGTGTGGCATCCATACATACATGTATGTCATGATAATGCCTACTTTACTACAATGTATTTCTAAATCAACTCTTTTTACTTCCTCCCAGAAACTGCCCTTCAAACTAGTGCAGCCAGGGTTCCATGAGTTCAAACCAACGACCAAGGTCAAGTCAAGGGTAAACACGGCCACAAGCAAACAGACCAAGTCTTCTCCAGGCCAGAATAAGGACCCTGAGACAGAAGTCACACAAGGTAGGTATGCCCAAGGTGAAGTGAGCTGGTGTGCACAGGATTTGTTTATGTCATAGCTTCTGGTGTTTTCATGAAGAGGTATTAGGTGATGTCATAGACTTTAATTAAGGCTCTCTAAGTATATCCATGACTTGTTGTCATGCATTCTGGGAAGATTTGTTTTATTTGTCTTAATTCTAAGCTTACATCAGCATAACTAGAAATGGTTCCTGTATTA
Organism: Branchiostoma lanceolatum; assembly: GCF_035083965.1. NCBI lineage: Eukaryota > Metazoa > Chordata > Leptocardii > Amphioxiformes > Branchiostomatidae > Branchiostoma > Branchiostoma lanceolatum. The sequence continues at coordinate 9,164,077 of NC_089731.1, read as the reverse complement.
CCATGATGTTAGAATTTATGTAAAGCAAATGGTTAAAAATCCCAATTAATGTGACTCTAAACACAATTGTCAGCTTAACTTAAACACCAAACTTTCCATCTTTCTTGTGATATTTTCCCAGTAACTGTAGATGTGTGTATAACTGACGTTTGTTGTTTTGCTCAGGTACAGATGAGTCACCAGGTGTGAAGAGACCAGCTGCACAGGTTGAAGAGGAGGTTTCTGTACCACTGAGTGAACTGGTAAGCTGCAGCCTAGTTCATTTGTTTGATTGGCTTAAGTTGAAAGTGTACTATTTTTCAATTCTATATCAAGACTTTTTTTGATGTTGAAACCCTAGATTTTAGAATAGTAGTATACCTTCTCACCTTTAATGTGTGATACCGGTATTCTATTTGTGATCTTGTATGTTAGATGTATTCAATGTAATTTTGTGAAATGTAACCTAATAGTATTTACTTGACATGAAGAAAAGTATTCCATGTTGACTGTTCTGTCTGCATCAAACACCTATATTGAAATTATTTGTCTCAGCACTTTTATAGTATAAAAATTATTGAACTCATTCATGATTTTTCTATTTTCTCCAGGGCGCAGGTGCTAAGAAGAAGAAGAAAAAGAAGAAAGACAAGTCTTCAGGTCCCAGTGACGTACAGACACAAGGGAAGGAAATCACTCCTAGTGTGACTGTTGTTCCGGTCGACAGTCAAACGGACAACTGTGCCCCTGAAATACAAGACACAGCCAGCAAGCCTAAGAAAAAGAGAAAAGCTCAGGACGTTTCAGAATTGGACAAAGACTTCCAGCCATTCGACTACAGCAAGACAGACATGTCTGTTTTTAACCTTAATGGTAAGTTGGAGTGTGTATTCTGATTTTGTGGTGTAATTTGTCACTTTACACAATTTGTCAAAAATGTCGTATGGGATGTTATCGTTTCATTGACTATCATTTTTCCACAGAGAAAAAGAAGAAAAAGAAGATTAAGAAACAGAAGGTAATAAGAATACAATAATACCAGTGTATCTTTCAAATTGTAGTTAATGTATTACTGTATCTGTTTATGTACATTTGTCCTGGGTACAAGTAGATACATGATTTTATGTTATACGAGACATTTAGTTCCAAGCCAACTGCTGGACTACAGATGACAGTAATTATCTGTGATACATGTTTTCATGCAGTGAACAATTCTATGCTAACTACAAACTTTTGTACTACAGTTAGTTTGTTAAAATGAAATACAAATGCCAAATTGAATGATATTGCTATATGATGATTCCTACATAAAGCAATTGCTATGTGAAGAAGCTTACTACAATTGCAGCATGTTTTACAAGAGACTACATATTATTGAATGTTTATTCCTTGTTGACTACAGACCAAGACCGGCAAGGCAGCGGGCAACTGACTCTAGATCTAAAGGCAATACAGATGGACCAATGTACATGTTGTATAAAGTGGACATCACTATAATTCAGTTTTCTGTCCAACAACGTTGATGATAACACTGATATACATGTAGTACTAGAGGCGGGTACAGTATTGGAAGACAATTATAATGCTGTTGTTTTTTAGTCAAAATCTTTGTATTTTTTGTTCCATGATTTTAGTACAATTTCGATGCATCTTAGTCCTATTTTGAGAAGTTAACTGTATGTAAGCAAAGAAAGCAACATCATAATTATAATGAAAGTATGTACTGTTATCCTCCAATATAACTTAACTGTTCAAGGGAATATTGAACTACTCATTAATTTCTATTAGTAAACTACAGCTAATGCTGACTGCTAGATTCAACAGCACATGTTTACTAGTATACATTTGTAAGTAATTGTAACAGGAAAGAACATGTAAAACATAACATTCTTGACAACAGTTGATGTCCTACTAGGATAAAATAAAAGCAACTTCTCTGTCATTGCTCTTGTATTTTCTCTGAGAGCAAACTTAAATAGAGTGTTTAAACTGGCCTGAAATGTCAATTAAGTTTCTTGTCTCACAAGTTTTGCCCCAGCAGAATCTTGTGTCTGTTCTCCTCAAACACACTGTACATGTCACTCAACTTGTGGTCTCCATCTAGTACCTGGAAGGAACAACAGATGAAATAGGTTACTTTTTTTATGTGAAAATAGAACTGTGTTACTAATGGTATGAAAACTCCTTCTCGTTCAGCTCTACTTATTTCTGTATTTTTATCTATATACACCCGGGTGTTTTGCCCCTGTTCAGCATAACACACTTAGTCTAGCTTTCCAGACAAGCAGCAGCTTGTTACATTACACTGAATGGCCTATCACACGTAACTTTTGCACATCTAACTGAAAGCATTGTTTAAAGCTATCTATTGACGGTACTTGTGATAGCGTTACTCCTGAGGGGACTCACCAGGACTGGTGCAGGAGTTGGGAACTTCTTGTAAGTTAACCAGTCTTCATGAGCATTGTGGAGGGCCTGCAAGTAATCCTGGAGGAAAACAACAGAACATTGGTATTTCTTATGAAGAGACTTCTTGAATAAATGAAGAAAAGTGTCATTTGCCGTATGTATACGTAACCTTGCTGAGTGCAAACTCATGCTGCAACCAGTGGAACTGGTGATTTAAGTATCCTGCTGCAAGCTGAGGTAGATAAATGTGTTGAATATTGTCATTACATTAAGCAGTATGACCATGATCAATATCTAATGAAAAACTTCATTGTAGAACAGAACAGAGATGAACTTTTTGCAGTTTTAAATGAACAACTGAAAGCTACCTTTCTGCATAATACTACCCAACCTGAGCATTTAGATCAAGCAAATCCTGCCACGGCATTGTAACATACATGAACTTGAGCTAAAAAGCAATTAACAGTTTCAACAAAGAGTATTTCAATGAAATGCCAGCTCTTACCAGTGGAATGGCCTTTTCCTCCTCTCTACATCTCTGCTGAATTCTCTGTTGGCAAACTTGTGGGGATGTCTTCAGGTAAACTATGGAATGAAACAAACAGGATTAGATTATTGGAGGATGAGATTGATAACATTAACACTTAACATGTATAACACATCAAAGGTAGTATCCATACATTCACTCTAACCAAGTGAAATATATGTGCCAATTTCAGTTGTTTAATAACATCTACAAATTTATATGTTGAAAGTTACACTTTGGATAAAAAATGCTATTAAATGCATGTATCATTGTTTCAACTCATGTCTTTAAGAAATCCTAATCTCATTCACCTATCAAGTCGATCTGGACCTTCTGATTGGCCAGAATCCAGTTGAACCATTCTGTAAGGACCACATACTCTGCATCTGTCATGTTTCCACTGGGGAGAAAAAAGCATAAGAGTTAACATTATATGCAGCAACTTCATGTGACATGACATCAGAAACTAAACTGGTTACAGTTTTATGCAACTGAAACTAAGCAAATACAGCTTCCCTAAATAGAATTGTTTGTTACCTTTGATCACAATAACAGACTCAACACTATCTTAATATGCTGAACAACAATGTATGACATGTGTAGCACTAATTATATTGTGGTATCACAGCACAGTTCAGTTCAAGAATACAGACTACAAAATAGCTACCCTCACCTTTTGCGCATGTTCTCCACAAAGCAGTACTTTGCACTGTAGATGGAACGTTCCATCATTCTGATTAGGGATTTCTGGAAGTTATGAAACAAAATATGAAAATGTTATACATTTTCACCTTAAATATTCAAAAAAGCTAGTGGTTTAGGCTACACATTGGAAATTTTCAAATGATTATTATAAATGTGAAAAAAATGATACCATGACATAAAAATACTCTTATTGATGACAGTATCCAGAGAAACTACATTTCAAAGACAACTACGTTATTTCCCACTTGCAGAAATGTTTGATCACTTTTCAGTCATGTATTTTACATCTCAGTATTGAATAGTGGACCTGCCTGTTTTCTTGTGTGGATGTCTAACATGGTCAGCTGTACGTATGACTGGAAAGCAAAACTCCACCTCTTTGGGTCTGAGTACATCAGAGCCTGTAGAAGAAAAAGGAGTAATTGAGAGTGAGTCACAAACAACATGAATATATCCTAAATCCTATCTCATTCACTGAATATACAACATCCCTTTACCCCTGGGGTTGCATTCAGGCACCTCTAAATTAAGGTCACCACCTCTTACTAGTACTCTACTAGTAGTAGTAGGTAAATGAAGGAAGAAGTCAGACTGAAAATGCCCCCAGTCTGCTTTTGATTGAAAGCAGAAATGATAGAGTGTACATATTATCATAGACCTGTACTCACCAGTGTGTTGTGCCCTCTCACATTTCTCCACATGTCCACCGGTTCTTGTATTACCTACAAGTGTATGAGAGAGTGAGTGTTCATTAATTCACACAAGTCAAAACCCCCATCTCTAGGGGCAACAAGAAGAGGCTCTGATTAGCCAGTGGATCAGCCAGGCCACCGATCGGGTCCGGCCAGGGCCTACGAATTAAAGGCGAGTTATATAATTGCTAATGAGAGATTTCAATAAAAGTGAATTAAAATATTGTCATGATCAGCTCTTCTCTCTTCCAATGCCACAACAGTTTCTCACCTCAATTCCTTTGGTCTTTGCAAAATGATCCAGGAATGTTGTCTTCCCACTGCCAATGTTACCCTCTATTGCAACCTGTGATACAAGGCACAAAGGTTACATTTATAATTATCATTTGAGATGAAAAAATTTTTAACAGATAACTTAATGTTCAATGCATTGCTCAAAAGTAATTTTTGTATCCATCTTGTAGATCTGTTAAAAAGAGTAAGACAAAGAAGTTTGTAAGGCCTCATACTTATGGTTTATAATTATGCAGCATTCTGGTATTCAATGGAAATTGATCAGAGGTACACGTACGTGCAACTGACTTTGAATTCCTCCTTCAATACCCAATTCCAGTTTTTGCAGAGAATCAAGATTACCTATATATACTATATCTAGGTGAAACTAACCGTTATAGATCTGGATGGATGAAGTGCAGTCATCTTCCCTGTGACCAGTCTCAGAGCTATAATTTTGTACGAACAAAAGTAGTTAACAGATCATGATTGATAACGTTAACTTATATTATAAATCCATACAGAACACCATGGAACACCAAGGAGCTTTGAAGCTCATAATTTGAAGATGATTTGAAAAAAATGTTTTAAACAATTGCTATTCCAATAAAACTTACTAAGGCTATTAGTGACGTATTTCACCAATACACACTCAATTTTGGAATTAGCTGATTGGAAAGATTAAAACAAATTTACCGGACAAGAAAATGTTTGTACAGAGGGTAGGTTACCGCTGGAATATAAACCGACTACGAGTTAACCTTCAAAAGCCTACCATGTGCGCTATCAAATAATTATAATTTCTTGCGATCAAAACGTCTTTGGTACTAACCTTTATGCAGAGATTTCTTGGACCCAGAGATCGCCCAGCCTCCACGGAATACTGCACTTATGAACATCGCCCTTTATGTGAGGTGTAGTCAAGCTTTTATATACGTTTTACCTGTCCACAGTACCTCGCCCAGACATGCCCGCACTGTTTTGTAACATATGACCTTTCACCCCACTTCCGGGTTATAGAAACGCTATAAAAGTCGAATATCACGGCTGGATAAGAAAATGAAGGAAATTGATATCCATGAGACAGTATTTCAAACAGCACATTGTTGGGTTCAAAGTTTCTGAATCATGAAATATGAAGGAGTAATAACGATATCTAAAGATATCTATTGTATTTGTTAGACCAGCAGACATACAGCGACAATATTTCTGACCCTTCGGTAATCAGGTTTCCGCAAAGGCTAACGGGTAACGCGGGGTCATCTGAAGCGTGTGGTCCGAGATCGGCCTTTGTTGTGTTTGCGCGGGTTTTGTTGACAAACATTTGGCTCTGTACTCTTTTTCCCAACACTAACAATGAGTGGAGGTGTCTACGGAGGAGGTAAGTTCGTTTCTAAGCTTTGGTTGATGATCCAATTATCAGTTTGCGGTACTGTTTCGCTCTTTCGGTTCCGATCGCAAAAGGCAGCCCAGAGCCATTTTGGCGCCCCCCTCCCCACTGCGATACGTACACTTACTTACTTTACTTTGGTCGAGCTCTCGCTCGAACCAAGCTTGAAAACTTCCTCCATTCCACTCTATCCTCCATCAGGGACTGGATGTACGATACGTACAAATGTAAGAAACGTGTGTTTTTCTTGACTTCACAGATGAAGTAGGTGCGCTGGTGTTTGACTTTGGTGCCTACACTACCAGAGCTGGGTATGCCGGGGAAGACTCGCCAAAAGTAAGTATATTTTTCTACTCTACTTTGTTCACTTGAAAGTTCATCTGTGTTGGTAGACGTCATTCAGATTTCTGAATCTAAGTTGAATTTTATATGTTGATTGGTTCGTTTGGTTTTGTTACATAAAACTTGCATTATAACTTTGTAAGTAACAAGGAATATAGAAAGTTACAAGTTGAGTTTTAAAGGAAAACAAAGGTGTTAGCTTCTAGGTCCCCTAGCAACTCCAGTTGAAACTGCAGCTTCCTTTAACTTAAAGTTTAAGTTTAATCATTGCAAATATAGGGCAAGATGCTGCCTCAATGAAAGTCTGCATGCAGGGTTGAACAAGTTTTCAAAAATTCACTTGCCCTATCGGGCAAGTAGAAAAAAAATCTACTTGCCCGAACCAACTTTTGACTTGCCCGAAATCTAAATGACATTTTTTCTTTGCATCTTTGCTTGCGGTAATGAATTCTGTTATTTTTCAGTAAAAACGTCTTGTTAAGCATGTAATTATAGCAAAAAAGTTTTAACTACAAGACCAAGCTGTGTGGATGTCATGACCGTATTTACGGGAAATGACAAAAACTTGAACAAGAAGCATGATATTACAACGTATCTTCTTTCACTTAAACCACGCCAATTTCATTTGTTGCTTCTCAGATTTTTCAGAATAAAATCAGAGCGATACGGAAAAATTTTTTGGCAAAAAGTCTAAGGTAAAGGCACAGGCTTATTTAACATAAAGAACAACATTCAAGTTTTCAGCAAATGTTGTGTATCGATCATTCCTTAGATCCAGTACTACAATATTCCTGTGTTCACTGAGGGCTATTATTATTCACCCATTTCTTTAGTAAACAGAAGAAAAAATCAGGTATTTGTCATATGATGGAAAAGTTACATTTAGAGTGTTGTGGATCTAATATAACTAAACATGGTTCTTATGATATGGCCAGTTTTGAATCATTGTCGTGAAATTTTTATTTTCTAGATAACATTAGTCAATATCAATCCACACATGTACATCAAACAACACCTTCAAATGATTTTTTGCAGTATAAACATTTAGAAGTTGAACAGAAATTTAGAATATCCTGAATATACACTCAATCAGTTAAAATGTTGTGGGAACCCTCAGAGTGTGTCATATCCACAATGTTGCTGTTCAATGAAAGAAGGAAAATGCTACATTGAGGGAGTGCTCACAGGGATATCATGTTTCAAAGGATTTGATGTTGCAAAGTTTCATGCCAGCAGGTCTACGAACTGAGAGAGCCATGGGTGTTTGTTTACATGTACTATGTGAGCCAAATTGTCCTGTTTTGGGTTGAATTCATAATCTTTTGGAATATTTTGAGAGAAATGTAGTTTCTAATGATAAGATACATTGTGGTGTGGTGTTTTTGTGATCCTTTCACTGGAATAAAGTTTGTTTTGAAACAGACTGCATGAAAAAATCTTACTTGCCCGATTGGGCAAGTGGGGGAGGATATCCACTTGCCCGAACAGCACTTTCACTTGCCCTGGGCAATCGGGCAACCATACTTGTTCAACCCTGGCATGGATTTGTTGTTCCTAATTTTTTTCCATTCAGTGTTTTTATAGAATTTCTATTCAAGGATTTTTCCTCTAAGTTAGTTAACATTTAAAGTTACGTACAATTGAGCGATCACTGTCTTGCTTACATTCAGATTTTTTGACGACTGGTAGGCAGATGGACCTTATCATCTTAGAATTCTAATTAGTATTTTAATCAGGGGATGGTGTTACTAATCAACAAACTAATCTTTTACTACCACTGCATCACCTTGACATCACGTATTGTATATCAACTCGTCATTCATGAAATTTGCTCTTCCATAGTACACAGAACTTCTATTGTAGACTTGAGCTCATTATCTCAAAAATGATAGAGTGATTCTATTAGATAGGAAACCTTATATCAAATATGCAGAAGTGAATTGTGACAAGCTGTTGATTAAGTATAACCAGCTACCACTGTGTGCCTGTGCTTCTTGAATCTCCCACCAAAGTGCTTATAGTAGTACAGTACATGTATGTTCCAGCTCATTGATACAGATTCAGATGATTAAAGCAGGTATTTCCCTTTCTTCAACTCTCTAAAGGTTGAGTTCCCCACCCATGTTGGGGTGGTGGAAGGGACAGAACCCATGGACACAGGCGCTACGGGAGACAAGCCGCAAGGAGCAGAGAAGAAGGTCTACATCGACTACAACTCACTGTTTGTGGCTCGGGAGAACATGGAGATGACTACACCACTCAAGGATGGCATGAGTAGGTTCATTTTCCTATTTTCAAGCTTCCTCTTGCTAAGGTTACCTTTTAAAACAAATTTGTATTTGAGACAGTTTCTGACTGTATGACAGGTAAACAAAAAACCAAGTTTGTTATGTTAGAAAAGTTTTTGAGCTTAATAGCTACTGTACATGTACATACATTTGTAAAAGAAATCTCATACTTTTTCCTTTCTAACATCTTAGTAACAACCATGTGTCTTCTTGTTGTCCTGATCCTAGTTGAAGACTGGGACTTGTTCCAGATGATCTTGGACCACATTTACAAGAAACACATCCACTCTGAACCTGAACTTCACCCTGTCTTGATGTCTGAAGCACCTGTAAGTACACACAATATTTTCTTGTCATCTGATAGTGATAGATGAAACCAGACTGTTACTTTGTTTTAAAAAGTTGGATAGAAAAAATATATAATTTATCGTTTTGACTAGAACCTAATTACAAACTTGTAAAATTTTGACATAGCAGATTAAATTGGTGTAGAGATAAGCAAATAACATTGCAAACAACTCTTACTACTGGTAGCTATATCACTGCTTGATAAAGTCTATCGTTTCTTGTTGATTGACAGTGGAACGTTCGAGGGAAGAGGGAGCGACTTACAGAGCTGATGTTTGAACACTACAACATCCCTGCCTTCTTCCTGTCCAAAACAGCAGTACTCTCAGCGTATCCTTATCAACAAAGATTGTAATCAGCATGTTCTTATTATCTCCATGAAAAAAGGAGATATTGTTCTGTGTGTGTGTGACTGTGTGTCTATGTTTCTGGACTTTTGTAGTTAGCTTAACTTAAAAACCTCTTAGTGTATTGCTTTATCATCATCACCTGATTTCAACACTGCTTTTTGTATCCTTAACCACACCCAAGCTTTGCCAATGGGCGATCCACAGGTATTGTTGTAGACAGTGGTGCCACCTCCACCACTGTAGTCCCTGTACATGATGGGTACGTCCTACAGCAAGGTACGTTTGTCATGGTTCGACAAGAAAAATGTATACTGTTTCACTCTGAAATGAGTTGCTGTATTGTTTATGATTATAGGTACCTATTGCCATTAAACTGTTTTTCTTATTACATATATCTAAGGAAAGAAGTTAACCTTGGGTTTTCAAACAGATGATCACATTTCATGCATCTGTAAATTTTCTCTTAGAAAAAATCAATAGATATTTGAATTTTCACTTGTTGATACATTGTAACTACAAGTAGGAATTCAGTGTATGGTGCACTTCATTTTCTTTTGCCAGCACAGCTATTTAAAAAAAAAGATATCCAAGACCATGAACTTGTCTTTGCATGAAGTTTTAGAAATTAATTCTGTAGTTGTGATATGAGCACGTATCCCTTTGTCCTGCAGCCATTGTGAAGTCTCCTCTAGCAGGCGACTTTGTCACCATGCAGTGTCGACAACTCTTCCAGGAGCTGAAAATTGATGTCATACCACCTTACCAGATTGCAGCCAAGGTATGAACTTTGAGCTGATACCTCTGGCAAGGAATTATGTTTTCACAATTATTTTTCTAGTAGTAATGATTGTTTTTTAATCAGTAACTAGAAAGACCTTGACGAGTTGGTTATTCATTATTTTTTGTAACTTGTCATTGTCATCTTTCTCCTTTATCGACGATGACATTATTTACAGGAACAAGTCTGAGACACAGCCACGCCAGAATGGAAGAAGATAAACCTAAACAAGATGTTTTTTCACTATTTTCAGCAATTTGTCATTGTCATCATTCTCCTTTATCGATGGCATTATTTACAGGAACAAGTTTGAGACACTGTGGCGCCAGTATGGAAGAAGATGAACCTAAACGAGATGTTTTTTCACTATTTTCAGCAATTTGTCTTTGTCATCATTCTCCTTTATTAATGGCATTATTTACAGGAACAAGTCAGAGACACTGCTGTGCCAGTATGGAAGAAGAAAAATGTTCCAACCACGACAAAGTCCTTCCACAACTACATGGTGGATGTAAGTATTCAGATTTGGGTTTCTTCTAGTTCTAACACAACCTTTCACCTAACAAGCAACATTTCAATTTCTTCTTTTTTTTTATATTTGTTGCTGCTAATGTGCTGTATGTGACAATTTATTTTGACTTATTTTGTGTGACCAATAGTCTTTGCTCCTCAAATTTTTGTTTTGGTAGAAAAACATTGACCTTTCATATTATTTTTAGATTGATTACATTTAGAGCTATAAGAAGTTGTTAGAAAATTTTGTTGCAACCTCTGTTCAACATGTTGCAACATTTTAACGGACATGATTTCATTTTTTTCTTGCTGTACTTTATTCTAAGGAGAATTAGGAGCCAATCTTCACAAATACTTAGTGAGTTTCTATTACAATGTACCAACTTTCAAAACACAGACTATCCAAACTAGAGAAGGTTTTATGTGGTAAGAAAGTGTTTTTGTTGTGTTGTTGTCAGGAGGTGTTGAGAGATTTCCAGGCATCTGTGCTGCAGTTGTCAGACAGCCCATATGATGAACAGTAAGTGCCTCTTGAGTTTGTTTTGAAAGATTTTAGCAAAATTCATAATTCTTGACAGTTTGTATTTTTTGAACGATGAAAAATAAGCACAATTTTATCATAATTGTCTTTTTGTGTAGGGTTGCTGTCCAAATGCCCACCATCCACTATGAGCTGCCCAATGGTTATAACCAGGACTTCGGTAGCGAGAGATTTCGTGTCTGTGAGGCTCTGTTTGACCCCTCAGTTGTCAAGGTCAGTCCTGTAACACTGGTCATCTTGCATCTGGACCACATCTGGACTTGAGCAAGATTCTACCTGTTTTCAGTCATCTTTTTGTTGTCAAGGCCCTTGTTTTAAAAAGAACTTATCCCCTTTCCCTGTGAGTATAAAATATATTCTATAACTTAGCATTATGTATATGTGTTAGTAGCTGATGTCATAATTTTGCATTGCAATTTGCAATGTAAACTTCAAGTTGTAACTCAGTTACATCTATAAATATTGATGCCAAATTATGACATCAAACTTACCCACACTGAAGAGCTATACGTCTGACCATGCCTTTCTTGTTGTATTTTCCAGGGCATGGCCAGTAACACCATGTTGGGGGTGGGGCATTCTGTCACCACCAGTGTAGGCATGTGTGACATAGACCTCAGGCCGGTAAGTCACAAGGTTTCATCCTCTCAAGTTGGAGGGAGAATATACCAAATAAACATCTTTTTCTTAACTTATATTGTGTAATTTAGAATGTGTGCTAAGACCACACCAATTTAATTTGTTAGTTCTTGGATTTGCCTCCTCTATTTTTCCCAAATCCAAAGAAAAAAAGAAAAACTTGTAACACCTCCCATTCAAAACTGTACTATTGATCATTTTCAACCAATAGGTGCATCTACTGTACAATGGGAGTACTGGGATAAGTTGTTTGCTTTTTTCAAGCTGAAATTTGAATAATCATATTATTCTTTATGTTTTTGCCAATTTTTTTTTCACCCTGACGCTCCATATTTTTTTCAGAAAAAAATCCAAGATCTAACAAATTAAATTAGTGTGGCATTACAAAATGAATCTGTTTTCCCCAGGCCCTGTATGGCAGTGTTGTAGTGACAGGGGGAAACTCTCTGCTCTCAGGATTCACTGACAGACTCAACAAAGAACTGAGCAGTAAAACACCACCGGTAAGTCATGGCTAGATGGTGGGAATGTCAAATCCTTGTGAGATTAAAAAATGTTCTTTCCATATGTTTTCTCTGGGGTAACTTTTGTTGTCTTAACCCATTATCTACTGAAAAATATAGTACTTGATATGCAAAGAAGACTGATTAAAACTTTGATAGAAAGTTGTGTCCATGGTGCAAGCTTTTGATCTGTGATTGTCAGTCAACTTTCAGCTTTGACTTCAGTTTTTTCTATTTTTTAATCTATCTAGCAGTGTTTGTCATGATGTGATGTGATGTATGTTAGGCATTCGTTAATCTAAAATTCCTTCAATTGTTAATTTTCATTACCTGTATATGTTAGCATCTCTATTGTTCTGTTGTTGTCTGGTATGCTAGTTTTCTCACTGCTGCGCTGTACTAAATCATGACTGTTTTCCAGAGCATGAGGTTGAAGATGATCCACAACAGTGGCACAGCAGAGCGCAGGTTCAGCAGCTGGATAGGAGGGTCCATCCTCGCATCACTGGTCAGTTACACAGCTCCTCTGACATCACCACATCCTGTGTGCAGTGACATCACAAATTCCTGTGCACAATTTAATCAATGTGCACAGGATTCAGTGATGTCAGGCAGTTTTGTCCTACAGGCATTGTCAGTTCTGTCCTGTTCTCAGTTACATCACAGAATCTTGCTCATTGACATCGCAGGTTCTTGTGCACATTTCATCTAATTTACGCAGAATTCAGTGATGTAACTCAGTTTGAATATTTAAAAGATTACCCCGGATTTTAGTCTGGAATCTTGCCCATAGCTCAACTTATGGAAACCTTGTAAGAAATAGCAATGTATTGATTAATACTATAGATATAAAGATATTTGTAGTGGTTTGATTTTTGTAGTGCCTTTCCACTGCTTAATCGTGACAATGTGAATAGGTATTTTTCAGCTGCCAATGTAAAACACAGCAAAGACCTCCTTTCCACTCCTACCACGAAATTGAATCCGTGCAAAAATATATGAATTTGCAGTAATCTTAATGAACTTTCTTTTTCAGGGGACGTTCCAACAGATGTGGATCTCCAAGCAGGAGTACGAAGAGGCTGGGAAGGGCTGTGTAGAGAGGAAGTGTCCGTAGACTTGCCTGTCATAAACTTGCACCAACTTAACTCTGTATTTAAGTACCAAAAACATGAAGTAGCCACCTGAAGGGACAAACATTTTACAATGTTTCTGTCTAAGTTTGTTGAACTTTGGCTTTGGTAATTGTTGCTGATAGGGGTGGCAATTTGGGTAACCAGTTTAAAACCTTTTGAAGGGATATCAAGGGTACCAAACTACTTCATTTTGAATATTGATAGCATACATGCAGCGTACTTGTACATCTGAATCTTAGTGCCATCATCATCATGAGGCTTCAATGCATAACACAGAAGTTCTGCATCTATATTTTTTTAGTACAACTACAAGCTGCACAACAATTATTATGAGTCATAACACTGTATGTATATGTCATCATCATCATCATGTAGTCCTTGTAAAACCTACTTCATCTAGCTACAATCTCATTACAGTGTAGTCTGGCTGTTGTTCAGTACATTGGGTAATATATATGTAGTTTTGACAGAAAAAAGAAACAATTGTTTTGATGTCAAACTTTACTTCTAGCCTTACTTACAGTATACATGTATATACCTGGAAGTGCTTGGACTGGCTAGGGCCTTAGTTTGTATACCAAGCATAGAATTGTTTAGAAATAGACTTAAATTTACATGGGAATGAAAGCTGTTTTGTGATGTATGTTGTGTTTGTGTTTCTTTTCCTACAATGTGTTTTCTACTATGTTAATTCATGTACATGTAAGTCATAAACAATGGCATGATCTATGTGCTAGCAGCATTTCTGTATTGATTATGCTAAGGAAGTCCTCATCTGCATACAGTAACTTGTAGGTGACATATGTTCATGTCTCTACACCTATGAACATCGTGAAAATCAATTCATAACTTCTTGAGTGGTCGTGTGTGGGGAACTAAGACACAAACACACAGCAGAAGTTGAAATGAAAGTGCTGTTGGTCCCCAAAATACAACCATTTATTTCTGACATCAAGAGCTACCTTCATCCAAAAAAATAAAGGAAAATGTTAGAAAAATCCATCCACAGCTTTTATGTCACAAAAACTATAAAAAAAAGCCTTTGAGGCAAAGCTACTAATCATGCTGCTTGCAATGGAATCCTTTCATTTGTTGATTGTGTTAAACGGCGAATCACAGCAGCAGCAAGTGTTCTGGTTCTGCAGATGATGTGTTACTGAATGAAAATAATAATAATTGTATTGGCAACTTCAAACGTTAACACAGTGAACCCCCACCTACCGCGAACTTTACGTCCCCGACCCCACAAACTTAGATGGATTTACAGTGACTAGTGAGGAGACTTGTGGTATTTCTATACCAATGAACACAAGTTCATATACACAGTTTCACTCCACTATCTACTTTAATATGTAGTTAGCACCCAAGTCAGGCATTCAGGCTCTTACGCTAATTTGGTGCAGATGCTAAGCATGTTGAGCTTTTAGACCAGCTGAACAGGACTCTAAGACTCAGTGTCTAGAAGAGAGCCAGAAACATTGCGCTCCTTAGACTGACGTCTCGGGGTCTTAGCTTCTCGCCCACGGGGAATGCATATCTCGAGACTGACGTCACTTTGTCCTTAAAAGCCTCTTTATGTGTTGAAGTATTTCATATGTAAATGAAAAAAAGCTTTCTGACCATTCTTTCTTGGGAACGGGTTTTCTGCGCGTGAAAATTTGCGCGTGAAGAATTTGCGCGTGAAAAAATTAATTTCTTTAAAATGTGTCAGAAAATGTGCAGTATAATTTTCTTATGATCCCATGATACAATTTTTCATCTGACACCTGAATTTATGGTTTGAAAACTTTTGATTTTTTAGTCCCTTGGGAATAGGTCCCTTGGGAATAGTTAAATTTTTGGGGGCTAGAAGCCTAAACATTTGAAAATCACTTAAATCTTTAAGAAATACATAGTCAACTTACTTATGTAAGGTTTTGTATTGTGAAATGTAACTATTTGAAGGTTTTCTCCATTCTATTAGCCTAATTTAATCTTTTCTCAAGCAGATGCTTTCAAGCGCAAATTTCAAACTTTTTTGCGCGTGAAAACTTTACATTTGAAAATCATTTGAACTGTAGAATGCAACAATAAGATACTTAATTCCATTGTGGGTCATCTTATTTCAAGTTTTAAGCTTAAAACCTCCAAAAAAGGTTTTAAATCCCTTGGGAGTCAGCTTAGATATTCCCAAGGGACCTAAAATTCAAACCCAAAATTCAGGAAACAGATGCAAAATCATATCATGGGGTAACGTTTTTCTAACTAAGAATTTTGTAGTGCACATTTTCAGACACTTTTCTTGAACTTTATTTTTTCACGCGCAAGTTTTTCACGCGCAAATTTCTCCCGCGCACAAAACCCCAACCCTCTTTCTTCTCGAATGTATCATTCATTATTCGCTACTTAAGCCATGTTGATTATATGGATGACGCCCGCGCGCGCATCAATTTTGGTCCGATACCAAAAATGAATAAAGGTTTTCCACCATTCTGTAAATCGTACAAAGCAGCTGCAAAATGATCAAATATATGCCGTAAATTACAAAATAAAATATTGGAAAACGATACCAATATCATAGAATGCCAAAGAAGAGGATGTGAAGAAATGAAAATGAAGAATCTATCATTCGCTATACCATACTCTTTGTGTTTAGTCATTTGTTCAACCTTCCTGACCACGTAGAGTTCATAATGAAGGCAGCTTTTTTTGCTTAACTTTTCTTATTCGCAGAGGATGTCATCCATATAATCAAATCAACATGGCATTAGTTCTCCAATATGTAGTCGTGGACTTCTTTTTGATGTCCGCGAGTTTGCGTGGAACGCACGCATGGGAATACACAGGTAGTTCCCGGTTCTCTGAATTGCATTTTGGTGATAATTGTTACTCTAGATGCTAACTATTAGATTTTTGAAGCACATTGGAGTTCATCATGAATTGGAATTAGACGAGCACAAGAAAGAATGATAGGCCAGACTGGGAAAGAGGCCAATAAAGACTGCTCCACCTTCCACTTGTCCCATCCTCAGTTTGAAGGTCAGATTAGATGTTTTCTGCGAAAAACTGATTAGGATGGCACCCAGGCTAGCTTTGTGTCTGCTCTATAAGCCAATCATACCGAACAAGCGTCAAAATCCAACCAACTTACTATGACGTACATATTCAGCTCTTGTTGTACAGAAGACTACAGAGATATGATCTTATTGATGTGTACAAGACTATAAAGATACCCCAAGACGCATACCTGAAAGTATCAAAATACGATGTGAAAAAACCCACATAAGATACATGATCACCCTTCATTATTATGTAGTCCATTATCAAAGTCAATATATCTATTTCTGTATTCCTGTGTGGTTTGAGACCAGGACTTGAAGTGTGAGTTGAATCTTAATTCAAATGCCATTACCAAGCTTATTTTCGAGTAACTTCAATGTTGTACTTTGCATGTGCCCGCAAAGAGACCTTGTACAAATGGTTGCCGCCGTGTGTTGCAAATGCATCCATTATTCTACTGCAAGTGCGATTCTATTACTGTCAATGCAACTTGCTATATACCTCTCTTTCGGAGTGGCCGTGGTTGATGTGGTATCTTGTAATTTCCCCATCCTCTATGATCTAGTACCCTTTTTTCGGATAACATCTACGACTGAATTCTGAAAACTGTCCTACGTTTAAGCGGCAAAATGAACCAGAGAAACGTAACAGGTTCCATCGCTCAAGCGGTGCGAGATGTCACTGAAGTGATCGGAGTCTGCGAAGTCGTGGGCAATGCGACCACGGACAACACCACCTTGACTACCGTGGTCTTCGAGCCAGCCTTCTGCGGTCTGTACGGGGCAGTACCGTCGTTAGCGCCGCTGCTGGTTCTGGTCATGGTCTGCTTCCTTCTCCTTTCGCTGTTTGGTAACGGCTGCCTTGTCGGAGTCATCTTAACTACGGATCACATGAAGGTGTCTACCTTTTTCATTAACGTCTGGTATAGATCTGAGTCGCCGTGCATTCTTCAAACAAGATTACGCGTCGCGTCACGGTCTCCGTGTAGCGACAAATAAAAGATCTAGAGCCCCATCTGGGATTTTGGATTCAGTTGGTGGATAGGGGAATATTTAAAGGTTTTAAGGAGTAAGTGTCGAAATGTGGGCGTTATTTCGTGGAATTCGAACGTGATCCGTGAATCATCTTTCATCTCACGTGTTATTAGATATCGTTAAGGCATGGCAAGGCTTTTATTTGATGAGTCATGGATTGTGCTGCACAGAAGATTCTGTGGACACTGAGCTACTATTTGCAAGTAGAAAATACTGTATGATGGTGCGGCCTTGGAGAAAACTTATTGCAAAACATAAGAATTCTAGTCGATTAATGATTAATAATCTTGTTCCAGGAACCAGGTAACTACTTCCTCGCCACAATGGCCATCACCGACGCAGCGCTAGCCATGGCTTACAATCCCATAGCTATCTTCTGTCTATCACATGGTAGATATCCGGCCGGACCTTGGTGCAGGCTGCAAGCCTTCTTCATCATTTTCCTGTCTACCTTGTCCATTCACTCGCTTCTCTGTGTGTGGATCTGTCGCTACATCCACATCGCTTTTCCACTGCGCTACAAGAAAGTCCTGACCCGTCGGCGGATGGCATTCGGCATGTGTCTGTGTTTTCTGAGTGCCGTCATACCGGCAGTCGTCGGAGTGTCTCCGATCCATACCCTGCCGGTTGGGTCTGCTGCGGAGGTCCTTGGGGGCTTTGAGAAACCACAAACTCTGATGACGCCGTGTTTGGCTGGTCCTGAGGGTCTAACACTAGCCACAGTCCTCAACCTTCTTGCCATGGTAGCTATCGTCTGCCTGATCAGCCTTATCTACTACGAGACCAGACGAAGCCAGAAGAAACATGACCAGAAGCTGACGTGGAACGCCCAGGCTGAAGATCGGGAATCCAAGATACAGGCGGTCAACACGCTGCTCATCGTCGTGCTGGTCAACTGGATCACGTGGCTACCAGCGTTTGTCGTCAGCGTTTCGATGAAGGTCGGTTCGATATCTCTGGCTAACGCAGCTCCCTGGTGTGACATCACCACTATCCTCCTGCAAAGCGCAACGTTCTCCGACTCCATCGTCTACGCGTTTCGCTACCAGATTTACCGTCGGGCATTCAAGAAAATGTATGAAAACATTCGTAACGTTTTCACTAAGAGTGGCTACTGATATTAGATTTGCAGATTTTAGACACATACTTAAGTATTTTGGGCGCTCGAGCATAGAGCAGATACCCGAGATACAAGATGTGACCTCGTGAATTCTGTAGTCACTGATGTTGAACGCAGGACCAGAAATCAAACTATCTACTAAAGAGTTGCTATCGAATCTATTGTGTATGTATTAAGCCAAGCAATGTTCGGAATATTTGTGTTCTCCCATGATTAGGATTCACAAGAAGATAGGATTCAAATCAAATATCACGATATGTAAATTAATGCTAGACTTAACTACAAGCACTTGCTACAGAAGAGATGATTATGTATAATGAATGAGCTATCTGTAAGCGGTTCTAGTTTGAATTTTAAAGAGAGGTGCAATGGTTATAATCATAACAACGCGTGCACATAATATGTGGATTCCCTTTCTTTGTTGGGTATCAAATTAAAGGATCGAAATCACTTAAACTGAGTTGTTGATGTATGAATAATGACTTCTTGTAGACAATTTTTCAAGTCTTTAAGTATTAGGTCCTCATTAGTATCTCTGCAGAAATATTACTCTAGAATCATGAATTTTTTGTGGGAGTTGACTATTTAGGCATAGGAAAAATATCCTTTTTCCGTATTTTTAGTCCTGAAAAATTAGGGTCGGCAGGCAGGAATTCTCTTATTCTTTTATTATCTTTTTTTCTAATTAATTCTTTTTTTTTCTTTTCAGATTTTCACCGAAGTGTGAAACAAACACACTTTAGCAATGTAAAACTGAAATGCATCAAGGACTCAGTCTGGTATTTTCAACATGATATTGTAATCATACAGACATACAGTAGTGTACAAACACAAGTATGTTTTTATAGGTATAATGTATAATGCTTATTCTACATTCTTACATCAACTATTCAAAGCCATCATTATTAACAGTGTAAGAGATACAGGAAGTCAACGTTTTGAATTTGATCACTTAGATGCCAGATCGGAAATTTTAGGGTCTGTCGGGTAACCGGAAACACTTTTTTCTTTGGCCTTATATCATTTTAGTAAAAAAAAAAAAGATTGCTACCAGCTTGGGTGACGGTATATGGTAGGTTGAACTGACCTCCAACCCATTTTTCCATCATAGGAAAATTTCTTGACTCGACTTTTGGTGAAAAAACAGGACAGAGGGAGTCTTAAGGGAGATAAGAAGGGGATTATAATCAGTTGTCAATCGTGTGTTACGTCCATAAAGCTAAAGAATGTCGATCACAAATTCTGAACTCCTAACACCTTGAGGCAAATATAGATGGACACATTTCTATAGATTGTTGTCCTCGCAACCTAGCTATCTTCTCGGATTTGTCATGTCATATACGCCAGCCGTTTCAATTAAAACGTCTAGACTTATTTACTGCTGGGAAGACATAAAAACTGAAAGTATCGCACTGCGTACTTTTATTATATTATCACCATTCCTAGGCTACCTTAGGTTTCCTGCATGGAACAATAGTAAAAACGTTGACGAAATCGCCAAATAGGCTGAATTATTTGCTAGCTTTATCCAAGATTTCCGCCATGGATGTGTCTGATTTGCTTGGTTTGCCATAAGTCCTGACATTTCTTGTGACAAACAGTTTCAAATGTTCGTAAAACATGTTATTGTAAAAAGAACAATTTACACTATGATGGAGCCAAGCTGTTGTCACCCCATCAGTACTGTCTAAAGAAAAGAAGTGCATATGTTTTGTTATGATTGTCATTGAAATAAATGGATTACAATGATTTAACTTAACCGTTAGCAGATGAAGATAAGTCGAGTAAGCCGTGTTTTGTATACTTTTACTTTTAGGCAGTGATCTGACTAGCATCCGACATTTTTGGTCACTGATCATTAGCGCGTCAAAGTTTGATCCACGCGGACAATACGACCGCCTCAGTGCCGAGTGGGAACACTACAGCACAGTTGTGTAACGTACATGACCCTAACAGATGTTCGCCTGGTCGGGATATTTCAATGGCGGTGTCGTATCATGTTTTTCCCGCAACCTCGGCCAACCATTCAACCAATCAACGTCCGTTTCAGCCGAAAAGCCTTTCAACCCCTTTTCTACAGGTAATCAGTTTTGCTTAATTTATGGCCCGCCACGACCTTTGATAATTAAAATTAATCTTTTATTTTCAAACTCATGCCCGTAGGCTAATTGCAAGGGTAAAAACAGTAGAAAGGGTAACAATGGTAACGAGTGTCTATTCTATGTATCATGCTAATATTTCTACATAAACATTTAATACTGGGGGGTTTGACCCTTCTTTGGAGGTAGTGGCTGATGAAAAGTCCCACGTTTATTAGTGGATTTTGTGATTTTAGTAGAAATGTAGTTTTTTGGAGGTTGGTAAAAGCTTGGAAATATTGTTTTGGTTGTAAATAATGATAATCAATGTGATGTTCAACGTGATTTTTCGACTCCGTCTGGCTGGGCTGTGACGTCAGCGTTCACGTTACATCTTCAAGCAGATGTTAGGGTGAAAAGTCATGGCGTTTTCTGACTGGCGGACTTCTCTAGCAGACACTCAGTGAGCCGTTATGGTTTTCTCCCGCCTGCTTGGAGATTAGAAAACGTTTTGATTTATTTACCCCAATATCTGCTTGGAGATGACGTCAGAGGTTACAAAGGTGAAAGTTCAGTCATTTTGCGTGCCATTCGAGTCCGATCGGCCATTGAACTAATACTTTCCTCCAAAAAATAACTCAGGAACCTATTGTTCGGTAACATTTAATACTTTGTCAGATAGCGGACAAGTTTATCAGGTAAGAATGCTCGCCGCTACATCCGTTATTTACGCATCGTTGTTAAAGTTATACAGACATTTTTTTTTTTTTTTTGAATGTGAGCAGGACTGTAACGTTATAGCCTGAGAGACTCGGAAGCTATAATAAGGTTTGGATTCCAGGCTAGGACTGTAGTAATTGCTATGTTCCGTTAGAAACAGCTAGCTGAAGATACTTGGAGGTTTATGGCGGTAACTGGAGATTTATTTCGTTTTGATGTTGACGTCTTCCTGTGTTCCTGACATTTTTGTGGGGGAGGGGGGCGGGGGCTAGTGTATATTAAACAAACTGCCACAAGCAACCACATTTTCAAGGACACAGGGAAAAATAGATATCAGAAAAGTATTCTAAAATGCGTGATTATTTTGGATAACGTTAACCTTACATGAAAAAATATTCTAAAATGTGTGATTATTTTGGTAACATTGGACTTTGTGCAAATACTGATAGATGTTCATTTACTTGTAACTGATTTGTGATATTAGATAGTGTTTGATATAAAACATGACAATTGTCCCTTCCCTGTACTAAGTTGATAGTTTCGTTATCTACTATTAACTTTTACATCAGGGTCAAAAAAAGGAACAAACGTCCAATGACTTTATTCTTTTAGAACATCTGTTCGAGAATTTGGGCAAAAGAACACTGGGTTCGGTATACGAATTTACAAGATAACTCAGGTTTGGGTTATATAGATGTTAGGATCAACAGGATCATGGATGTTATTCACAAGATTATACCGTCAGGACTCAGTACTGCAGGAAAAAACGATTCTTATGTAATTTGACAGGAACATCTTGTCAATGAATGAAATCTTACTGACCTGATCATGAAGTAAATCTTGTGAAATAGCCTTGTGAGATATCAACGAACATTGAATTTGCACAGGTGTACAGTATGTATGTGTGTTTGTATGTAGACAACATAACTCAAGAAGCTGTTGATGGTTCTGCCATGATTTTTAGTGGATGGATAGGGTTCGTAGAAAGCTTTAAGGAAGGTCCAGTTCAATAATGGGCTTCCTAGCAGGTACCTCAGGTACTGCAGCAGAGCTTCAAAGTTTGAGGTCAAATTTCTACGACATTAGTATCTGGTTTCCGAAATATCTTTTTGCAACTCTTGTCATATGAAGGTGACAGATGGTCACCGAAACGTCATTTGAATAAATTACTTGGTTGTGTAAAAAGAGTAATTTTATTCAGTATGGTAGAAAACTCCTTTTTTTGTAAAATGGACTAAAAATGATGCGCGCACAGATGTCATTCATTTAATCAAATCAATATGGCATAGTCACTGGGTTTGCGTAACCAGCCATTATAGGTTAGGGGTGATTTTGTGCCTACTCTTGCCATTCTACTTCCAGCTTCGCCAACTCACTGTCCCCCCATACATAATATTGTCTTTTGTACTTGCTTCATGATCAGCATCAAATCTAACCATTGATACTATTACTCAGGACATAGATTTTGACAATACATACATGTAGGTACATACTGGTTACCTCTGTGCACATATAACTATAAGTATAAAGGAGACATAAGGGTGATGTCACATTGTGTTAAGGTATACACAATCAGTGCACAGCCGATCTGCGGCTTCCAGCCATTCTCATCTCTTGAGCTCCCATATGGTACGTTGCAGCTATTAGTGGAACATCAAGATGAGTTCCTTTATTGCATGGCAGATTACGAGATCTCATGAGGCCTTGTTTATATGTGAAACTCTTAAAAGTTGAACGCCCTACTCCCCATAATTTTTCAGCCGGGAAACATAGTTGATATCATGTAGAAGTCATGTCCTTGAAATTTATGAACATTCTGGGACTTCAATTTTTCAGGAGAAATGCCGAGGCGTAAGAGTCGCAAGAAGCTCAAGAGGTTGTTTGCTTGGCTGGCAGAGCGGGAAGCGAAGAAACAGGCAGAGAAGGAAGATGTCGTAACCGGACAAGAGTCTCCTGATCATGATGTACAGAAAGACCAGGTAATAGCGGCGGAGCAGAATGATGACAAGTATCTTTACGTACGTGTATAGTGTATAGTATTGTATGGTATCTTTGCATATGTTCAAGCATGTTAATGAGTGTATATGAAGAATAGATAGATCTTGGGACAGTCTTTCTACATGTAGATGTAATTTTTGGATGGTCCATTTCTGCAAAACGTCCATTATTGCTAGCCTTCTTCGCAGGCTTCCTTGGACGACCGTCCTTCTATCCTTCTAAAGACAGATAGGCGGTCGGCCCTCGGCGAAACTCCCTTTTTGTTCAGCGAAACTCTAATCTCCAAGCAGATCTACACGGTGCACCAAAAATTGTATATGCTAGCCAGAGAAGCTCCAGTCAGCCAGATAAGCTCCAGTCCGGACTGGCTGACTGGACCTTCTCTGGCTAGCATATACCAAGGACATTATATCCTTGCATATACAATTTTTGGTGCACCGTGTAGATCAGCTTGGAGATTAGAGAATCTCCCTTGCCGGCATTAGAGAACTTTGGCCTGTGTACCCCCTCCCCCAAATATATACGCCGCCGTTCTAGGAAGTCTGCAAAGGAGGTGGAGCTTTTGAAGACAAAGTAGTAGTCTTTTGTACCATCTACACATCCCTGCAACCCTCTTGTTTATGCAAAACTTGTATTCATACATTTAGGGGTGGATTGTGGGAGGGGGCAGATCTGCATCTGAAGTGGACAAAACAGAAACAGGACAAATATTTGCACTACAATTGACATTCACACCTCAATATTTTCAGCTGCTTGAAGAGGTCTTGGGAACTGAGACCACCATTAATCAACAACCTCAAACCAAGGGGGCCAGTGTGACCCAACAACCTCAAACCAAGGAGCCCGCCCTGGCCCAACAACCCCAAGCCAATGCATCCACCCTGACCCAACAAACCAGGAGGACCAGCATGACCCAACAACCAGTAACCAAGAAGCCCACCCTTACCCAACAACCTCAAACCAATGCATCCACCCTGACCCAACAACCCCAAACCAAGAGGACCGTCCTGACCCAACAACATCATACCAAGGAGCCCACCCTGACCCAACAACCCCAAACCATTGGGACCAGTATTGGTTTGTGGTTGTCGGGCCCCAAACCAAAGTCTGGTGAGAAAACCTGTCTGCTTTGCCAGAAGGTGGTAACTACTAGGAATTATCGCTCCATATTTGGTGAGGCTGTGGTAGAGCTCCATCCACAGATTCACCAGATCTTTGACCTATGGCCTGACGAAGAAGTCTGGAGTCAGAAAGGGCTGTCCAACATTGTGTGCTCTTCCTGTTTCCCAAAGCTGAAGAAGCTTGGCAAGATTGATGAGGAATTGTCTACAAGACTACAGAAACTACAAGAAGAGAAACAATCCTTGATAAGGACACTACAGGGCAAGGCCAAGGTATCCATCAGCCTAGCACATACGCCCGCACATACATCTCCTATACAACCAAAGTCAGGGGGTCTGAAAAGAAAGAGGAAGAAGAAAACAAACATCCCTCCTAAGGTGATGAAGCTCCATCTAACAAAATATGTGCCCATTGCACCAGCTGTGGTCCCCTCAGAATTGGAAATACAGAGACATGTAGCAAGATATGTACCAATTGCACCGGCATCAGCCCAAGGTCTACACAGATGTCTGAATCCTCCTACTTCTAGTACTAGTGACGGTAGAGCTCTGACTCTTACTACTAGTGACAGTATAGATATGACTCCTACTACTTATGACAGTTGTTTTCCACTGAACCAAGAGGAGGACAGCCTGATACAAAATAGTACAGGTTCATCCATGGACCCAGTTGACACAGCAAAGGTAAGGCTTTCTTCTCATCTCTTATTTTAACCAAGTCCTGAACGATTTGATACACACACACTACTTTCAGACTTACAAAAATTCTATCAAGTCTTATGTTTAGTCTTTAATTTGGTGGGGTTACCCTCATATACCAGGCCTGAAGTTTGCAATGATATTATGCAAGGAAGTAGTGGCCCAGGTAAACAGGCTATGATTATCTGTCCTAGGCCTAGGGGCATTGATTAGTCTTAGCCAGCCATCATCCAATCAGATACTAGCACTCCCTCATCATTCATGCATGTGATTGTTATCACAAAATAAAAACTGTGTGCCTAGATGGCAAGGATGGGTGGAATCACTAGTCTGATAATTATTTGTTGGACAGTGGCTGTTTTTGCTTTGATCTGAAAAGAAAGGTCTAATCTCCCACCTTTTGTGTCTTCTGGCAGGGGATAGCCACAAACCCATCAGTCCAGAAGTGGGTTGTACAGGACGCTGGTGATGCCAAGTACCTCAAGGCTCTCGCTGACAACACATCAGCATTACCTGGAGCAGATCCGCAAAATCTCGTGCACATCAAGTGTAAGGAAGAACCTCTTTGGCTGGCTGAGAGCTAACTATGCAGAAAGTGTCCTTTCATTTGTGCGTTTGTAGCAGACATGTGCTAGGTTCTTCTGTCAGTCTTCTTGTGTTTGGGCGCCAAGTTGATGTTAACAATAGACATGCTGTGATCCTGTTTTCCTGAAACCACAGTATTTCTTCTCGTTCTGCTTGAATTATTAACTAATACATAATACGAAATATGTAATGGCAATTTCTACCGTTTGAAATAAATGTACATGTAGACAACTGTAATAACTGCTTCTCTGTTATTCCAGTGTCTTTAAAGTGATACCTTTTTATACTAGTAGTA
Source organism: Branchiostoma lanceolatum (assembly GCF_035083965.1). Classification (NCBI taxonomy): domain Eukaryota; kingdom Metazoa; phylum Chordata; class Leptocardii; order Amphioxiformes; family Branchiostomatidae; genus Branchiostoma; species Branchiostoma lanceolatum. The sequence continues at coordinate 9,137,976 of NC_089731.1, read as the reverse complement.
GTGTCAAGTCTCTAGGTACATGTAGGTACAATGTACTATGCCACAGACAAAACAAAGAGAAAAGACATGTTCAGCACACCATACTTAATCTTGCAATGCATTGAATCACCATCTCTCCCATTCTTCAGAATCACCCCAGACATAATTATAAGCAAAACACAAAAAGTTCTCTTGTCATGTACATGTATGTACAACATGTATCTCCATCCTTCATGCCTCTTGAAACAAAAAAATGTTTGTTAAAGCCACCCAAAGGGTATTTTTCCATTGCCGTTGAGAAAATTCTGTTTTAGCTTTTGATGAAAACAACGTTGCTATGATTAAAAAAGATGAAGTTTAAAATGCTGTTGCTACAATAGAAATTATCAACAAAATGTGTTTGTTAAAGGCATCCAGAGCATTTTATAAAGCTTGATACTGGAATAAAAAAACTCGAACTTCTAGTCATTCCTACACATGGTAGGCACATGAAACTAAAGGGATCACTGTGTAACTGATTTTTGTGCCGCTTTCAGACACTTCATCATAGTGGCATTACAGGTAGATGTCCATTTCTCAAAGATTACAGCAAATAGAATGTTTCTAGTTTTCAAGACTCATAAAATGCTCTAGGTTGTTGCATTATCTAATGTGTTACATACATGTATGTTTGAAACATACTGTAATGTTATAGACGATTGTCAATGTGAGCAATTTGAAACCCTGAATTCACAGATACAATGTAAGACAAGAATCTATGTGTAAACAATCTGATCTTTCTGTTCAATCACAAATAAACACACATAAGTACATACTAAAAGTAAACAGTTTATTTCATGTTTGCCATATGTAGTGGGATTTCCACAACTCATAGTACCCAACACTACCCTATAAAATCTCACCTACAAAAATGTAGGTCTAACCATACAGTTTTAGGAGTATACATTAGAAAATCTTAAACACTGCAACAGTGTCAAACTTTGGACCAAATACCCTAAGTGGTACGTCAAGAAAGTCTGGTGTAACATAGTCTGATGATCTGGTTATAATAAAGAGTAATTAAATAGTAAAACCGATGATTGTGAACATGGAATAGCAAAGAATACAGTTGCTACAAAAAGCTCATCCAATGAAAACTAGTGTACCTTTCTGAAGTAATAACCACAACCTCTTAAATGAGTACACAAAAGATATCTTAAGTTATCTGTCATGGGCTAACCTGGACAAGATCATTGGAGCATAGATTATGTACATTTTGACAAATTGATGTAATCCATTGCACAACAAGATTGTATACGCTGCAGTCATCTTCAACCGTATCATTATACAATGTATCTTAATATCCTATAGCTACATCAGTAGATTCTACATTTTGTAATGTACAACACTCTGGTTTATTTTCTTACGATGCAAAGCAGCATTGGTTGCATGTATTCACTGTTTCTGTATTTTGAGACTCTAGATCTACTAGTTGGAGCATTATAACAGTAGACATCCTTAACACTATAACAGTATAATGTTTTACAGTCTTTACATAAAGCCTCAGTTCAGTACATCTCTGTGGTACCTGCCTAAATTATCTATGGCAATATAGTGAAACATAAAACTGATAGTTCGTGTGGTTTTTTATTTCGCGCTAAAGCTAAAATGGAGTGTTTGCAGTGGTCTTACATTCGTGGCAGCGCTGTAGTTAAATACTGCTGCAGTATTGGACAAAATGTGTGCGGTGAAACAGTCGCCGGGAAAACCACCGTGAACATTTCTGCACTTACAGTATAGTAAAACATAAAACTGGATAGCAAGACAAAAACAGAGTCTTCTAGGGGCTAGGCTGAAGAGAGAAGTTGCTGTGATTAAATGCATTACCATATTATCATATACATGTATTATTGCTTATTCTAATTATCAATTTATTTTTCTCGTGACTTTTTGCTGTGTTTTACAATATATCATTTACAAATTAAGCCCTCCATGGATTACTTTCAGGTTCCAACAGACTGCAAGAAATTTTGTTACAACTGCACAATGGTTTGTCCCCATCAAATTATAACATGTTTACCCTATACATGTATATAATAGAAACCTTCCAAACAACCAAGAGTATTCCACATCCTGCACCTGTAAAACAACATGAAGTTCCATAGGAACTATAAAGTGCAAATTCACTTGCCCCGTGTTACATATAATTATTCCATGATCTGTATGATAATGACCATTGTGTAGTTTTGCAGTGCAAAACTACACAATGGTCATTATCATACAGATCATGGAATAATTATATGTAACACGGGGCAAGTGACATTGCCATGACAATACATATGGAGTGATTGTACTTTGTAAGTTCTGGTCCATGTTGTCATGACAATGGCTCATTTGCTCCACGTGTTAACAAGAGTTCCTACATGTACATACCATGCAAACAGATCTGTATTCTGATATATTGACAGGCTGAACAATAGACTGATGCTATAGTCCCATGTACATGCATGTACCTCCACCAAGGCAAAGAAAAACAAAATTGTAGAAAGGAAGAACTTAAGCTGCACCCTGGCCACTCCCCTATTGGTTGAAGAGCTAATAATGATGAACAGCCAAGATTGGTCTCAAGCATCCTTTGAAAGTAAAACAATGAACTAATAATGAGACAAAACAACATATTTCTTAATGAGCACCGTCTATCACCAAGTGGAAACTTCTATTGCATAAGCAGACTTATAAACATGGTTCTAACAAGTACCATTAGTTAGTAGTTCAAGCAAAAATCTACAAACATCAAGTTTGTATCTAAGAGTACCAAAGCCTATAACATATGTACAACATGAATTGTCTTGAACATTTTCCTGATTGTATCAACTATACCTACATGTAATGACAATATAAACTTCATATATACTTTGCAAAGAAATTTTGCAAATGATGATTAGTGCATAGCTTTAGAATTATTTAATGTCTTTTGCTTCTCTCACACATTCTTTTTGGTTGAAAGTTTTCTCATTTTTTAAGAAATAATGAGCATGAAGTGAACTGTCCTATCCCGAATAAAGCTCTCAGTAATTTCAATGCCACCCTTATAATGCTTTATAATTCTATATAACACAACCCCTAGTCAGAGAATGGTTACTAACCAATTATACCAAATATGGATAGATTTGGACTAATAGACATTCAATACAGGTGGGATTGGACAAGAAATCGTTACTGGTGGAATGCTGGACCAATGCCATCATCTAGCAATTCTGTTAAGAGGGTGTGAGAGGGGATGTCTCCTCCCAAAGGCATAATCATTTTGAAACTCATCTTGGTCCTCCCTTTGCCTGATGTCACCGCCAGCCTGAAAAAGAGACATTAAAAAGTCAGTCTAGCTGTTTAAAACCTTTGTTTGTTTGTTCCTTTCACACATATATGTAACTACATGCATATTCGATGGTGGAAATTATCCAAAAAATTTTATTGACAAACCTCATTTTCAGGAAAAGTGCTGTTTAGCAGAAAACAGATTAAGATAAAACTAACATTTTGCCAGGACCTAAACAGACAATCATGAAAGCTAAGTTTTAGATGGCATAAAAGTATTGAATCCTGCCTTTTGACAAACTGTAAGCAATATTGTTATTTTCCCCTCTTAATTCTGAGACATCTTCTGCAGCTACAAAGTGAACACTAAAAAACAACAAATATGCATAAACTATTATAGATAAGTATCTTCACTGTTGCCCCCAGTCAACAACAGTTAGTAACAATAGATAAAGCAAGGAAAAGACATGTACACAACAACCAGGGGACATCAGAGTGCCTACTCTACAAACTCTTCAGTTAAGAAGCACAACAGCAGTGAAAAAAAGCACAACAATACAAAGAGCCACCAAAATTACAGTCAACAAACGTGCATTTCATCTAGCGATTCAAGAGGTTTGCAGTTAAAAGAAGCCATGCACCTTAACCTGGCCTATGCCATCATGAGGCTCTCTATCATCATCATCGTCATCATCATCATCGTCACCATGTCCGTCACCCACACCCCCCTCCACCTGATCGTTAGCCTGGTCCTCGTTACCATCATCAAAGTCCTTGTCCACGTCTTGCATGCCACGGTTGTCGTCATTTACCGGGTCCGCCATATTATCCCCATCTGCCAGTGTGAGTATGACAGTGTTAGCATGCATTGTGAAGCAAATATCTTACATTGTCAATCATTCAAGCAAAACTTGCAAAGTCCGGCTGCTATTTGTGTGCACGCAAGCACACATTTCATTACTTTTTGTGTGTATTCGTTATGAGTTAATTTGTATTTCCAAATGCAATCAACAAATGCAAGAAAAATGCAAAAATCATTGCTGAGAAGTTAATTTAAAAGCAGTAGACAAAAAAAATCAGTGTTTTAGTTTGACTAGTGTTTGATGATTGACTCACCTCTGTTCTGTACTGGCATGAGATTGGGGAGTTGGACCACAGGCTGGATGTTGTTGTCAGCCACCTGGCCGCCACCTGCCAACGGGTGGTCCACCTGCACCTCATGGTCAACAGCCACCTGATGTCAGAACAACATTGTGCTGTTACAGTCCCATCTCGTTAAAGTGACAGTCACAAAAGTTATATGAAAGATTTGCAGCAAAGCTATGATGGCTGAAACAACTTCTGGCAAGTAATTAAACTGTATAAAACAGATGTGAAAGGGGCCTTACTAAGGTCACACAAACATGACTTTGTGGATGACTTGTTCTAAATATAAGACCTTGAAACCATATCATCTACTTTTATTTTACAATATTCTTAAAGTTATTTTTGTATCTTGTACAAATCAAAACAAACCAACGAAGAACATGTCTATAGGATGGATGCCAGTTGTTATCCCCTTCATATCTCTCTTAAAGCACTCTTATTAAAATGTTTCTCTCAGCATTTTAGCACAAACTAAGTTGTGGAAGTTGTGACCTGTGGCAGGTTCTGGTCAGGCCTCTCCACCTGCATCATCTGTTGGTCACTTTCCTGACCACCTGGCACCAGAACTTCCACCTCATGTTTTACCTGCAGTCGAGGGCAACAAACAGACTTCCATAACACAGAAACATGTCAATGTAGAGAGGGACTATGGAAAATTATACTTCCCAAATCTCTCAGTTCATGATAGTTGGTTAGTCCTTCTCGCACCAGATGGTGCATAGGACAGTGCCCATCTGTTTCAGTAGCCCTTGGGTCACACAACTTCGTGCGATCACTACAGCAGGGGGCTAGGCCACTGGTAATGGGGTGCGTTCAACTACCATACTCTTTCCCAAACGCTGAGTGCTAGACAGAGAAAGCAGTATGTACCATTTTTAAAGTCTAAAGACATTTAAAGTCAACAAGGGCATCGAATAGGGCCAAGGTACAAATCTCTCGTGCTTTAAGAAATTCCTGAGAAAAAAGCCACTTCAACAGAACGATCTACACAAGGGCATCTACACAGCTTATTGCTACAAAAATACACTGACCTAAATTTTCCAGTATAAACAAGTTTTTAGCCCCTCCTTACCATTGGCTGGTCCATTCCGAGGGGTGCTGCGCCCTGTTGTTCTGGTTGGTCCTGGTCCATGTCCTGTCCCAGAGCAAACGGCCCCTGGTCTCCAGGCTGGGCATCCTGTCCACCCACGGCCTCCTCCCCAGCCTGACCTAAGGGGTGGAGACCCTTGACCTCAAGGTCATCCTGAGGGGCAGAATTAGGCATGAATTATACAAAGGAGGTTTAAAATCAAAATTAAATTAAATCAAATCAAATTTAAAATTCTATTTTAAGCCTCCTTGATTATACATGATGCCATTTCTTTTGTTACCGGATTGAGGATTCTGATTGGTCACTATCATGGCCTACAAGTAGAAGTTTTTACACCCCTGCTTAAGCTACGCAACACCCATGTGATTCTTGTAGAGTATGAGGGCAATTCAATGGACTGGAGCAACTGAGCGAGAGGATGAGCTTTAGAAAATACATGTATGATGTGAAACAAGTGGTTTCTTAGGCTTCATGAGGGTGAAATTATACCATATTGATCAGACAAGTCACAGATAAAGACATGGTCAGTGGTCAATATGAATTTTCCACTTTTGACAAAATCCGCTCCCAAAGGTAAGAGGGTGCATGCTGAAAGTATTGTAACTTTGGAAGCTACATTACCAAGTCTCTAAGTCATTATAAACTAAACCCTGTGGCAATCAACAGAAGCTATCTGTGTCAGTACCTGATCTAGCACCTGGCCATCCTCATCCTTCTGCTGAGCATCATCTTCATCCCCTGCATCCAGCGGGTGATGCAGGCTGTCATCTGGCTGCACCTGGTTCTCTTCACCCACCTGCTGCAGCTGCAGCTGCTTGTCTGGGTCGTCCCCAAGTGGTTGTAGCCTGTCCCCCCCTGCCAGCAATTGGTCTGATCCATCCTGCAGGTTTCCTGCGAGCTGCTGACCGATGAAGTTTGATCGTCCTCGCATGTTCTGTGATGAACAATATGAAATACATAATCAATTAGTATAAGAATATTCTGATAAAAAGAACATGTACAGACAGGAGATATTGTTGATAACAATCAATATGATATTGTTGAAGACAAGCCTTTTATAGAAAACAGAGCAGCTTTTAATGCATTATAACCATTAGCACATCACATCAACAAAAACGTTTAATATTAACATCATTTTATTCATTTGATAATACACAACATTCGCTTTTTCAGCAACATCCTATCTTTAGCTTGTTAATTCTAAAAGTAAGAGATGTGCCTGACCTGTATGCTGTCCTGGTCATCAAGGTCATCTTTTCCATCCCCATTCCCAACCTTTCCCACTTGCCATCCATCTAGCAAGACAACAGAAGACAAAATACAACGTAAGTATACAACATGTATCTGCTACACACCCGAAGTGCTGCCAAAAAAATAAGAGGAAACAAGTTCCTGTCAGCTCTGTTGTATGCATACATGTATGGTATGGTTAGGTGGGACAGGCCAATCAGTGTAATATAACCAGCTACTGCAGTAATACATGCTTGCAAAGCTGGAATCTTATGTCAAAGGGCAGGTATACCAGCCAAACAGATACAACAGTTTGCAGCTAGATATCAATGTTCATGAAATATCAATATTCAATGACACATAAACAATATAATTTTATAACACAATGGAAGAAATCATGAACAGGGACAAACCTTGGTGTATAATTTGATTGTCATCATTGTCTTTCTTGTCTCCTAGCTTGTCTTTCTGGATGGCATTTTCATCTGGCAATCCCTGGAAAAGAGAGGTGCATATAACTTGTGTTCAGTTCAGTGCAACAATAAATGAGGGGGATCTAAATCCCCACAAATTCAAAATTACCGTAGTTACAACCGTTTATGAAAAAGACACAAATTGTAATCATTACCAAATAAGCTGATTTTAGGGTAAGGGCTACAACAGAGTAAGAAATAGTGCCCACCAAGCCATCCCTGAACTGGTTCTGTAGTTCCTGTCTTCTCTTCTGAGCCTCCAGCAGTTGTTTGTGTGTCTCGTCCAGACCAGGGTGCAGCCCCCCTCCCACATCTAAGTCCTCACCTGCACCTGGCACCTGTACAAACGGCTGCTGTGCACCTGGCTGCTCCACATTCTCCTGGAAGATAACACACAGCTGTTATCATCATTCTTATCAACTTTACAAATGATATGGGGTGTTAGTTAAAGGTTGATATAATTGATATCAATCTTGTTGTATTTAATGCAGTTTTGTGATAAACAGCATATTTTGAAGTTCAAGCTCCAGTTGATTATCAATGCAGCCATTACATCTAATGGGTAGAACTTAAAATATATCAATTAGTATTATCTAACATTTCATTGTAAGTAGAACTAGATTTTGGTATATGTCTCTAGATGATTATAGAAAGACGTCCTATTGTATGGAGTAAAGAATGAATTGTGGTTAGTAAACAATCTAAGTACCGAAACTTCTCATCAAAGAGGAGTCAAAATATTATTGGTTAGTATGAAAACAAAAATGCGGAGTTAGTATGAAAGACAAAAAGCGTTAGAATGTGAGTTGATACAATCTAATAGGTGAAATTTAGTAACTGAGGTGCCATATCTACAACATGTAAACTATGCAATGTCTTTACTGCACTCCACTTTATCAAATTGCTTTATTGTCCTTTCAATTGTTAGTAGTACAGTAACTACATTAAAGAGACACATTTCTTAGAAAGTACACACTTTATCAAGTATCAGTAAGGGTTAGACTATCACCTTTAAATGCATATATTGCCTTTTCTGTTTGGATTAAATATGAGATGAAATGTCCTGTGCACACCTTGATGAATGTAGAGGAAAGTTCTTTAGTTAGTGTGTTATTTCTGTGCAATATTCTGCCATCCACACATGCAGCTCGGTCATCCCACCTACCTTCTGCAGCAGCTGTTGTCTGCGTACAGGGCGCCCTCTGATGTACGGTACAGGTGCATGCTTCTACCAGCGCAATACAAGAATGCCAATCAATGTCAAACAAGCACTGCACAATTAATGAATACGCTAAACACTAATGCCACACTGTCTCATAAAAGCCCTTTTTGCAAGATTGGCACAAATTTGAAAATGTTCTTCCCACATTTTGGAGGCAAATACATTTTATCTTAAAATATATATAGTTTGAAATTGACAAAATGCAATTACATTGTTGTGCTTGACGGTAAATAGAATATTGCAACATTTAGTTTCAAGTGGCATAGAATGACTTAGAAAACAAATGTCCATAGTTTAACTGAGTTATAAATTCCAGAATCTTTGTAAGCAATGGCTGTTAGATTTTCAAGCCCAAAATCTGACAAAGAGAGCTTTTAAATGTTGTACATAATCTGATACTATTTAGCATTGCATTTGAAGATCACTTTCCATGTTGTCTAGCTCTGATGTTCATGCTGTCAGAATACATGCTGTTTAAGTCAGATGAAAGCATGATGGCAATTAGCTTATCACAGCCCTGCAGACACTATCATTGTGTCTAATTCTGATTCACAACATCGATATCAGAACCAATATGATTGCCATGATAATGACATCTTTTTGCCTAGATATCATAACACTGAAATAAGCATAAAGAAATCTGAATTTGAAAAAAAACAAAATTTTTAAGGTAAGAAACAAAACATTCGATAATAATTGTCTGCAAGGCTGCAATAAAGGGAAAGCAGAGGGGCAAAGAAAGAAAAGTGTATCTGTCACAGTCGGCAGCTGCATCACCTGCAGCACCTGTTGCCTTGGCAACGTCTGCACCTGTGGCTGCCACTGCCGCCGCTGCCATGCACCTGGAGCTGCAGCTGCACCTAGCACATACCGCTATCAAGGCAGAGCAGAAATGACGAGAAACCTTAGACTTAGTTCTAATTTCATCTGTAATATTAATCCTCCAAGAGCCATGTGCAAAGAGTCTAATCTAATCAGCTGCAACACCTGGACAGTCAAACTCTATAGCTAAGACTTATAGTTGGATCATGAGGCAAGAAGGACTGAACCACGTAGGACGGAAGACTGCTTAAAAACATAAGTGAGCAAGGAATGATCAAGGAACAAATGTAATGACTTGAATTCCTTATGATACCATATATTCAGATTTGAACAAATCAAGTTGATACATTGCTGTGGACAGTGATGTTCTGAGAAGCAATCTTTTATGAACAGTTTTCAAGGGGGACAAACTGGCAAAAAAGGACATCCCATTCAGTGGATGACCTGCTATCTGCTTGTATTTCTGGATGATACCCTGACTATGAATATGAATCAGATGGCAACTAATCACGCTCACTTTCTGTTACTGACAAACAAAGCAGTTTGATAAAGACAAATTAAAGGTCATGTAGTAAAGAACCAAATATCAATACCTTTGAATTCAAATCAGGTTGTTTCTGTGCCAACTGTGCAACATGTTCCTGCCTATTCACTAGTGGCTTTTGCACAGCCTGGTGCTGTGCTATGGGCTGTTGCTGAAGAGGGTGTTGCTGTCTAATCAACTGTTTCTGCTGTCCTACCCCCGTCAGCTTCTGCTCCAGCTCTGCCTGTGCTGTCCTGTGTTTCTCCTTCATCTGTTTCTGCACAACAGCATGGTTGTCCAGCTCAACTTGCTGCTGTTCCAGCTCAGCCTGTTGCTGTTCTAGCTGGGACTGTGCAGCTGCCACAGCTGTCCGCTGTTCACTGATCAGCTGTAGCAGCTCTTGTTTCTCTGACTCCAAGCGCCTCTGTCCGTCCTGTTTAATACATACATACATGTAACTGTATTATGTACGCTATCATTATGTATCTATCTCCCACTAGAATTGCATAACATAACATTTGATCACACTGTGCTTGCTGTTTGGATCAACTTTTCAACAAAAGTTGATTGGCCCTTTACAAACCATTCATAAATGTTATGGTAATGAGGTGATATATCGTCATGTGATTGGTAGACTACTACTATCCTTAGCCAATAAGAGAACCTAAACCTTTTGAACATAATCATAACTTTCAAACTAGAGAACAGTAGGGAGTGTGTTGAGTTTGAGAGATAATCATTTTTTTTCCTCAAGTCAATGTGAAGGAAATTTTCCTATTGATTTGATTCATGCAAATTTTCTATAATCCTCCTCGCAAAGCTTTGTTATGGATCTTATTTTTCATTTTTCATAGATGTACAGTAGATCACACTGACCTGAGATATTGTAATCTGTTTAACAAGTTCTTCCTGGTCCCTCGTAAGTTGTGCATTTCTGTCCTTCAGGTTCTGAATAACATCTGTGAATGGAAAATAGTTCATTAGTTCTAAGTCTCATTGTACAAATTAGGGATTTAGTTAAAATGGAAAATAGTTAGTGGAAAAGAGAGGGAAATATGATAGATTTGAGCAATAGATGGAGAAAGAATATATGATAAACTGAAACTACATGTTATACTTACTAGGAGGAAAATAATTCTGTCATCATTTTATAATTTCTTTTAATTTCTAACAAACAAAAAACTTTTTAAGGCTGTCGAAGCATATATTTCCTCTACAAAGCCTTCCATTTAAGCCATCCCTGTCAACTTACCATGCCAAATCTTAATTACTTAAGTATTGTTAACCTTGACCTCTGACCTCTCAAACCTCAAAACTCTTTGACATTTTATCATTATTACTTTTATTTTTATTATTATCTTTAATAAATCATTGTGTACGTTAGTGACCTTATTTGTATATATGCGTAGTTTTCAACCTTGTAATTGTATGTGCTGTGTTTGACGCCCAAAATCAGCTACTGCTGCCTGGGTGGTCATGTATTGCCTGTTGCAATTTGAATAAAATAAAAATAAAAAATTAAATTTATTTTATTAAAAGTTGGCCAATATTGTACATGTAGAGGTATCGTCACCTTTGAGTCTTTGAAGATCTGTGTCCTTTTGGTCCTTTAACTTCTGGTAGTTGTCCAGATGTTGGTCCACAATTTTTTTGTGTTCGTCACCAAGGCGGACATGTTGGTCCTGTAGTGAAGCATATTCTCTCTCCAGGTCCTCATGCTGATTCTATGACCATGATTACACAATATTAGGATATAGCACCCAGAAAAGAAAATGTCATGTGTTGAGATCATTTTAAACTAAAGAAGCAGTGAACAGTAACAATTGTGTATATGGCTACTTGTTGCTGGCCACATTAACGCTATGATAGACAAAACATAAAATTCTACTTTGCAATGTATGGTTTGGCAAATCTAAAATAACATACACCTATATGCACACTCATATTTATATTGTAGGATTTTTCTGAAGGCAGCAGCCAAACCTGTTTATAATATCTTAGTACTTACTCCATAGAATCTTGGTTCTTAAATCAGTATCTGATTTCTCTTTATCTTTACATGTTGATTTTGCATAAAATGTACAATGTATTAAGCAACCATGATCAGCAATACCAGTCTCACCAATGACAATTTACACACTACAATGTATGTCTGACTCTAAAATTTTAGTCAACAGGTTTACTTACCCTTAGCATTTTATACTGCTGGTTCAGAGAATCATATCTGTTTTCTGCTTCTTGCTGTAAGAAGACAGTTTTCAAAATTGAATATCAAACCTATTTCAAGAGAATTGAGAAAAAGATAAGAAACAATGAACATTGCATTCAATTTTAATCTACAAATCTGCTCCTTCTCAATTGTTATGAGCATAGCCTGTATTTACACAAGCTCTCAGCCGGAGGTTACTGACCCCCACCCAAGAAAAGGCGGTCACGGAAACCGGCTGGACACTAGGAGCGCGATTTGTCAGGCTATTATGAGCATACCTTAAAAAAGCTACCAGAGTTGACTACAGACATACACATCTGCCCTAATCAGACATATAAAGCCACAAAAAATATCAAACATATGGCAAGTAAAAAACAAGTTCTAAAACAAACCTTTTCTTTGGCTAGAACCTGTTCTGATTCAATCTGCTTCTGTTCGTATTCTGAAAATAAGAGAATCACAATTATCAATTGTAATTTACTAGTTCTGATGACAGATTTGATTATGAAGAGAGAAAACTTTTTTCTTCAGGTCTTGATATATCGGTAAATGATCATATTTGTTCACGCGCTGAAAAAAGAAAGACAGTATACTGCAGATGAACCTCTTTAATACTGCTGCAAATGCTAAGTAAAATGTAAGTAACTGCTAAGATTTCCCAAAAATAAGTTACGTCTACACTGAATATTTTACACTGTGAGTTTATAAGTAGGCGCAACATCCCAGATACACAAATATTATGAGTGGTGATTTCAGTGTACTCAAATCGTTTATTAGTTGCATTAACCATCAGCATAGTGATCTATCTATGCATCATGTCTACAACCAAGTCGGTGTCAACCTTCTGAGGCAGCCATTGGCCTTAAATTTGTATTGAACACAATCGCAAGGTACTCAGCCGAAGGTGGCAGAAAGAAGGTTAAGCGATACGTGTACTAGTACATGTATGCTTTATGCCAGACCAGTGTTCTCGCCAGCCTGAAATTTTTACCCGTCATTTCAATTTTCCTGTCGAGAAGAACATATCTAGCGCCTATCCTAGGGGGGTCCGGGGGTATTCTCCCCCGGAAAATTTTGGAATCTAGACCCTCTGAAACGCTATTTCCTGCATTTTGAGGGGCAAATTTCTTGGTAGAATAAGCTTAGTTTAATGACATCTCTTTCGGTGAAAAATTACACAAGGGTTTCAGGCTTAATTTTGGGGGGAGGCGTGCCGTCGATCATCGCGGTAAGATCGAATGTTCACACACAAGCTACATTTATATGTTGTATACAATCGGCAAAGAAAAGAAAATCAAGCACAACAAAACTTTATTACGTATCTACGTCCTACAAAAAATACACACAGAATAAGTCGGCAAAATTAAAATTTTTCAACACTTGTCCCGTATGCTCCCTGTATTTATTAGAGTAGAGTAGAGTAGAGTAGACTTCGGCCAGGTAGGAATCGGCTGGTTCCATTTTAGGCCGCTCTTCACTTATTGAACATAATGAGAAATTTGACACCCTACTTTGAGAAAGAACGCCATAAAGACGTCCATTTTTTTCTCCCATGTTTTCCACGGTTAATTTCTCCGGTAACTGCACTGAATGTCTTCAAAAGTTGTCGATTCAAGCCTTCAAACAGCCGCTTCGTCGTGCGATCCTTGCGATCCCCGCCATTCCTCTAACATCTCGCAAATTCACGCTTAGCTGAAATCACGCGAGTAGCGAGACTCGCATGTCATTGGTCGGTATTTCTTGACGCGACGGAGACGACGCACTGTGATTGGTGGAATAGAATATCTGACGCCTGTTTACCATTTCTTACGGGAGGAAAGCGCATTCAACTCAGCCGCCGCGGCTTGAAACTTTAATAATGTTTTACAGATTACAGAAAGCCTGATAGCTATAGGAATATTTCTGAATTTTTAGGCTTCTTTGATAACAATAACTGACGGTGAACCGAGAGGGACAAAACAGAAACAAACGTCAGCCCGATGCGACCAGCCAAAACTGTGGGGAGGGCGGCGCATGACGCCGAGTTTTCGGCGGCCACCAAATACTAGTATCCACCACGGCGCTCTTTGTGTGGCTGGGGTTGTCGCCGGCGGGCATTAGAAATGATCTAGATCGCCCTCGTCGCGATTTTCCGGTGATCCTCTGGAGTTTTTGCAAAATTCTAAACTCTGTCTAAATATCTTTACACACCAATTTTTTCCATTAAAAATGACGGGTTGGGCAAATATTTTGTCCGTCATGAGCGACAAAAACCCGTCAAATGACGGGAGGACGGGCGCTGGTGAGAACACTGTGCCAGACACAGCCTTCAAATCCGGGTCATGAATGGTACACAACCAACACTGGTGTTTACTCAATGCCTTTTTCTCCATAGAGACAGACCCACTCACTAAAGGCTCAGGCTTTATTACATATACAAGGGTTTAGGTAATGATAATGTCACTATATTCAAGGTAGACTTAATTTCTAAAGACTACAAGCCAAGTAATATCATATTACAGCCAACATTACAATTTTTTCAACTATGATAATCATCTTTTATTACTTATGAATCTCAAGCATCAAGTGATCAGAGCAATTCAAATGACACTTTCTTGCAGCTTTTAGGAGGTCACGAGGCTGTTGGATGTCTGCTTTCTAGCTATGTGAAAGCAGCAACTTGAATTGTTGCTTCATGCACTGTGATGACTAATTTAATTACAAAACAATCTTCCCTCAATACTTAGAGATACAACGGATAGACATTACATCATTGGACAATAGTCACAATACTAGTATATAAACAGATTCATCCATACCCACAGATACATACAATTAATTAACAACATATGATTTGTCATAACAGCAGTTTTTTTTGTTCAAAATCTGACCTTCTCTAGTTTTCTTGTGCTCATTCCTTTCTTTCTGTAGAGACTTCTCCAGTCTTGACCGATGTTCGTAGACAACTGAAAAGGAATTGGAAAAGGTTGAGTTATTTACAAAATGCAATAGAGAGAAAAACAATATATCAAAATTCTACAATGTAATCGCTGCCCTAAGAATTTACAAATATCAAAAGTTATCTTGAATCTCTCACACAGTTCTACAGTTCAAGTGCTACAAGGCATTTCACCTTGGCAGGAAGGGGGTCGGTGTCTGTTTAGATGCAAATGTCACAAGTTTAACTTACAACAGCTGGACTTCTGGTTCTGTTTAGACCTAGAAGTCAACTGTGCCTCTGTTTATATCTGTATGCTACAGGCTAAATCACTGTTAATCAATGATTTCTTCACTCTGAATAGGTCAGTTGTCACCTTATTTGTGTTGATTATTTCCAGTTAAGGTTGCAATTGTTGGACCATCAAAGGTGAATGAAGCAGATCTACTTGACAAATGATTCTCCCTTTTAGTATTGCACAAAGTCCTACATTGAATTATGAAAGTCAAGGTTTTCTGCAACAATAAATATTATTATGAAATGTCATACACACTCTGTCTACATATTTTTTTCAAATCTCTAATTACTTTGTTCATTGTGCAATAATGCTTTTAAGATCACAATTTCAGTGGTATAATTTCACAGCTTCGTAATATGGCAACTGAAATAAGAACACACCGAAAAAGTGATTATTTGCTTCAAAGGTCTTTTTCATAGAATTAACACCACCTATAATTCATGGACTTTTACTTGTCCAACCACTGACAGATCAATGTACTAGTAAGTAGTTACTAGTAAGTAGAACATACCCATGCAAACATAGATCTCTAGTAATTGACAGACAATAAAATTTGCATTGTAATCAGGATTTAAACTAAAGCATTCAATTCTTGAACCCTTCTGAAAATAAGGTAAGTTGATATATAATGGCCCAAAAGTTCAGTACAAAACAAGGAGAGTGTTTCTCAGCACAAAAGAAATACATGTATGTACTAATACTAGTACTAGTAGTAGTATGTTAAGTCTGAATACAAGAAACGATATCTGTGATATCTTGATCACTATCAGTATTTGCATTCAGAGTCAGACTTTGTTTAATGATACTCATTGATAAAATATAAACAATGCAATCATGTTCATAACCAGAAGTTGAAAGAAATAAGTTGCATGGTGTTAACAAGTTGAATTGACAGGGCTTTTACTTTTAGACATTGAATCTTTCTTGTGACAATGTGAGCCCTCAGCAGGACAAAGATTAAAAATCAATTGTTTTAAGTCTCACCTGTACCCTAAAAGATATACTCTTTGATATATTTCATTGTACTCGCAAATACCACACAAATCAATTACGGTTATCCTCAACCTAGTCCAAGTTGAGTGTTTGCCTGACATCTCTTCCCAAAGAGGACAATGCTTCTTGTTGTTTCAAGTATGTTTGACTACAATGGGTACTGAAGTGAAGAGCTATTTAACTATACAAACAATATTGATTATGTGGTTAAGCCGAGGAGGCTTAGTGGCCTTAAAGTACTATTGCTAAAAGAACGTGATTAGTTAGCATCATTAATTACTGTAGATGACAACGACCGTTTCTGCTTTGGATATTGGCTGGTGCTTGTATAGCATACGACTGATTTACAATTTGAATAATCCAAACCTGAACAAAATTCATATCAAAACGTTGCATTGACATGTAGTGATAATGGTATTGTTGTTGTCGTCGTTGTTTAACGTCTATTGTTTTGCTAGACGTGATCTCTTGGTGCTGGGTTTCACTTCAGTTCAGGGTCAATAATCTATGTAGGTTTTTATTTCTTGGTGACTTAATGTTTCGACAAATGAAGTAACTATTAAACATATCAAAATGTTGCAGACCAGTGTGGTTTAATGACCGCATGCCTGTACACTGAAACATTCTGCCAGTGCCAGCTGTGCAAATAAGAGTAACAGTACATCTTTAAAAATAGTAACATAGAAGTAGAACAGGAATAGCCCACCTTGTAGCTGCGCGGAGAGTGACTCCTGTTGTGACTGGTATTTCTGTGACCTATGTTCTGCGTGTTGATGTCTGATCTGTAGCTGGTTATACTCGTAAACACCGTACCCAAACCCCACCAGCACCAACACGAAAATTAGAGTCTGCCATTTCCCCTGGCCACGCCGGGCACAAATCATGCTGACGTCCTCTCTCATCCAACCGTCTCTGTGGTCAGGCAAACGCGGACTAACTACCAGGTACTGTACAGGTAGCTGTCAGCTGATGTAGGGGGGAGGGGGGCGTTTTACAGGTGCAGCACTGATCTTCCTTCCTTCCGTCAAAACTCAGCCTGTGTTTACATGCCAAAATAAATATATCCACAGCTGAAACCGGGCGGGACGCTTCCAAAAACGCTTACAGAGACGTATCAGGGATTGTAGAAACGGCAGAGAAGTGGCCGAGTCCTTCTCTAGCTCGAGTTGATAGAATTAAAGGGAAGTAAAAAGTTATTTCCACAAGTCTCGGTCTACCTGCATGTCAACATGGCGACGTGTCAGCGCGCTGCATGCCGGGACGTGGGGAAGTGGGCGGGGCATTTAGAGAACTTTCACTTGTGACCCTGGGACAAGAGAAAGTTCTCCGCCGGGGCAGTTGAAAATGACATCGTATGAGGTTCAATAGATGTCTTGGGAAATACACTGCAGCAATCTGCTAGTAGCTTTCATCCACAACTCAGTCTTATAATTGAAAAGTCATCAAAGGTGACTCAGAGAATGTGATTTAGATATCAGTTTTTTTCTTTATCATGAGAGTCAAATTTCAATAGTTCATTATCAGAGAAAGAGATAGAAACAATGGTATGTGTCCAAGACTAGATACAGATAAGTAGTTCCTTTATTTTGTAAACACACGGCCTTCATAAAACACTACAGATACCGCAATTAACAGCTGGCTGATCATGACTTTGTATAATTGCAAATCATTGATGTTCCTCAATATGATATCTGTCTAGAATTAACCAAACCTGTGGTAAAGAGTTATCAACAGAATACAAGCAAAGGTCTCAGTATGTACGCACGATAAATGTATATTAAGGAAATGTATTTCTGCCGGCTCGTAACCCAATACAGTTAAATAGCAGCAGAGCAAACTTCGTACGTGTTGAAAGTTTAAAACGTTGCTGTGAATGTTGACTACGTGACTTTCATTGAAAAGTGGCTTTAACCGTTAGTAAAGAGTTAGTAACATATCATAAAGTCATGCATGATCACCCTTTCTACATCTCCATTTGACATTTCATGGACTGTTTGTTAAAATCCTCCCACACCATTATTGATGTATAGGGCGGTGCCCATCTCCGTTTCATAGCCCTGGGCCACACTGTGGTGCAATCAATGTAGCAGGGGGCTAGTCCACTGGCAGTGAGGTGTGTTTAACTTCCATACTGTTTCAGAAGTATGTACCATTCTTATAAAGTCTTTGGTATGACTCAATGCGCCTCTTGTCCAGAGGTGTCCTACCTGGGGCTTGAACCCCAGTCCTTCTGGTCCACGTAATTTGAACCAGATGTGGTGAGAGACAGAAGCGCAGACCACTACACCACAGGGACACCCCCCAACATGGACTGTACGGTGGAATATTTACCGGGCCGCACTAACTGAGCCCGATTCAAGGCACACCCAGGTGCACGGCTATTGTGTGGTCGGCGGTGCTCAGGTGGTGATTAAAAATGAAAGAAGTTATGAAAAAAGATAAAACAAAAATATTTGCTATGGAACATATAAAGGCCGTACAACTTGAGCCTGACTCAATGGCCAGGCTTGTCCCAACCCCAACTTGGCGCTTCGATGATTATAACAATACATACGTCTTAGCGACTGTATTGTTTGCAACCTTTAAAAGTGAATTTCACGATTTTCTCTTCTTGTGATATTAAGCTCTCTCCCTTCATCACGAGTGTTGCCACCAGGTCATGGCTACAAAGTTGACCAGGACGGCCAGACTGACCACCAGGGCAAACACCTGCAGGGGGAGGGTGGACGTGGACTCGTCCGGAGGGGCGTCTTCCAAACCTGCAGAAAATATGGGAACCAGATAAGTCAGTTTAGGAATCTGAGACTTAGTGAGAAATTCATTGCTACCGTAGCCTGGAATCCAAACCTATTATAGCTACCGAGTCTCTCTTCGCGGAGACTCGGGAGCTATAATAGATTTGGATTCCAGGTTATTGCTACCGTTCAGGGAGACAGCAGGCTCATATGCCACTCCTAGAGTCACATTGACACACTTAAAGACATCGCTAGCGCCAAGCATCGTATTGAAGTTATCCTCGTCTTAAACGGATAAGCGTGTCTGGAACATCCACGTTTATATACCTCAACTATCTGTAATTCATAACATCTCCACATCTGTAACTTACAAATCAGCGAACTGTTGGGTCCTGCCTCTAACTTGAGGATGGTTCCGTTACATCCCGTCTGAAGGAGCATCTCCCAGTCCTGGAGATAGCTGTCGTTCCAAGAGTGAAGGTTGCCGCTAATGTGCTCATATGGGTAGGTAGGATTGTCCGCAGGACTGGGGACATGTTGTTCTAAAAATGAAATGAAAAATACATGTGTAGTATTGTGTACCCAGTTAGACGTATGTATGCATATAAGATCGTTTGTTCTTCGTCTACATATGCATATGCATATGCATATGTATAAAGAATGGGCTTTAAACGGTCTGATAAAACCGTGGCATATGCTATTGATAGTATGATACTTTTTGATATACAATTATGATACAACGCAATACCAAATAAAAATCACGATATCTTTAACTTGAAAATTCTTGTGTAACAAAGATTTTTTGGTTTATCGATATCATACTGCTATCACGCTGCTATGGTAAAGTTACATATCATTAATCTAATCAGTTCCTACCTGTTAGCTCTGCACTTTCAAGAGTTGCGTTGACGTTAGAGTCGGTACCGTTGAACATGGCGGAATCATCACCACCACTGTTTGAGGGGGCGGTATTGTTCAAGGTGGCGTTCTTGTCAACAACATTTTTATCAGCACCAAGGACTGTAGCCGCGAGAAATGTTTTAATCTCACTTCTGCTTTCAGGTTCCTTCGCTGATGTAAGAATCGGCACGTTATCCTCAAGGTTGATGCTTGGAACGTCAAGGTCAGTAATGTTGGGTTCAATGACCTGGCAGAGGTCACCGCTGAATCCTTGAGGGCAGGAGCAGGTGAAAGTTGCCACGGCGTCGCGACAGGTCCCGCCGTTATGGCATGGGAGGGACAGGCATTCATCTGTCTCTGGAAAATAAAGATTATTGTCATTAACTCGAATAAATTACATGCAAACTGTACGCCTTTATGATCTCACCGCTGATGTTAGGAATGAAAATCTTAACATTTCCTTGCTACCTAGCTAGTTTTCCTGATGAAAAATAGCAAAAATGGTTGCGTGCACATGTCAGAATTCAGATCGTTCCTAAGATTTTACCACATCCCACGACGCAAGAATACTGAAAGCAAGTGACTCATAATGACATTAAGTTGCATTAAAGTACCTTCCTCACATCTCCCTCCTTCATACCCGTCTATACAGTCACAGAAGTACTCGTTAACTCCGTCTATACACGTCCCATTGTTTAGACATGGGGAAGATTCACACTCGTTGATGTTTTCTGTGAGTCGAAAAGTGACAAAGCTAGTATGATTAGTTGACTATATAATTCGAGCTCCAAGCGGCCAGCCAGACTGACCGTCCGCCAAGCCTATTCAGACCCTGGTACTGTGGTAGCGAGAGATGGGTTACACAGGCCGGTAGAATTCTTAGTACCAGGAATATTACCAAAGCAAAGATATTCCACTTCACTTGGACTCATGACGTCGTACACGGAACGTTGAAAAATGGGGAGGACAAAGCAGACAATAACATAGGGCTACAGGAAGAATTATAGTAACTACGATGTACTTGTGTGTTATAATTGATATTCTAAACAAATAAACAACCAAACAATGTACCGAGACATGTCGCCCCAGTGAAACCCGGGGAACAGACACAGGTGAAATCGTCGATGCCATCCTCACAGGTACCCCCGTTTGCGCATGCGTCCGGGTGGCATTCATTCATGTCTGGAACCAAAAAAAAGCATTTCCTGGCAATTTTCAGAAGAAGCAGTCCTATATGTTAAAAGCTTACACCATCGATTGAACAATATCGATTGTTCATGTTTAAGAACTTCAGAACAATCTCATCTTATGTGCTTCACAAGGATTAAAAACGATACAATCGACTGCGTGGTATATTTGACTCACCGGTATAAAAGTTTAGCTTATAGTGTTAAACATGTTGACAATACGTTAGAACTAGCTTCCACAAATAGTTGTGAAGTTGCTTTCTTAATTTTGTACAACACAAAGAATGACAATGGACAACGAGTTTCACTTGTCCTGTACGTTCTTTGTACAAATGCATGTCCATCCCCATCGCTCAGCTGCTAGTAATCTGCTGTATTGTTGGCTAAGCAGTAATGAAAATAAAGATGACTTTATCTTACTTATCTCACAGTCCGTCCCGTTGAACCCCGGCAGACATACACAGCTATAGGAGGCCACGCCGTCAGTACAGTTGCCGCCATTCAGGCACGGGTCCGATGCACACTCGTCTATTTCTGAAGTTTGCAATAGATTGGTTTTCAGACTAATTCGTTCCATAGGGGGTCGTACTATTTGCTTAATCAGAGAAAGCACAAAAATCAAAGTCAACAATGCTCCTACTGTCGAAAACGATGAAAAAAATTGTTTAACACATAAAAAGAGTGACACGGCCGGGCGAAGTATACCTTCCTCACACCTCTCTCCCCCATACCCGTCTGTACAGTTACAGAAGTACATGTGAACTCCGTCTATACACGTGCCGTTGTTCAGACAGGGAGAAGACGCGCAGTCATCCGGGTTTTCTGTTAACGGTAATCAGAACCATACAGTAGGTACACTTGTACAACACATGAAAAACTATCGACACAACCAGTACTTTTCATTTCTGCGTTGTCCGTTTCAATATTTCAGACATATAACAGCCACATCAAAGTTAAGTTATCGGCTGAGAAACCATGCAGAGACGCTATACACTACACAAAGCTACCCTGTCTTATTCTCTAATTGTGCTTATTTTATTTATCTCTTTACCGATTATTCTGTGTGAGCCCCTAGGTAAAATTGTAAACAGATTATCACCTGTACATGTTGGCCCTGTAAATCCTGGGAAACAGAAGCAGGTAAAACCGTTGATTCCGTCTTCACAGATCCCTCCGTTTGCGCATGCGTCACGGTGGCATTCGTCTATGTCTGGAATCACAGTATAAGCAACAGCCACTTGTTATTGATAACTGAACTGAATAGCACTAAGAATTCGTGCACACTACAAACTTGGTTTTTGCAAAGGATAATAACGACATAAACAGTAGGATAGAAAGTCAGAGCGACGGTCTGGGAAGAAATTGAATCATAGTGGTTTGCTTTGTGAACTTGTCAGAAAAAAAAGGCCTAAAGAGCGGATGGCGTCGTTGATGGATGAAACACTTACTTATCTCACAGTCCGTCCCGTTGAATCCCGACAGACACGCGCAGCTGTAGGAGGCCACGCCGTCAGTACAGTTGCCACCATTCAGACACGGGTCCGAGGCACACTCGTCTACTTCTGAAGTTACAACAAGTGATATCAAGTTCATGTATCGTTCACGGTCCTGCAGCGACATCTAGCGTTCACTGAATAAATAGCAGTTATTTCGGTTTGTTGGGCAAGTAACATTGATGTTGATTGGCTAACATATAGGTTATTGCTAACATGATTGGTCAAAATTTCTGCACTTTAGCCAATGGCAGGCAGACAAACTTTGATAGACAGGTAAAAAAATCTACGGTCGGTGTGTATTTGCTACGCTTTCATTGGTGTATCTAGGTGGCATTCAACCAATAGCCTGCGGCAAATGATTATTAGAATTATTGATTGGCCAATCACAATAATTACATAGCCCGCCAGAAGGCGCTTTAATACCGTAAGCATATCTAGGCTACAATCTATCCGATGATGAATACTTGAACATGATAATTATGATAGCTTACCTATAGAACAGGTAATACCCATGTATCCCTCCGGACAGAGGCACATGAACGACTGAGGAGCGGTAACACAAGTGCCGCCATTCCTGCAAGGATCGGACTCACAAAAGTCCCGGTCTGGAAAAGGGGAAAACAAATGTTTCTGAAGGCAAAACATTTGAGATGCTCGGTTACGTTTTTAACAAGTTCGAATTATATATTTCCATGACATGCTTCTTAATGAAAGGCCTTTAAACATTTGCGAAGAGTAGCCCATGCGTGCATATGGTAAAGTTCCCA
The DNA here is from genome assembly GCF_035083965.1 of Branchiostoma lanceolatum. Taxonomy (NCBI): domain Eukaryota; kingdom Metazoa; phylum Chordata; class Leptocardii; order Amphioxiformes; family Branchiostomatidae; genus Branchiostoma; species Branchiostoma lanceolatum. The sequence goes on along the minus strand of NC_089731.1, from coordinate 9,114,695 downwards.
AAAAATTGTTGCCGAAGGCGTACCTTCCTCGCAGTTGACTCCAGTGTACTCCTCCGGACACACGCACACATAGGACCCCACCTCGTCATAGCACACCCCGCCGTTTTGACATGGAGTCGACTCACATTCGTCAAGTTCTGAAAACACAGTGAACAGAGGTACCTGTATCGTTTTTCCTGCGAAACTCCAAGAAAATGACAGTGAAATAGATCTAGAATTCATCAAATTAGTTCGTGCGATATGACCTTGAACGGGTACGAGAATTGGAGAACTTACTTGATGTGTACATGTCTACGGAGACTTGCAACGTTAGCTCCACCTTTCCCCTGGCTTTGCAACGTCTTGAAATGTAACGTTATATTGCTTAATTTTTCGTGGCGAACCAAATATGAAGGTTGACAAATCTTTATTTAACCAGCAATGAAAAGATCTGATAGAAGTTGAGTAAGAAACTTAGCTATAGAGTATAAGGGAGTGTTGATACCTTCTTCACACTGTTGTCCTGTATAGCCGCGCTCACAGGAGCAGGAGAAGCCGCTGGTTGCCAGCTCCGGGGAACATGTACCTCCATTCCGACACGGATTCGGGATGCAAACTTCACGGAACGATGTCGCTTCTAGTGCAGAAATGAATAGTTGTCACTAACGTTAGTACTGCACGCTAATATCAGATAACAAGAAACACTCAAAGCAACGATTGGCTGCAAAGCAGGGCCTCCGCCTGGTCTTTCTGGTGTGGCGTTTATGCCTGTGGTTCGAAAATTACCCATACTGTATACGTGTATGTTAATAAGCCGCACCTTCCTGACAGTTGGGGCCGGTCCAGCCAGCAGCACACCCGTCCCGACATGCCCCGGTGTAACGGTCACACGCGTCTGGACCAATACTGGAGCAGTGACAGGTGGACTGGCATCCCGCGCCAAATGTGCCAGGACTGCACTCTACAGTATCAACAGAGTTGTACAATGCGTTATCTTTAAGTTATTCGAATGCTTCTTCATTTTCTTTATCAAAATTTTCTTTCAACACATCAATATTTTGTACCTTTATTCTTATTTCTCTGTTTTCTCTCCTGATTCAGGAGCGCGCCAAATAGTTACATAATATCATGTATTTAGTTCCAAAGAATTCCAATATCACATGCAGCTATGCCGGGTTGGTCTTTCTGGAATGTTACTCGCACGCGTAGTAGAAACTAGTAAGTAGAAATCAGTCAGAGATTCCATGTCTCATAACCATTTTCTGGTTTGTTACCTCTCTGACAGAGAAGCCCGGTGAAGCCCGGGCCGCAGGAACATCCGTACGGGTCGGGCAGACAGAACAGGTGTCCCGAGCAGCCTGCTGGGTCGTCTCGGTCGGACTCGTCACAACGGAAGCTGCAGTCCCTTCCGAACCTGTTGCCTCCACAAGCTGTTTGTGACACATTTGCAAACATGTATCAAAAGAACATGAAATGAATACGAAAGGTGGCGTCTATAAAGTAAGCTAAAGAGCATAAACAAAGGTGATGGGGTGGGGATACTTTTGTTCAAGCTCATCATTGGGGGTGTCCGAGTCAGATTAAGCATCTTGCCTACAAGAATCAAAAGACAGACCCAGCCAATTAAGATACAAATGAAAGATACCAAGTGACAATTGGATGAAACTAGAAAAGAAATAGGATAAAGCAAAAAGATTATAACATTACTCTATTCTACATGATACATCTATGTGTAATTCCAACGCGAAAGAACACTATTGGCATACTTTTATCAATGATAAACGTAAAACTCTAATGAATACCGAAATAATATGCTTTATAGATGACACAATGGAACAGGCATAGTTCTACATACGTGTCCGACAGGTGGGTCCCATGAAGCCAGGGGCGCACACACACTCCCCGGTCTCCACCTGACACTGCCCGCCGTTCAGACAGACTGGACACGGCAGGTCACACTCCCCTCCCCACTGCCCCTCAGGACAGGCTAGACAGCAACAACATCCAGACATCGGTCAGTCACGAGGACTCCAAGCAGATGTTAAAATGCCGAATAGCAACGTTTTCAAGCTCTCAAATTTTCTGATGGTTTTCAAACTACATTACATGCACAAAATCTTTAGCCTCTACCAGTCTCCACAGGTCGCTGGAAAAATCGTAGAAATTGGCCAAACAGACGGATACCATGCCAGAGAAGTTAGTCCGCTATAAAAGTTACAGTTTGCGGCCTCTGGCATATTGGACGCTCTCTCCGTAGCCGACTCCCTTAGATACTATTCACTCTAACCAATTTCTTCTATTTTTTAGCCATCCATTGGTTCTGGTAGAGGCTACAAAATCTTTGTCATTCTGACCTCTGACGATAAGCAAAGAAATGGCGTGGCGTTTCTGGCTGTAGTCGCTAAGGTAGTAGCACTCGTACACCCCGGGCTGGAAGCGTGGGTCCAGGGACGTCAGCTCCAGGGTGAACTGGGTCGGGCCGAACAACGGGAAACCGTTTCTCCGCCACCGGACATCAGTCTAACGGAGAAGACACACAAAGCAGCTTTATACATGTAGATATGACATCCTGAGTACTGATCTTGAGAAAAAGGCAGATGATATTTTTATTGGAACAACTAAGTATCAAGGGGATTAGGATAATGAATACTTAGTATGTGATCGTATTATTGTCTTAACAGCAGATATGTGCATATGGGCAAACCGAACGCCAGTATACGTGTTTCAGTAGATGTACATATCACTGGGGTACGTAAAACCACTCTATATGCAGAGAACACGTACATTGTCAGAGTCGTGGGAAAATGCCAACAATAGAGAAGACAAAGAACAGTCCTAACCTGTTGTGTTTGCTCCACCGCTTGTGTGTACAGTGTGACGGAATCTCCCTTGTTCGCTGTTACAGTGAAGTACTTCGGGTAGATGTTGGCTATATTCGAAAAAAGCGATAACATCAAAATCACTTTCTCTGATTACAAGCAGGGCCATTTAAAAATATAACCATCCATACCAAGACCACGAAGCAATCCTAAATTAAAAGCACTGATAATGACAAACAGTAGGTTTGAATTTCTAATAGAGTCGTCAAATATAAGTTTGTGCACAAACAAGCACAGAATATTACAAACTGCTTACACCTTTATCGCTTTATCGATCAAGTGTGCGACCTCTAAAATCAGATTTCCGCTAAAGAGACAACTCACCGTCAGCTGAGATTCCAACGGTTGTGACTTTGACCTTCTGGTCATCTGGGAAGGTCACTGTACTTGAGAAGACTCCTACCCTGTCCAGGCCACCTAAAAGTTTAGCATAAATACATAAAAGTTATCATAAAGAACAATAAGGACCAATAAGCCCGTGGAAAAAAAACATAGTACTGTTCCTACATTGTTCATCCATAGCATATTTGACTAACATTATCTGTAAACGTTATTGTCTATAGCTATTAAGAGAACACCAGAGGCATGATAAGAGTGACACAGGCAATACCTTCCGGAAAGAACGTCACCATGCGCCCTGGCCATGACTCGTCATCGATGGCTGCTACACTGCTACGAGCCGCTGGGAGGCGCCGGTTCCGCTCGGCACTGAACTCCACCCCACTGAAGTCTCCTCCGACCACACATTTTAGAGATGTGTTTTGACCGGTAGATGCGGACGGCACAAACTGGTACTCAGTGACCAACGTAACATCCGGAACAGCTTCTATAGTTTCTGAACGAAATAAAAGGAAAGATATCTTGACCCGGCTTGTCTTTCACTATTTGGGGATTGTAGAAAGATGACAATCATTGACTGAAAGAATTACAGAAAGTATTACGTACAAAGAAAGGATCGTATTTGTAAATTAGCAGATCACAAAAAGACGCACACAGTTCTTGTAACTTTTTTGTCGTATCTCTTAGAAAAATCCTCTCCGTTTAGATGTATCGTTGATGTATATGTGTCTGTCTGTCAAAATGGGCCGTTGAGCCCGAAATAAACAATAAGAAAAATAAAAAAGTACCTGATATACAACAAGAAATATAAGAGCCTGCCTGCCTTACTCTTTGTGACTAGTACATGTTACTTACTCGGCAATTATTTTTGTATACCTCAAAGGCATTTGTAAAGTAAGACATTTTCTTCTTCATTGTTAGAATTCAAGGAAGGAGAACAATGGCGATCAAGAAATAGATGTGAGGGGACATTATCATTGCCAAACAAAAACGTTAAACATCTAGACGAAAATAAAATTCATCAAAAAATCCAGGATGGTTGAACATTTGCAAACGATGCTTATCAGACTTACCTATTCTGAAGAGCCAAAATAAAGATATCCACAGAAGAACCTGCACCATCGTTCATTTTGTTAGTTGCGTCCATCCGGCGTCTATTGGAGTTGAACTTTCACGGATACAGTGTTGTAACTACGTGTGGTAAGAGAGCTAGAGAGGCACTCTACATCTCATGCTCTACGTCCTTCAGACAAAAACAGTGCGTATTCTATTCATCAAAAGTCCCACTTATTGCTGTGTAGAGGACCGATTTGGGTCAGTAAATTGTGACTGTATAAGAGCGTCATCTAGCGATTGAAGTAAAAACGTGACGTTACCTATGATTTCTTTTCCCCCACGCGGTATTGCAATCATATTGAAACAGTGTAGCATTTTCAAGAACATCTCTTTACACAAACACTATCTATGGCCCTTAAAATCAAAAGAGAAAACGGTGCTCATAGTACCAGCCAATCGGTAGCGAGTTGTCAGTGACGAGCGATCTGCAGTCAACAGGTCGAACTGGTGTGTAAAATGAAAATAAGCCCCGAGGGGAAGTGTTCTCCCACGGTGTGTTGAAATCCGAACTGCTGCATAGTTAGCCAAATGAGGGGGTAAACATGTCGACAGAAGAGAGCAAAGATAGACCTAAAAGCTGGCCGAGGCCGTCCTCGACTGGGTACCGGCTAGCCAGCAACTTGTTGTGAGTATGACGGGTCTGTTACAATACACTGGCGTAGACTAGAGTAGGTGTCTTTCACAAATCAAGCCCAGCTTACGATCAGTATGTTGACCCAAATATACATTATAGGTCCCTTGGCTAAACCTACAAAAGCCATGCAGCGTTGCTGTTTGTGATTCAGGAAGAAGATCACACGTAGTTGTAGTCCCTCAGAATCAACAGTCAGATTTAGTCGTTCCATTCGAAGTCACTCGAAACACGATTGTTTATTAAAGTGTCGTAGGAAACTGTAACTATAGTCTATATTTTTCACCAAATGCCCACGTTATTTTAGCTACCATAGACAGGCGTAGATTGTATGTTTGCCACAAAGCCACGATAGCTGCGACACTGGACTAAGACTTGACATGTACCTCCTTTGTGTCACCAAAGTCTTGCATCAGAATTTACTCTCGTTCCTATTCATGTTAGTCTGTCTGTACACAGTTTACTGTTTACTGACGGTCACGGTCATCTGTTCACGAGTGGACCTGATGTTGATAGATCTTTGTCTCTCGCCATTTGTCAAGCTGCACGATCAAGTTACACAACACAGTAAAATGGCCTGCATGCATCTAAGCTTTGTATGGGTGACTACTTGTAATGCGGTCTCGTCAAATGTTGGGCTGTTGAGACTTTCCAGGTGTTAGTTTTCAACTTGTGCGTGCCCTGTGTGCATTCAAGGAGGTTTTATATACAAAACCTCCTTGGTGCATTAGATGACAACATGCAGCACTGGTCGCATTACCATAAAATCACTCACATCACTGGCTGCTTTGAATGTGGGAATCTAATTCGGAAATATTTCAAATTATCACTGAATGTACCGAATTTATAGTTTCGTGATGTCGCTTAAGTGGGGAGGGGGGTGATTATATTCTGTAGTTTCCTTGACTCTGACAATGTAACTATTGGGAACATTGAACTTTAACAATTGTCAGAGATTTACGATTCCTAGTTTCTAGTCGACTTGACGTGTCGCATGTCAGCAGTGTTTGGTGATTTATGTTAAGATGTGTCATTCTGTCCTGGACCGAGCGCGGTCTTGCATAGACTAGGACCTTCCCACAACAAAAACAAAATAACATGGTAAAGGAAAACAACGTGTTTTGCTGTAGGTCGTGAGCATCTAAACATACAATGGCACGGCATGTAAGGGACACAAGAGTTGTGTCAGCGATTCGTTGTTCCGGACGGTTTGTTAAGGGTTGACAAACGGTCGCGACCGGACAAACGTACCTTGAGGCATAAATACCACAATACATCTTCATGTAGAAGCACGCAAGTAGGAGGAGCTATTCAAGCGCTGTTGTTGTCATTCCCCCCCGGGAATAAAGCGAACAATGACTACTTTATCTCATATTGTGGTGAGGACAGTAGCAGGATTATACGTATCATATTTGTATAGATGAAGGGAAATATTAGAGTAGAGAAAACATTTATATTCTTTTGTGTGTCTGTTGAGAAATATGAGAGGTCTGCATCTTTTGACAATCATGAAATCATCTATATGATGAACTTTACTTAAGTTACAATGTACTAATATGCCGTGACATTTTGGTAAAATCATAACCCCAATGCGAAGCTTGCAGGTAGTAATGCCTCCTAGCGGAATTCGTTCAACGTGAACTTCAACACCAGATGGCATTACAAAGCCCTGTTTGAGTAAGTTTAGACTTTATTCTGACGATGTCGCCGACAAGGTTAACGATGAAATAGCGTGCACTATACTTCTTACCATGCATGAAGCGGGAGGGGGCAATGAATATTCTCCAAGTGGAGGTTGCGGTCGGGGGCGAGTAGTTGGCCCCAATTTCTTTCATTTCCCTCCCTCAACATACCAGGCAACGTAAACAGACCATGATGAGACAATGTACCGTATAGGGCTCATCCCCATTTGGATCAACAAAGATTTACACCTTGGTTTACATTAATCTGCATAGCAGGCTTCGTAGCAAATCTGTGTTTTTTTGCTTATTACGTGCTCTTTTCTAATAGTACAACTCTACCGTTTGGCTCTTTCACATTCACATCTCTTGTTCTGAATACTAGTTAGTAAGACCCAACACTTATGAAATCCTTACTTACACCAAGGAGGTTCAATCCCACCTCCTCAGTGATTAACCTAGAGGTCGGTTGATGTGAATTTCAAACATTCACACAATATAAACATCGGTGCCTAAACACAGCTTTACTTCACTAGAGGGAGTTAGTGCCTACTTCGAACACCTATCGGAGATCAGGGCCAGATACAAGTAGTTATAACATTTGTACAAATAAATCTGATAACCGCGACGCTGAATATATCTAGAATATTTCATTGCATTTCACTAACGTTAGCACAAGCACTAACACAAGCGGGTAGTAAAATAGGCCTAGGTAGCAGTTGATAATCTATAAACAAAACAAAACAGTTTGTGACTTAACAGTGCGATCATTCAGTCATCATTCACCTTCACCTTCACCTAGTCCCATCCTCATCTTGAGGGTCGGGGACCATGGTCGCCTTCAGCACAAGCTTCCTCCATCCTTCCCTGTCCTTCGCCCTCTGGGTACATTCTGCAAGTGACCGTCCTGTCCACTCCTTTATGTCATCTCCCCATCTCCTGCGTGGCCTCCCTCTGCTTCTGGTGCCGCAGATCTTCCCTTGCAGGATGTGGGTTGAGATGTTCTGCGCTCGAGTGACGTGGCCAAAGTACTGCAGCTTCCTTCTCTTTACCATGTTCAGTAGTGTCCTTTGAATCCCCAGCTCTTCTAGCACTGAGTTGTTTGTACGATGTTCTGTCCAGCTGACCCTTAGTAGCTTCCTGTAACACTTCATCTCAAAGGCTTGGATCTTCTGAGTGTCCTTAGCATGAAGTGTCCATGCTTCGCAGCCATATGTCACCACGGGCCAGACCAGGGCTTTCAGCACCCTCAGCTTGGTAGAGATCTGCAGTGCCCTGTCCTTCCAGATGGTCTCCAGGGAACTAAGGGCGGTCCGCGCTGCTCCCAGGCGTGCACTGATCTCACGACTGCTTCCAGCTGTCTCATCAATAATGGCGCCCAGATACTTAAAGATTGGTACCTGCTCCAGCAGGACCCCCTGGCAGTAGATCTTCAGTACTGTGGGTTGTTTTGTTGTTGCCATGACCTTGGTCTTCTTGGTGCTGATCTCTAGACTATACTCCATGGATACAGTATTTACAAGATCCAGCAGCTCCTGAAGTCTTTCCGGTGAGGTCGCAATCAGGCCGATGTCATCTGCGAACCTTAAGTTGTTAATGGTCCTCCCACTGATGTTGACACCAATCCAAGTCATCATTAGCAAATCAAATTGTTCAAATGGAAAAAAAATTATATGTGATAAAAGAAAATTCTCCAGTCGTAAATATACAATCATTGACGTCTGAGGTTCTCGGCAATTTGCGATGATACTCGTGGCATGGAGACCTGCATTAAGTCGCACTGGGTGCATGTAGCATGATGTTTGTTTTGCAGATCCGCATGAGAACCTGCCATACAAAGGCGTTATCCTTAGCAGTATCGTGTATCAATGTGGAGTTGTCCTACATGTCGGCATCGACACGTTACCCACTAAGGACTGAAAACAACACAAACGAGATTTTATGCATGGTATACAATGCCGACCTCACAGATTTGATTTGAGACTCGATAGACTAAACGGCAACAAAATTAGCTTGTTTTGCCATGGACGTTTTGCATCAAATGTGTCGATTTGTCTGCATCAGCTTCATAAAAATAGCGACATTCTCTCTGTTTCTTTCTAAGTCTTCGACCCAGTCCTTGACCCACACCCTTCAAACGTGAATATACCCTAATTTCCCTGTTTTACCAGCAGCACTTGAAGTTAGTTAATTGATTTACCACAAGGTTGCAACACCCTAACCATAAACCGCGTTAACCAATCAGAAGGACGCATTACGCCGGATGGGAGGAGAGTAAACAAACCTTAAGAGACGGTCACGCTGTAAAACTCCCCTGTCGGAAACTTCTCGCTCCATTTCGCACCAGAACAAGAAGCGATGCTGACCAAAGAACACGCGGGGAGACCCAAGAGTTGGCCCCGGCCAGACTCGGCCGGCTACAGGCTGGCGAACTACATGTTGTGAGTACCAGGGTATCATGAAGGCTTTGCCGGGTCAGTCTTACGGTCGTGTACTTAGAGGCTGAGTAGTTGTATACGTGTTTCAGGCATCATTTGCAACATTGTATTGTAAGTTACAGTTTGTTCAGATTTAGGTCAGTGGCAGTGAAGTTAAGTAGCCTGTACCAAGTTGACATTTGGATTCCGAATTTAAAGAGATTGAAATGACGACTGAAAAAATGTCAGTTAGAATTAGAACATGGATATTGTTCAAAAGGTGTCATTTTATCGGGCTATACCTACTGTGAATGAGAAGATTACATTTTTGTACATTATTTTCGGGTACAAATGCTCATTGTTAGATATATATACCTGTGTTGCATGAAGTTTTGAAACTTCATTGAAAGGTTTCGTTGTCTTTTGCCAATAGTAAATTTATTGGCGAGATCTAGACTGCAGACCATGGGCTTGGTGTAACTCAACACGTACACACCTCCCGGTGGCCATAGTTATAAATCTGGGCCAGTATCGTATTTATTTATGTTTGGAGTTTGTCTGGCGCAAGGGCTTATGTTTCAAACCTTTACATGCCTTCACCTTTCCTGCTACACACGATTCGAGCACATTGCATGTTGGCAAACTTTACATGTTAGCACCTTCGCGATCAGAAACAAACAAAAAAGATTTTAACTATTCTGCCACATCGTTTCACTTTCCTGTTTTACGCAAATTTTCCGGCCCTAGTATTATTCCTTTACGATGTTTATACTTTGTGACTATTACGGGCAGAAATCCATAAAGTCTTTTCTTTGAAAAAGTAGCAAAACACCATAAAACAAAATGGTATAATTAACGGGTTCTGAATAAGTCTTCTTCCTGATTCAGCTAAGTTCTGGTCACCAGCGTTAAGTTTGTAATTATGCATTGGGGAATTGTATGGTGGTAGTAAAGGTCTTAAGATCATCCCTTTGGAACCAAACGGATAATTAATAAGAGTCTTGCACAGTTTCGAACAAAAATGTATAATAAAGGCCATTTTGCCAGGCCAGGCAGTACATGCCTGTTAAAAGAGAAGTATTAAGAAAGAAAACGCGTCGTGCTACAAACAAAAATAGCCAAACGCATTGAGAAATTTTCGAACTAGTACATCAGATACCATATTGCACCCGTACATAACTTTATGCAGAAACTACCAACTACAAGGGAAATGACTTGGCGCTTTCATTCAAATTGGTAGATCCACATGCCATTGCTTATCGTGTTTACCTTTAGTCATGTCAGGTAGATTTGATTTGTCGCACTCTTTAGTAAATCTATACACATTTCAGCCTGGATCGCAGTCTATATTTTCCTACCCTGACGTTGTGTACCAAAGCGCTTGTCAGATGCTAAGAACTCCCGCCGGTCAGTTTATTTAGGAACGTGCGTATTAAGTCTTCAATTCCGTTACGGTTGAACAGTGGTTCCTCAAATATTGTGTTATTTGACACTCGCGTGAGCTAAAAGACAAACCAATGGCCAGGTCTTGATTTCTAAGGTAATGGGTTGTCATACAAACTGTAAAATATTGAAAAACTTTATCAATAGATGGTAAAATGATTTTGAGAGCGGCATGTGCTTGAAAGATTTTTTAAGCATGTTCTTTGTGCTTTGGTATGTATTGACCTTGGACCACAACTATTGAGGATTTGTGACTATTTGGGAAGGGAGGAGGAGCGTTGAAGGGTGGATGTGTTCTAAAATGGCAAAAAAAGAAACGCACACACAGTGAAAATAGTTCTTGCATAGCATATTGCCCCACTACTGTACATGACACTCCCCCTTGGTTTGCCCTAACGCTTTACAACTTACACCAATATTGCAAGCGCGGACAGCTTTTTCTCACTTAGTCTAACCTTACATGTCCATTATAGACCACTTGCAACTTTGTAAAAATTTACATACACATTTTTTATAACGATGACGAGATTTCAAATGTTTTTTTTTTCAAGTTGAAAAAAAAAGATTCTTGCATAGATCGACATGGAGATGATTTAAGTTTTGTTTTTGTGAAAATAAAAAGGAATGCCAAAGAATAGTTCATATCAGTATGATAACCCGGAGTTAATCATTTGATCTTACTAATGGGAACCATTCTTGGTTTCTTTGTTCTTTTGCTTTTATTCTGCAATCAGACGACGATGATAAAAAGTATATAAATGGGACGATAAAAACTTATTTTAATTGTAACCTCTCTTTAGCAGTTACAGTAGCATATATTACACGTATATACCCAACACAAGGAAAGTAAGAAGACATATGCTGCTTTGTCACGGGTACTATACAAAGCCATAAAAGTAAAACATCACCGAGCCGAAACAAAGTTTCTCGTCGACAAGCCATTTGCTATTATGAATAGTTTTATGTGGATAACGACATCCTCAAAGCATAGATATTCTACATTGGAAAAACGACAACAGACAAGCAAAAAAAGAAGCTTTTTTCAGCAAATTGAGACTTAAGCACGGTGACCGGTCAGGTGAACGTGAGGTCGTTGACCCCGTGACACACCTGACGCACGGTGTGAGTGTCAGACGACCCGAACCAAAGTGCCTACTTCTACATTGCTCCCTTTTCTTGTAGTCACACATCCTTCAGCTGCGTGCTTTATCTAGCCTTAGATCGCGATGTTAGCGATACCGGGCACAGTCTAAAAGGCTGAGGTATTGTACAGGTCAAAAATAACTGAAACCTGATCAACCGTAACGGTCCCCGAAGTCGTGCGTCTGAAAATGTCTTTTCGACTTCATAAGAGAATTTAGAAACGCGGTGTTCAGATCAAATAAGAATGTTAAGTAAATTGTAGAGGCGTTTTGACACTTCTTTACTTTCAGAAAACCTACAAATTTTCCCATTCTTGTCAGAAACAAGAAAATTCACTGCTAGAAAGTGATTTTACACACACGAAGATAGCGCGCTAGCGAAGACTTGTTGGGAAATTTATGTTTAAAGATTCCATTAAAAAAAGTACCATGAAAAGGTAATGTTGGCTTCCCTAGCCAACTTTTTCATAAGCGTACAGTCGTAGTATGGATAAACGTACACTTTATGAGTTGTAATTAGTCACTACTAAGATTAGAAAGACTTTGCCAGTGTTTTGGCAGTCTAGAGTCGACCCATAAAGTCGACCCTTGCTCACAGTAATGTCAACTCGCGTTTAGATATATGGCCAAACATTTGCAAACTGCTAAAAATTCGACTGTGCACGTCTGACGCACTGAAAGGTACCTTAGTTAGTTTGAAGGGAGGCGTATCCGATCGGCGGATCTGTCTACGGAGGAGTTATATGTTGGCCACCTGTCCATATTTGCACTTTCGCGCTCCGACAAGCACGAAAAATAGCGGTCATTTGACAGGTCAATACCTTTCTGAATTTGTCATGAACCGAGAACCCTTTTCTGTGTCTCAATAGTGCACATCCATCACTGTTTACTGAGCTGTACAATAACCACATTACAGATGTACTCGCCTCCCGGCAAATGTCGGCTGACCGGTCACCGACAGTGTCGTTTGGATATGACGTCACAAAATGGCGGCTGGAGCACGAAATGGCGCCGCGCGGCATCATCAAGGTGTAATTACGCGGGTTGAGAGTCGTAAATCTGCTCTCCACTCCTACTCTCAGGAATTCTTTTCCTCTCAGTGTGCTCTGACTGTAGACTTAGTGGTTATGTGAACCTCTTTGGCACTATAAACTTTTGTTAACTTTTGAACCATGGGTGCAATAAAACATTGTTCAACAGCCTGCAATAAATTCACTTAAGAAATTTCAATTCTTATCAGTGAAAAGAAATACTTGACTACTGGTTTTGTCGTCTTCTAAGGTCGCATAGCCCGGTCACATACAAAAGTGGCTGATAACCAGATGACGTCATTACGTTTTATGATGACGTCCACTTGTGCGTCAGTGCGCTTGCGAACAGTAAAATCCAAACGTCAGGTTTTTCAGAAGAAACTAAGAAAAAAGGCTGCTTTAAAGTTACAAAACTAGTGATTTCTGATTGATTTTAATCTTCAGCGACTCAAAATGTGTTCTACAAAAAAAGAAACATGAATAAAAGTGTTACTGGATATCGTGCGAAAAAGGGTAATGGTACAGTCTAACAATATTGTCCTGTTAAAAACAAAATAATCTAATAAGTATGACGCTCAGATATATACAATGTAGGTCCAGACATTTTTATCTGTCAAACTTCACACTCCTATATACATTCACAACACGGGGTGGACATAAATCACACTTCAAAATGAAATGAAACCATCACTGACAGTTTCAATGTACATACTCGTACGTGCTTGAGAGAACACACCTACACTTTTGCTATTGTTGACAACTGTGGGCTATTTTTTGCATTGCATAAGTGACCACATTGGGCCAGTTTGGCTGGTTTAGTACCAACAAAACGCTTAAAATGAGACCCTTTGAAAGGTCGGGGTCAGTTTTAGGAAAGTGATAGGAGCCACTAATGTTCTTCGAGATTACTTTAACTCGTCAAATCCAATGGTCCACAATTACGTACCATACATATGGCATATATCAAAGTGAAAATGCACATATTACATGTAATACTTTTTTCCCAATATGCTATGCGTTCCTTGTAAGATCGCTTCAGCATTGTCTTGTAGAGAATAAAGATAGGAAAACATTACGTGCTTTTGGATCGCTTTGCCACATTCCCTGTGAAGAAAACAATATGTTGACAAATATGCTATAATCGTACACTCGAATTCACTGCGAATATCATCTTTCCCATAGAGAGAACAACATGTACCTCCCAATCGAAGAGGGAGGGGAGGGGACCGAGACCACGCCCTCTCTCGGCCGCCGTGCTAACGGCATCAACAGGGGCTCGTCCCGAGGCACGAGGGTGGTGTGGCGGGACGTCAAGGTCGTGGTGGAGGACAAAGTGCTGCTGAAGGACGTGGCTGGGGTGGTGGAGCCTGGGGAGATACTCGCTGTCATGGGACCTAGTGGTACGTTGGGTTGATGGTCATAATGATCATAATTTCGATAAATTATATTCTAATTTTTTTATGGTACTAGTCATAAGGTAATCAGATAATCATAGCATCCTTAGATCGTACCTAACGTAGCAAAGGATTCGTTGGTCATGGGCAGCGTCGAACGTCTGCGGAACCATGTTGCACTCTCTATGAATAGGAAGATCACAGAGACGAGAGGGGGGTGTAAAGTCAGTCACGTTTGGGACCGCATTCTTCTTGCCGCAGCGCCACCACGCGGCAAGAGATAGCAGCGTCCATTACACCCTTGTGAAGGCTGCTGAAAGGTAATTGGCGGTGGTTGTGTTGACATGATTCTACTTGGGCATTACATGAGAATCTCTGGCTTTGCTTCAACAGGTGCAGGAAAGACGACCCTACTGAACACTCTGGCCGGCAGGATTCCTGACTCCAGTCTGGACACGGGGTCCATCACGTTTAACGGCGAGCCGCTCTGCAAGAGACTCAAGCGGCGGATCTGCTACGTACTGCAGCAGGACATCTTCTTTGCCACTCTGACGCTCAGGGATACGCTTATGGTGAGTTTGTTATTGATGTACCTGTAAACTATGCATGTATGATAATAGTAATGCTGGTTAGTTGGTTATATCTTAAAGTGTGTTAGCACATGTTCGTTTCTCATAGTACAAAACTTCTCGATCATGTGAAGAATAGTGTCCAGCGCCCCCAAGTATGAATCAACGAATCAACATAGAAAACGCGCCTCAATATCAATGTCGTTCTTGTAATACAATAAACATTGCAAGAAAGCCGTCGCAATAGGTAGACTCACGATATCCTTGAAGCTTTACAACAGTTTCAGCACGAATGTCAATGTTGTTCTTGAAATATTGTTCTTGAAATATAGGTAGACTCTTGATATCATTGTTCAAAGGTTTACAACATGTACAGTTACAGTATTAATGGCATCTAACTCGTGTTGTTGACATGACTAGTTCACAGCCATGCTGCGGCTGCCAGACGCTATGCCGTACGCTGAGAAAGTGAAGAAAGTCGACTGGATTGTAGACGTGCTGGATCTTAAGAAATGCCTGGACACCCGTGAGTCAATCTTACCTTTCAATGTTCTGACGACAACATAAAAGTACATAGTTTTCGATGAACTTCTGAAAGGAGCATTAATAAAAAGAGGTACCGACAACCTTGATGTTCCCTTTTGAATACCACAGCAACTTGCAAAGTTCTATATCATCAATACAAATAGCACCATTATAGACGACAATCTGTCGATGTAGCATTGAGCCATGCATTCCAAATTTCTATTCATGTTTTGAATCCATCTCTTGGCGCGATGTCTGTTATTTTCACGTACAGATAACCTTGTTTATTTGTGTGTTTCTGGCAGAGATCGGAAATGACCTATCGCGGGGGCTGTCGGGAGGAGAGAAAAAGCGCGCGAACATCGGGTGTGAGTTGCTGACAGACCCGGCCCTCATTCTCCTGGACGTACGTTCAACATTGCGTTTTATACAAACGAGCATATTATCCAGCAGGACACTACGTGAAAACTGTATTAGCTAGTCCTACTGGTATACAAAGTAATGATAAATTCTTATTTTTTGTGTGTCGGTATGATAGCCTGTTGCTGCTGGCAGCTTTATTTTGGTTTAAACATGTTGAACTCTCTCTTTGTAGTGTTGTTTGACACTTACTAGTCATATATCAGATTGTTAAGTGATTAAAAAGTAAACCCATATATACTGGATGGCGATATCATATTCTAGTACTTGTTTGTCAATATGGAACATAACTTTTAGTATGGACACATCAAGTATGAATCGATGTCTTAAAGACAAATTCCTTTTCCTTCTAAGGAGCCGACATCAGGTCTTGACTCCAGCACCGCCCTGAGCCTGATCCGGACGGTGAAGCGACTCGCCATGTCCGAGAACAAGACTGTGGTCACCACCATCCATCAGCCGTCCTCACAGATCTTCAAGGTGTTCGACAAGCTGTGTCTGGTTCTGAATGGAGAGGTAGATGATTATGCACTTCTATATGTACTAACGTTACGTAACGTACGTTACATATTAGTATTCAACACTTCTGAGGTATGGATCGAAGGAAATCACTAATGCTAGCTAGTGGTTAACGCAGCAATACTTCTAAGTCTCGTCATGTGCATGGTCAGCTTTATTCGTTAAACCGAATATGTTACACGTATTTACTACATTTCAGCTGGCGTACTTCGGAAAAGCGAGCGAAGTTTTGGACTTCTTCGAAAAGCTAGGGATGCCCTGTGAACCTCACTACAATCCGGCGGATTTCATTTGTAAGTTGACTTCGTTATTTCCTTCTTAGTTGATGTTTCGGGTGGGATTTATGCCTTTTGAATCATAGCGTTCCTAAGAATACCAAAACTTTAAATTCAGCTTTGTAAAAATGAACCTTTGTGGACATTTACATATAGATCACTAATTTCACTATTTTCTGTTTTCAGTGGAGAAAATGAAGGACAGTAAAGAGGTTGAGCTGAAGATCCTAGCTGGCTCGTATGAGAGACGGTATGTCAGATTTCATATCAGCTAGTTAGATAACATACAATTTATCAAACTGTCACATAAAGCGAACATCTCAGACAGGTACTTAGATAATCTACCGTTTGTTCTTTGCTGACAGAGCTTAGCTCCTCATCAAAACTGTATAATCACATAATGTTCACATTAACATGACTGTATTTTTAGAGATGATACGCATGATAAGATTTGAATGAGCATGATGGTTTGTAACCAATCTCGAGGCGTCATACACCAGTTTGGAATTTTGTCAGTAAAAGCTGAGTAAAACCAGACTGATAGGCTTGATCCGCTCACACAGGGTTCGACCCCTAACTCTTATTGATACGAATGGCGCACGTGTTTTTTTAACGTGCTGGAGGCGTGACTCTCCTCAAATACAGGACCCCCGAATGACTGCGTCCCCTTCGTATAGCATGTTTTCGTAAAGCTGAATTTTGTTCTGCAAGGATAGAACAGATGAATGCTGTTCAGCACCAAGGAGAGGTTCGAGTCGGTACAACACAGTTTATCGTACAAAAGCACCACTACTACTTTCATGCAAATATGCAGCGTTTGGCAAAGGATTATGACTATCATACTTTTGACAGCATGTTTTCGCAAAGTAAAAGCAAATATATAGCTTGTTGGATGTTTCCCCAACAGGAAGACATGTAGAATGTCCCCGTTAGGAGAGACAGGGGGCTCTGAACTCGTGATCAGACGTGAAAAAGAGCCTAACCCAAGCAGCAGCAACGGAGGGTCCACCTATGTGCAGATGGACAGCGAGAAAGGCACCGCTACCTACTGGGCTGACGGCTCGTCAGGTTGGGACTTAAGAGTTGCTACATTTTTTAAGTATATTTGAAATTGTGATAACATAGGGATGTGCCAATACCACAACATATGAGAATCTTGCGTTTAGTATGAGAGAATATCCTGTAAAGCAATGGACTAAATGTAGCTTCACCAAAGTGAAAAAAGTATCGTGTAACGTTGGGACAGTCATAGTAGATATACGTACGGATATATAGCTGTCCCATTTTTGGCTGAAGCAGCACAAAGAAAAAGAAGTACCTACAGTCATCACATGGTCTCTTTGAAAGAGGCACCCTATACAAATTATATATATTTGCTATAATCTCTGATACAGTTTTGTAATCTTTGTTAAAACTAGGGCGGGAGTGGAGTTCTCAGAATGACGACACTCCTGACGAGAAGCAGGGTAAGTGGCCCACCGGTTTCCTGACGCAGTACCGCGTGCTGACTCAGAGAAACTTCCTCCAACTTCGACCCAAGATGTTGAGTAAGTGGAACTTCATCCAGACCTTCGGGATCGGCTTGATCATTGGGCTGATGTGGTTCCAGGTCCCTCACAGCGAGGAACGGATCATGGACGTGGGAGGAGTGGTAAGTGGGGATACTGTCAACACAGGAGTCAATTCTTTTAGTCACTTTCCTGCAATGTTAGGGATGGTTTTTGTAAGGACAAATTCTATGGCCAAATTGGAAGCGCTATTTTGGTTATATCGTACGCTATGTTAGCTAAATATATATATACTGGTTACGGTTGGGATAAGAAATGAACGGATTAGTATACGTGGTTAATATGCTTAATATGAGATTATATATATATATGTGTGTATACATACATGTAGTCTATGGAATATTAAGTTATAGGAGTAATGTATTAAGATGGCTGGTAGACATTTAGCATGTTTTTGTTGTTAACGTGTCAATTGTTTTTTTTCCATAGCTGTTCTTCTGCGTCATGTACTGGGGCTTCGTTTTCGTCATGGATGCCCTTAGCGCATGTAAGTTTCTTTTCTTTTTTCTTCTTCTTCATAAACTCGTGATCTCGAACCAGTTTAGCTCAAATGAACTCAATGAACAGATGAGCTAATCTTCCACTGGTCGTGACAGGAAGAAAGACGTTATGTACAGTATTCACAGGTTCATTGTACAGGGGAAATTTCCCTAGCTCTTTTCGACAAGCACAGTGAACAGTGGACCATGGCTTAACGTCCCGTCCTAAGGACTGCGACCCTTTCCGGTAGCGTGCATGTCGGGTGAGCGACACAGCCGGGATCGAACCCGAGGCTTCTAGTTCCAGAGGCAAGATCGCTAACCACTGGACTACGCACGCTACGCACATAACTTGCCATACATACGATGGAATTCTATATGATTATGCATATTACCATTTTGTATTGTCCATGCCTAGTCAGTAATATGCTTAAACCAATATCAAACTCTACGTTACAGTCCCCATGGAGCTTGTGGTACTAAACAAGGAGAGAGCGGCTGGGTACTACCGACTGTCCGCCTACTACTTGGCCAAACTGACCAGTGAGCTCCCGCTGACCCTCCTGCTGCCCAGCGGGTTCCTCACGCTGTGCTACTGGATGGCCGGTCTCAGTTCGGTCGGACCGTTCTTCGCCACGTGGGCGGTCCTTATGCTCAGCTCATTGGCTGGACAGGTAAAGACACTAGACTTTTTAAAGTATAAAGGAAGACCTATCCTACTAATTCTGTGAGAGTTGTGCAACAAAGGTATGCTGCCTTAAGATACACCTAAACTATATTTTGTTATCTTCGCCGAGTACTTGTACTCGGAGAAGATTATGTTTTCGGTTGAAAAATCTGTTGGGTGGGTCTGAATGTATGTCAGGAGCATAACTCAAGACAACTTCAATGAATCTTAATGATTTTTGGTAGGTGTGTAGTGGTTGTGTAAAGGAAGGTCAAGTTCGAAAATGGTTTACCTTGCGTTTTTCAATAGTACTGCAGCGGACTTTGCATTTTTTTGTGTTTGTATGTAGGCAAAAAAAGTGACGGAAACGTTGATGGATCTTCATGATTTTTTGCAGGTGTGTAGATGTTGTAGAAACGGAGGTCAAGTTCAAAAATGGTTCCCCTGGTATTTTCCGTCGGTACTGCAGCGGGCTTTGTGTGGATGTGAATTTTCTTGTGGACAACATAACTCAAGAAGCTGTTGATGGATCTGTATGATATTTAGTGGATGGGTAGGATTTACAGAGAGGAAGGTCAAGTTCGATAATGGGCCTTCTAGCGGGTACCAAAGGTACTGCAGCAGAGCTTCAAAATTTAGGGGCATATTTTCTGAAAGTGCTATGGTCATGATTTTTGTGTGGTAGATAGTTCATGCCACAGAAAGTAAGTTCTGTAAATTTTGGCCCCCTAGCGGCTTGTTAAGAACTGCAGTGGTTGTTTTTGTTTTGACATTGGGACATGAATAACTTGAGAAGGGGTCGACAGATCGTCGTGATGTTTGGTATGTAGAGAGCTCGGATGGTGCTTTACATTATCAATGACTGATTATGCAAATAAGGAGCTAATTTGCATAATTAGTAAGGAAAGTTTTTTAACCCACTGCCTTTCAATGGGACATGGGACAGTGTCAGGTCATGTAAACAGATAGCCTTGCATAAACGTACATGTAGGTCAAATAAATAAACTATTCTCCAAGCAGAGGTGTGGGTCCTGCTGGTTTTTGACGCATTCAGTTTAAGCATTTTTGTTCAACACGGTTGGCGACATACCGAAATAGGGACAAAATAGAAAGCCTGACTAAAAACACCTAAAACGTGCCAGATTCATTCTATTAATATGTATTGACTGTACTATTTCATCATCACTTTCAACTTTCAACACTGCCATATCGAACCTTTGTGGCCCATATAATATCAACATACTCACATTTTTTCATGACCAGTTATAACATATATCAGCACACTCTACACATATACTAATCCTGTACCACCAAATGATTTGTAACCCTATCTAGACTGGACTCATTCGCCCAATCATAACGTCCAAATGGTATGGTGCATGATCAAATTTGCAGGGGGTGATAAGCACGTAAATATTCATCACTTTCCATAATAAGCCTTGATTATTTGGCGAAGATAATGTGTTCGTGGAACTCTAGTTTGTAATAAAACAGACCTTTAGTCCAAGATTTACATTGAGAGTATGAAAAGTAATGGTACAATATGAGCTTTAACATGTTACACATACGTAAATGTAACTATTAGCTTAAAAGAAAGGACAAATCTTAAACACAGTACAGGAAAGTGAGCTTCTGAAGAAACACCCAAAGCCAGCGAGTACATATCAATACGCTTGATCTGCAAGGAAAAACCAGATGAATGCTCTTCAGCACCAAGGAGAGGACTGAGTCGATACTACACATTTTACCGTACAAATGCTCCACTGTTTCCCTCAGTTACTAACATTTTTTGCTCAGAAGTATGTTAGCCATTTCAAACAGTAGCTTTCACAGTACCAGTAACGTCTTGCTAACGTTTTAAGGCTTTGTTACTTGTTGCATTATAGGGCCTACGTGTAGATTTCTATCATAAAGGCTGTACTTTTAACCCTAGTATTTTCTACCTCCCGCAGTCCCTGGGTCTGTTCATCAGTGCGGCTTGTCTGGACTTCCAGCGCGCTGTGACGGTGGCTTCTATCTTCATGATGGGATCGTCTCTTCTGGGAGGGTTCTACACCACACAGGTGCCGCACTGGCTGGCCTGGGTCAAATACTCCTCCTTCATGAACTACGCCTTCCACGGGATGCTGTTGATACAGTTTACCCCAGACAACCCCTTCAGGTAGGTAGTCCTTCCACTTTTCTAATGTACATGTGTGTAACAATTTGTGCTGATTTAACAATAGTAAGAATATGCTCGACGGTGCGGTGAGTTCCCCACTGTGCCTCCGAGTTTACGATGGACTACAAACCATATTTTGTATTATCCACTTGCCTGAATAACCTCCTTTTGACCCCCAGTGCATTCCCCTACATGATTCTACCTTGCCTATGATTTACTATAAGTAACTATCTTTTACTGTAAGTAACATCTTATCTTAGCAAGAAGAAAACGCATTACAGATTAAACAATTTACAATGTGAGTTAACATTACATCCCTTGATTATGAGCTACATGTACGTGAAGCTCATTTATGGGTACGGAAACTAATTTTCAGGAAGTACGTGGCACATCTAACACAACGTGTGTTTCTTCACTTGAAAGTTCAACTGTGTTGGTAGAAGTCATTCTGGAGGTGAACTGCAATTGCCAACACAAAAAATGCTCATTCCTTGACAAAGAGTGGAGCTGATCAGTCGAAAATTTGGGTAAGTCCACTTTTTGTGTTGGCAATTGCAGCTCGACTTTGATTCAGAACATATATTTCTCCTCTCCTGCAGTTGTGCCCCACCGGCGACCTCTGCCTTCGAGCTGTGCCGTAGCAACAGCACGTTGAACGGCACGGTGCCGGTCCTGCCGTCCGAGGCCATCCTGGGCGGCCTGAAGGTGGACCTGCCCCTGTACACGGACATCGCCATGCTGGTGGCGTTCATCGTGGTGTTCAGGGCACTGGCCTATGTCATCCTCCGCTTCATCTACAAGCCTAGATAAGCTGCCTGCTTTCAACCGCGGGCTTTGAACGGTGCACATTGCAGAACAAACAATGCAAAAGTCTTGAGCTAAATCTTTTTAGAAATTCGGACCATGAACTTTATTATCATGCAAATAGTACTAAATGTGTGGGCACTTTACTTTCATATCCACATGTTAGCCATAAGGAAATATGAAGAAAATGTTACGGTAAATTTTGACTTAAAATCTGCACTTATTGTTTTTTTACCTATTCCTCAATGAGCAAGGTTCAATTCTAATCAAATAAGTCAAAGACGATGAGGAAAAAGATTATACTTTTGCCCTTTCACTAAAAGAGCAAATCATTTGGAATGTTTTGAATTATGACTAAATCAATGGTTAAGATATACCGCACAAAAACATGAGCACATGTATAACAGAGACAGTTCACTAAGTGCGGTTTGATATACCCATAAGCAGACGTTTTGTAAAAATTGGTTGTTACAAACTCAATATACCAGGAAATATACCGTTTTTAAGAATTATTGCATGGTGTGGGAAAATTTGTAAACTGTAAGGTTGGAACCTATGTTACATCCCCCAGCCAAGAACCACACAGGGCTCTGTGAACCAGTTAATGTTTTTAACTAATGATGACAGTATTTTCACATACACTCTAACCATCTTACCACAGTGCATGAATTAACTTATAATCTTGTATATAAATCTTTTTATATTTCAAAATGCAAACTGAGTGTAACAATTTGTGATGCAATTGAAACAGTGCCTTAGTGAAGCAACCAACAGTTATTATTTGCCAATTTGTTACATATGATAAGTTCATACTGATTGTGTATCAAATGTCAAATGTGTACTAATACTAATAAAAATGGAGAACTTACATGATAATTAGGATGGAAAAATATTACATTCCAACATTGTATATGGAATACATAAATGTAAAGAACAAGATAAACAAATTAAATCACAATTTTACTGATAATGTAGCTTCTGTACGTGTTTCCTTCATAGCCATCTTTTCCATTAAACTATTTGCAAAGGTATTGATTAGGTGAAAAACTGTAGAATATGGGTTCTTTCAAAATAATGGTCACTGAGTTTCAGCACACAAAACAGTCTATGATGAACAAATTAACAAATAATAACACATAAAAGACAAACTTGGTAAAGACATTGTGTTTTAATCAGAAATCATACATTGAAATAGATTCAAGTAGAATTTACACTAACCACTAT
Organism: Branchiostoma lanceolatum; assembly: GCF_035083965.1. Taxonomy (NCBI): domain Eukaryota; kingdom Metazoa; phylum Chordata; class Leptocardii; order Amphioxiformes; family Branchiostomatidae; genus Branchiostoma; species Branchiostoma lanceolatum. Next base: position 9,091,434 of record NC_089731.1, on the reverse strand, counting down.
GTTACATCAATGAAGACCTTTTTAACCATTATCATCTCAGGAAGTACACAACTTATGTGTATAGGAATGTGTAGCCAAAACCACATTTTTGGCCTAATTAATTTACAATTCTTAATTCACTTATGTTAAATATGAATGGAAGCACATGTAGTACAAAAGGCCTGTATGTATATAATAAATACAAATGAAGGACATATCCATTTATCCGTCCCATTGAAATTTGTATTTTGACTAACATTAACATTTTTACCAGAAATGTACATGTAACAGAAAACAGAATAGATAATATACATATGTATATTATTATTCATTTTATCATTCAATCACTAAAATGATTTTATAAGAGATTCCATATGGAGGATGATTGCAAAATGAAATCATTGCAAGAAGTTTTTCAAATTCTGTATTTGTTTAAGAAATCCTTCTTTAAGAAAAACAGGAAAAAAACTATTGCATCAATCTTAGATGATGAAGATGTAGTCTATTTAAATTCTATAACTTTAATGAGGTGGTCCTCATTTCAGCTGTGCGGTGTCCTCGGTGTCCTAACCAATAGGAATGTGTGATTTTGGAATGTACCATTTCAAGAGGAATGAGTGTCACAAATCTAAACAGTCTGTGTGACCACCAGTGTTTGTGGTTTGGGACGGATCATCCAGCAGAAAAACAACTACTGTTAACTCCTATAGTTTTTGATATGACCTTCTCCCTGATGGGCTAGGCTTGGGTCACCCAATTTGCTCACGTTACAAGGTATGGTAGCAGGGAGGAGGTTAACTACAGTTTAACACATGCGTCACATGTACTTCACGAATGAATCAGATTCTTAAAAAAATATGGTTTTGCTCAAAATCACTTTTATCCATTCACTGTTTCCTAGGCAGTGACAGAGCTACATGTATAATATTATGCAGTCAATAACACATTACAACCTGTTCTCTGTTGTTTTTTAACCCTGCAAATGTAAAGATCAAACAGAACTGACCACTGGCGTGTGACACTGGCCTTGTAAGAAATTTATATCTGGTTGTTGCGGAAATATTTTGTGAATTTACAAACTTAAGGAAAGTTTATATGCACATCGGCCGTGATGAGTGTTCTATGATGAAGCTGACCAGGCTGACAGCTCTTTGTTCTGCAGTTTTCTAACAGTGTTGGCACTTAACTTCAGCCATATGAACCCGATGACCAGGCACGCTGCAGACTCTATGTAGTAGCCATCCAGCCAAGTACTACAGGTCCCGCCGGCGACCTCACATGCCTGTAACATATCAAAAATAACAAACATATTAAAAATACATCAAGATTTTCAGATGGAAAAAAGGTTTGGACTGAAGTTCTTGTGTAGTACATGCACATGTACTCTAAATTGGGTATAAAAAACCTAACAGCATCTTTAGATCTTAAGAGAAATTATAAATTTTCAGAGATTCAATCATCTTCTGTACAACTAAGATGGTAAGAATACAATAAGACAAGAAAACAATATCCTAGTATGATCTCGCTCAAAATTGCATGTAAAGGATTATGCAGAGTAGATCAGAAATCTGTTTGTTTCTCAATGCTCTCTTCTTGTTAGATTAGTGTACAGATTTTAAGGGAACATACTAAAGTAAATGCACTGTACTATAAACAATAGAAATATCCTACCTTGTTCAGATCTGCACTCCCACACATCAAACCTTCCACGCCATCACACCTAGACCATGTGATGTCGTCCACCAACCACAGCGCGAACGTGGAGGGCCAGTTCCCACCCAGGTTGGCGAGCGTGTTGAGCAGCGTCATGTACGTCCCGCCGATCACGGGGTCGCTGATCTGGGCGTGGAACGCCATGGTGGACACAAACATACTGTACAAGGCCACCTGGGCACGGGGAGAGGTCAAAGGTCATTAAAGAGTAGCCTGGGCACAAGGAGAAGGTAGAGGTTAGTGAAAAGTCCAAAATTCAAACTTGACGTTTAACAGATTCATCTACATGTAATGTATGTGATATATCTTGCATGTATCTACTGTGTTGGAGCCTTATTGCTGCATTGTGGTTAAACAATTTAGACTATCAAATGAGAAGTGTCTTTCAAAATTACAAGTGTTGTAATGTTGTATGCGCAGTTTACCTGATGTAGGGAATAGCTGGCTACAATCATGACGTAGTAGTAGAGTGGGAAGGTGCCGTCATCGTTCTTAAAGTATGGAGTCAGGAACACCATGACAGCCAGCTCTATACCCAGTAATAACCTACATCAGAGAAACATAGATATTCATGAGAAATTAAAGAACAATTCATTGTTTGTTGCACCTTCAGAATGTGTAAGCAAAGATCACAGAACAAAATTTTAAAGACTAGTTCTTCAATTCATCCATACAAATGACATAAAATGGCAAAGAAGCGGGTGCAGTTAACATTTGATAGCTAATTATTATAAAAATAGGCAAAGAGAAATGGAAAAGTTGTATGGATAACACCCTTTGTTATTATCTTTCGCACAAACTAAAACCTAAAGTCCCTTATCGATGGTACATAATATTATACAATGTAGTAAGTTACTGGTAACTTTTTGAAAATATGAAATACACCTGAAAAGAGAAAGAACATTAGATATCCCCCCTTACCTGAAGGGCATGGCTTTTAGGAAAGTGTCCATGGGCCTGGGGCCTGCAGTGTACCGGCTGATCACAAAAGGGAGCAGGATCTGGATAGGAGTGAGTGGGACAGCCAGCAGGGCCAGGTTCTCTCTCTGGACACCTTTTTCTATCAGCTTCAGTCCTGTTGCAGCATCTGCTGCTGCAAAACCAATCTGTAGGAAGAAAATTACTACATTAGAACAAAGATATAAATAAGAGAAAATTGTTAAAGAAAATACCTTGACAATTCAACCTTTATCAACATTAATTAGCCAGGTTACATAAATCAGACACTTGAAAAACAGTGGGTGTGAGAGATCTCTAGTATAGCAATCCCAGGTATGCACAGATTAGATACACAGGAGTGCATTACTACACTGGGGGACATTGGGTTGGAGATCTGTATGGACATGTCTTTTCTGGGTGCCGGAATTAAGTACCCTGGTGAATTATTATTTCTTCTAGCAGATGTTAGATGAAAAATAAGTTATGAATAAGATGTAAACAGAAAGAGAGTGGCAGAATATTTACGAGCAAATAATGTAAATTGCTTCATTTTATTGCTCCGGCTTTATCTTACAAAATTTGGCCCTCAAAATGCAGAAAATAGTGTTTCTGAGGGCTATAATGCCACAGACTTCCCTACAATACTCCTGCCAGTGGCCCTCACGCTCACACCTGTAGCCCTCCCGAAGCAGCTATGCTGCTCTAAGATGCCCCCTACGCTGTGAACAAAATTCTGGTAAGAACCCTGCTATGTATACTACTGTTCACACGTACATGTATATATAGTTTAGATCTTAACCCACACCCCTACATGTAATACGGACCTTGTGAGTGAGGAGGATGATGGCATATGCCTTGACTGCAGGTAGCCTCACCACGTCCCACAGTTGCAGGTACGTGGACACGATACCGTGCTGCTCGTCCGGTACCTCGCTGGGCCGTGGGGCGCGTTCTCGCTTGAATATCCAGACTACGGTGGTGGTGACCATGAAAACTATTCCCCAGAAATACAGGAAACCTACAGGAAAAATATACATAATACGTCGATTATGTTTAAACTTAAGTCTAGAGGCAACATTTCTAGCTCTGACTAAGGCAGACCAGTAAACCTTTAAGACAAGGACCAATATACCCCTTAGAACTAGTTATAGAAAACATGGAGACAAGTTACCAAACACTATATTAGTACATATATGTTTGAACTTAAGCATAATTATATAGCATGCGAAGAGCAACATTCAGCTGTAACAACAGAAAAAAATTAAACACCTGTAAAATATGTCATGCATAGTAATTATAACCTTACCTGCAAGAGTCATCATGCCCTGTGTCTGAGGTTCGCTGCGTAGGTATTTGTTACAGAAGGTTGCAGACTCCAAGGCAAGGAACATCACATAACCCAAGAAATATCCTGCCGTCTGTCCAACGCTATTGCAAGTTGACGCCCAACCCACATTTTTCCTAGACAGCATTGTCAACGCCCAGCCGTCCACGGCTATGTCCTGCGTGGCGGCCAAGAAGTTCAACATGAAGAAGAAAAATGTCAACATCTTGACATCGGGCGGACTGTCTTCACCTCCTAGAAGATGGTCGACTTTGGTGGAAAGAAATAACATGAAAATTCCAATCAGGTACTGGGAAGGTACCATCCAGCTTTTCCTTCTCCCCATTCGTTTTGAGTATATTGCATCGACGATCGGTGCCCATGCTAGCTTGACACTGAACGGCCAAAATACAAAGCTAAACACGGCCTGCTGGTGGTAACTAATGTGCTTGCTTTGTTGTAGCAACATGGGGACCGAACCGGCAAGTCCCAGAGGTATTCCCTGCAGTATGTACAAAAGCAGCAAGAGGGCGATGTTGTGCCTGTCGCCTGTTAAGTCAGGTTTCCCGTTATCGCCAAACATGTCGCTGTCCGAATCTGAAGGAGTGTCGATGTGATTCTCTTCTAACCTTCCTTCATTTCTTCTACCGTCTATGACGACTTTCTCTGAGTTTTCTTCCAAGGGTATGTCATCGAATCTACGGCTCCGTGTTTGCATCGGATGTCCGCCACGTTGACGCGACATCTGGATATTGCGGAAGATAAGCCCGGCCACACAACAGATTCTGCAACACAGCTATGGTGGATGACGGGTCCTGGTATAAAAGGACAGACACAATCAAATAATTATACAAATTAGATTGATACATTACATGGAGCTAAAAGTATGTACATGGTAGCTGCGGCGATTCTGGGTGGACGTATTTGCTTACATATCATACCGAGGTCGCGATAACCTTCGATACAGGTGTTTGGACTGGTCCATTATTTACAGCACTGCCCTGCAGGCTTTTCTTTTCTTGCCTTTAATGCCCACGGTCGTGATGACGACCATTATGGCATGTTGGGAAAGTCGTATAAAGTGCCTTTCCCAAGGGCACAAGATCGGTGACATAGTAGGATTTGAACCCAGGACCGCTTGGTTCTGAGTCCAACACGCTACCATTGCACCACACGACCCCACTTCCCTAGTTTGGTTTAAGACTTTTGAACTTTGAGTGCCCCGGTTGTGCTGCTGTCGAAAATTTGAATACCGGATTTGGACGTTGGAATCGATGTTACAATTTTTTGTTCAAGGACACAAAACTCTCTCAACTTCTGGCACATTTTGCATTGAAACAAGTGTTTTTCCTGGTGGGTATGACATGAATAAAATGCAATACGCATCACCCTCGGTCCCGGCCCTCCCATGGGTCGGGCCGGAACCTCAGGCATTACAGAATTCTGTAACTGTTGTATTCTATATGTATATTACATCGAGGAGTTTTAAAAATAGATCATATCATATAGTCTATATAACATACAAGCAAATACGTCCTCACAGAGTCACCGCAGCTATGTACATTGTATCAAGGAATTTTAAGTAAACTACTAACGTTAGTATGAATGAATGAATGAATGAAAAGTTAATATAATCACTGAAACTCTCAGATAATACTGCACACGGTCGTAATTACCCATGTATAAAATTTTAAGCAGCTGTATTGCTTTGGACTAAACTACATGTATCTCCAAGCCGTTACCAATGATAAGAGTTCATATCAAAAGTAAACATATGGAAGGAAAGCACGGCAGGTGTGTTCTACCCTGTGTGCTGCCCCTCCCCCTAAGATTCCATGGACATAAACACAGAATCTAGGAAACGAGAGATCTATCCTTTAGCCTACAGATCACCCACACATCAAAATGTTCACCTACCAGCTTTACCGGCGAAATCAGGACACAAAACAAACGAAAGAATGGAAGATGACTCTGCGAAAATACGGCAAGGCCACGTCAGGCGTGTGCCTCAGGGTCAGTGAACGCCGGTAAAAAGGTCACACCGCTACCACACGAAATGAAACATACACACTAATATCAACTACAATGCCCTTATAAAACCAATCTAGACATTTAAAACACATAGAACTATTTTTGTTATTATGTATTGTTATTTGAATGAGTAAATTGTTGCCGAATATGTACCTTATGAGGTTTTCAGGTTTGTTATGTTGCGGTGAAACGCAGGTGAGAAGAAGAAACAAGATGGCGGACAGTCAGGGTGGGGAGGGCGCACAGAACAGCCCCGACTCGGACAGCGGCGCTTCTGACCAAGAAGAACAGCGTGAGTAGATATTCAAGGTTTCCCAGCGCGCCTTCGGTCAGGGTCACCAGGTTGGGCACTGCATCGCGTCGTCTGATTACTTCTAACGTGGCTTGCTAAGCATGATAATTTATTAGATACTGATATGATAAGGTTCAAGTTTACATGAAGCCAACGTTAGTTCGTGGTTATGCACTTAACAGTTTGTTCTTTTAGAGAACCAGTTACTTTGCTGAGTGTATTACTTCGTTCAGTTAACATATCGGTCAAGGCCCTGGCACTCAGTACTATTAGATTATGTACTACATGTAGTAGCGGTGTGATCTAGTATCATCTACATAATAATCGACTTGATATCACTGATCAGGTATGGATAGATTTTTATTCTATGGAAAGAGCGTTCAATCTTTTGACGAAATATTTAACCCTTACACACAAAATTATGAGAGTTTGCTCCTTTTAAGTGTTTCAAACTTGGCTATGTGCAATAAGCCCATTTCACGGTTCCGACTACTTACTGTTCGCATGTGTGTAGAACTGATGAACTGACATGACATTTTGTAGACTTGCGCATGTGCAGTGCCACAGGTGAAGACCCCTGAGACCTAAATAAAACCCATCTGGGCGTTGTTATGCAAATCTAGACAATGTCGAGACCAGAACTGTTCACAAGCCAGGGGCCTTCGCCTATGACACTACACATGCGTAATCGGAACCCTTAATGGGCTTATGTGGTACTATCATCAGGGCTACCCAGGTTATTCATTCATTTAATGAATGTTATGCATATAATAGCGGGAAAGACTAAACCCAACCATTTTCAGATGTAATGACTGTTTGATGCTGATCATGTTGTCTCTATATCAGGCATGTTACCAGGAGGAGGGGCCCAGCCTGCCAATGCAAGAGTCCACACCTATGCTGACGATGCGGAGGAGAGAATCCGCACCTTGCCAGCTGATGCCTATGTGAGTAACTTTAGGTTAGAATACCTGGTCAGCAGGTAGATTATGTAAATGCTAGTCTTATCTTTTAACACACCTTGTGCAATCACAATTACTAAGGAACATGATAGTATGATGGTACCATGGATCATTTTCTTGCAATCTCAGAATGTTGTATATGATATACAATGTAGGATGATCTTGACAATCAACTGCTGTTTTTAAAGCTGCATGGATTGTTTAGTTTATTGGAGAATCTGACAACCTTGTTTTGCCCTGTAGGATGTTGACCTGAACCACTGTGGGATCGAGGCCCTTTCTGATGTAGGGTTAGACAGACTGACTCAAGTGGAGGTAAGTCATTATGATATTGAAGTATCTAAGTCATTCACATGGACAGAATCATGACACTTTTTCATACATCTCTTTTGATAATCTCCAAGCAGATGTTGAAATTCAGAATTGCCCCGTCTCTCAAGCTCCAGCGGGCCCCAAAAGCTGAAAAACATTACGATTTTGCCTTTTTACAACTGCTTTGAGATTACTCTAACTTCAGAATCCGATTAGTATTGCTGTATTGAAGATGTGTACCATTTAGTGCATAGTTTTTGTGTTTTTAAGACGATCTATAGACAGTGAGATGTTACTTAGCTGTTACGAAAGGAGACTACTAATGTTGTTGAATATACAATCCATAATTGCCACCCCCCCCCCCCCACACCACCCAAATCAGTCTTCATTCTCATGCTTAAGCATTGTCGGCCATGTATGTGAGGCTTGTCTTTGAAAATTTTCAACAGGTGTATTTGTTGTAAATTATAAAATTGTCTGTGCCTGTATATGCAGACCCTGTGTTTGAGATGGAACAGCATCAAGAAGATAGAGAGTCTGGACCAGCTGACCTCTCTAGAAGAACTGGAGCTGTACGACAACCAGATAAAACTGATAGAAAACCTCAGCACACTGGTAAACTTGCGGTAAGTCATCTGGAGTTTAGCCTTCCCCCTGCTGATGGAGCCTCTTGGCCACAGTTTTGTGTTGGGTATGGGTCAGATGGCAGGGAAATGGTTAAAATCTTGAGGAATATTGGTAAGATGTGTTTCGATGTTGTCAGTTGTGTTGCCTCTGGGTAAGTTTGATCGTTATGAATGATGTTGCTTGTACAGATAAATATTTAAAGTGATGTGTTGTTGCTACTTGCTAAGATACATACATCATAAATTTTGTACTGACGATTGTCAAAAATTATTGCAATCATATGTTTTTTTGTTCATTGTTTCATTGTATCATCGCAATTTATCCTTACTTATATATACATGTTTGTTGCACACCTTTCTGTCCACAGTATCCTAGACATATCATTCAACATGCTGCGGAAGATAGAAAACTTGGAGGCCCTGACCAACCTACAGAAACTCTTCCTCATCCAGAACAAGATCTCCCACATCGAGAACCTGGGGCACTTCAAGAGCCTCACCATGCTGGAGCTGGGGGCCAACAGGATTCGTGTAAGCTCACATTTTCATATCAGATATGATACAGTTTTTATCTCCATGAAAAATGGAGATATTGTTTTGGGTGTGTCTGTCTGTGTGTGTGTATGTATGTGTGTATGTGTGTATGTTTGTGTTTCCGCACCACTCCAGTCAGAATACTTAGTAACTCAAGAGCCTCTTGATGGATAACAATGATATTTGGTATGTGGGCGGGTGTTGTGAAGCTGAAATTCAAGGTCGATTTTGGGCCCCCTGGTATGTGACCTTGGTACTGCAGCAGAACTTCAATTTTTGTATCTTTTGACCTGGACGTGCTGTGGTCTTGATATTTGGGTGGCAGATAGCTTGTGATGTAATAAAGAAGTGGTGTAGGTTTGGGCCCCCTAGCAGCTTCCTCTGGAACTGCAAGGGTGTTTTTGTGAAAACCTTCTAAGGAGAATAACTGAACAAAGGAACAACGGATTTCCATGATATTTAGTATCCAGGTAGCTTAGATAGAGATAAACACAATGAAGTGCAAATTATGCTAATTGGGACTTAATTTGCATAGCTAATGAGGAAAATCTATATTTGCAGTGTTTTCCATCATCAGACTCAAATACATGTAACGTATGTAGTTTATAGAAAGTGGATCATCAACAGATACCAATTATGCAAATAAATTCCTAATTTGCGTAATTAATGCAAAACACCATATTATAGGACTGTCAATATGATATTTAGTATCCAGGTAGCTTAGATAGAGATAAACACAATGAAGTGCAAATTATGCTAATTGTTACTTAATTTGCATAGCTAATGAGGAAAATCTATATTTGTAGTGTTTTTCATTATCAGACTCAAATACATGTAACATATGTAGTTCATGGAAAGTGGAGCATCAACAGATACCAATTATGCAAATAAATTCCTGCTTTGCATAAGTAATGCAAAACACCATAATTCATCTAATTGGAAAATTATAGGACTGTCAATATTGCAACATGTAAGTTAGATAAAGGTGTTTATGACCAAGCATATATTATGCAAGTGTGTAAGTCATTTGCATGAATAGAATTGTTCATGGAGATATGAGGTCGTGGAACTCTTGTTGTCCTTGTTTAGAGCATTGATTTGTAATATTTTGAATCAATATTGAAAATATGAAAAAGGACTTTCCCGTTTTTCTATTTGTTGAATGATATTCAGTGTTTAATCTTAATTTTTTTTTCACTCCAACTTTCTGTTGAAAATGTTGGATTTCTTGAAGTGATTTTTATACCCACACTCATTAGCCAGCTCCTACAGCTAAGTGTATTGCAGTTCCAGTCAATTCTGTTAGGGGGCGATGTTGTATGGTCTCAATTGGCATTTGTATTTTCTGTGTAGATAATAGAGAATCTTGATGGCCTGGAGAACTTGGAGCAGTTGTACTTGGGCAAGAACAAGATCACAAAGCTGCAGAACCTAGAAAAACTCAGTAAACTAACTGTTCTTAGTATACAGGTAAGTGAAACCTTATGGTATACTTTTGATAACTGCGAATTCAGCCCCGGTTTCTACTCAGATTTTACAATCTTGCTTTAACTGGTCATGTAAGTGCATTGCAGCTCCAAGCTGTTCTGTAAGAGGGCATTGTTACGTGGTCTTAATCCTTAACCCTGCTGTTTTCTTCAGAGTAACAGAATCACCAAGCTGGAAGGTCTATCAGGGCTAGTCAACCTGAAACAGTTGTACATCAGCCACAACGGTATCCAGAAACTGGAGGGGCTGGAAAACAATGTAAGTTAGTCTTTGCAATTTTCTTTCTAATTATTGATGGCAAATTTGCATCCGGTACGTTTCATTATTCACCCTCATGTTTTAGAAAGTTTTTCAATAACTACTATAGCCCATATTCTGGATAATGAAATAATGAGTAACCCAGGGGACATGCGACAAACATGTGTAGTACCATGACAACTTGTAATGGGGCATCTGAATACCATATTTGGCTTGCCCTGTGTCACACAGAGTTTTCACATTTTCCCAGCATGCAAAGGGATCTGTAATATGGCCAATGACTGGACTGCAGTGAATGTGCAACTCAAAGATAGATGTTGGAAGCTTTCTGCTTATTGTCGAGGAAAGCTAGCATTTCTTATGGTTGAATATATCCTTAAACACTAACAGCTACAGCTGGACACCCTGGATGTGGCGAACAACCTTATCCAGAAGATCGAGAATGTGGGCCACCTGGTGCACCTGGAGGAATTCTGGGTAAGGAATGCTCAGTTCTGTCTTGTAATATCATAACATCAAAAAAATGATAGCTTCAGCTTCAATTTTTGGGTTGAATTGAAATACTGACTGAATTTTTAAGTGTGGTTCAACATTGGATTCAACACATTATCCAGAGTTTTTAAGAGGAGCTAGCACATTGCACCTGTGTGTAAAGATGTCTACAAAGGACTTGCACTTGTGTATATTAAAGACATTCCATTGTTTCTCCCACGCTGCAGTGTAACCACAACCAGGTGAGCGACTGGAAGGACCTTGACGAGCTGGCAGGTGCCAAACAGCTGGTCACGGTGTACCTGGAAGGGAACCCCATACAAGCAAAAGACTCAAACTATAGGTATGTACAAGATCCTGCATACTTTAGTTTATAACTACAGGGTAAGGTATGATCTTGAACCATATACCATGCCATATTTGTTAATGGTGCACACTGTGATCTTGGCAAAGTCTTTACATAAGAAAGGTTGCTGTGATATGAAGAAGATGAAAGGTTGACATACACCACAGTTTTGCAGAATGAAAGTAGGATGGCAATACTAAAAGAATATATATATATATATATATATTCAAGTGCATAGAGGTGTATGTTTATCAAAGAGCAGAGGTAATGGTGATGATAGTCCACTAGCACAAAGGCATGCATATACACATAAGGCAGGCAGTACTATATGGTTTAGCTGTGGACGGGAAGTGATCTCATTCCATTTCCTGTTTATCCACCAGGCGGAAGGTCAAGTTAGCCCTGCCTTGCCTACAGCAGATTGATGCCACCCTGTGTGGCCAATAGGGTTATTGGCAGTCTGTGGATATAACCAGCAGGGGAGGCTGTCTGGAGTAGCACCAGGGGCTGCTAGGGGTACAGCATCCATCTATGTGAGGATGGTACAGGGCTGTCTCCAGGACCAGTTGGGATGGAATAAATTTCACCCCATCCGTCCCCAAATCTGAACTTTATGACATGAAAGTTATGAAAATGTGTCCCTGTAAGCTTAAATTGATGAATTTAACAACGAAAATTCAAAACATTGGCTCCCAAACAATGAGTGGAACAGAAAAACATTCAAAGCTGGAGACAGCCCTGGGATGGTACCAGTGACATACATGTACTGGTACCTGTATCCCCAGCCTTGAATTGTTCATTGCACAGTCTGTTATGACTACAACAGCAGGGAGAGATTTCTGTACTGTAATATGAACAAATAATTCAACATCATCATCCTTAAACTCTCTCATGACTAGATGTTGCATGGGTACATTAAATGTTATGTATTAATTGTAACACCTTTGTAAGAAGGTTGAATCTTGATCCAAATATATATATATCATTAGACAAACTTACATGTATGGCTGCATCTTGCATTTGGATAGAATGGTATGTTGCACTTTTACGTTACATCTGTAAAGGGATGATAGATTTAAAGCAGAAAAGTCTTTTTGATTTGTTTACATTTTTGCCATAATGCCAGTTGTGGTTTGTAAATTAATATTAATAGTCCCCAAATGACATCTTTGGAATTAAGATGACAAATATGAGTTATCTTAGCTTACTTATAGAAGAAAAAAAATGAAAGCTCATTTTGCAATAGCTATAACGTTATATCTGTTATATGAAATTTTAGTTGTATTTTTTTACTTTTCACCCAAATGTACATTACTTGTCCTTATGAGTTTTCACCAAGTGTTCTTCTGCATAGAAAGTAATGCCTTAAGCTTGTATGTTAGTTGACCGATCTATTTCTTTTGCCATTTCAAGAAATGGACAGCAGAAAAGTGTGCACTTACTGTTCTTCACATGTCCTAAGAAATGATATACAAATGTACCTCGTATATTGAATACCTGTAAATTTTACCAACGGTAAATGTTGTAAGTCCCCACTTTGAGTGTTACAACTTAAAAGAAGAATAAAAAGTCTCAAGAAAATCTTGTTTTTGTCATACATGTATGTGTTTGTGGAGGGAAGAGATATTACATATTCACATACAAATGTACATGATTTTACAAAGTATTATTTATATATGAATGCAGACAAACACCACTTATCCCTTATTGTGTTCGAATGTATTGTAAAATCATCAAATATATAGAACTTTTTCTACCATTAACTTGACCACTTGAATATGATCCAAAAACAGGTACATGTCCACCATTGTCAGCAACAACAATAACACACACAGTTTAACACAGTGTCACTTTTTATTGCCTTTTTATTTCATTAACACTAACAGTCATACTAGTCTCAATTTAGTTATTCTGAATCTGTCAAAACTCATTTATAATGAGAAATGCTGTTAAATTCCTAGAGTATGAACTACAAAATGAATGTTAACACATTTTGTAACCCGTTAGCTTTGAACTTTAATACCGATATGTTTACCGATAGCACAACAAAATTCTAGACTGCTAAAATGCCGTGATTAGACTAAGGCTGAAGCATGAACTGACCTAAACTAGTAAGTAAAAAATATTGGACAGTTACAAAACTCTAGTTCCATCTGACACATATAGCAGTGAACAGTACACTGATGTGTTTAGAAGTTGGGGGAGCAAAGTCTAGATTTTTCTGCTGATGAAAGATGGGATCTCTTTTCTGCTGAAAGAACTTAAGATAACTAAACATACACATCTCCATACAATTTTTATCTGCTATAAGAAAAATTTCAATATTTGAGTGTTTTGTGAGTTATACATTGGGGCAAGTAGCTACATTAGCTCATGTGGATGGGATACTGGTGCATGTACATTTTGTACATTTACAATCTAGATTTGATACTGTAACAGCAAGTTAGGACAAAGGTTCACAAACATGACTATGTAATAACTACTAGTATGCAACTCATAAGGACAGTTTAGATGTTAGCAGTTAGAAAGCCAGCTTTTTGATGAGCAGGTAGATGTGTTTGTCCACCTCCATACCGTGCAGATTGTTGGCATCCCCCTGTAACCTCATCAGGAGGCCTCCATACGACACATACGCTGACCTGGAGAAAAGAAGAGAAGAGAAAAACACATGAAAATATGGACATTATAAGTGCTAACAGACATCCTAATCCATTAATCTATTTGGCTTTGTCCTGTTTCGAACGAAACAAGGTCACAAACCAGGGGGCTCAAAATCGACCTTGACCTTCGTCCTGCCAACACATACTCAATATCATCACAATAAACCAAGAGGTTATACTTACCCCAAATATCTGGAAACACAGACAGACATACAGACAGACACAACCAAAACAATACCTCCATTTTATTTTACATGGACTCCGAGGTAACAATTCAAAGAACTGATTGGCTCAGAGTCTTAGCTTGCACTAAAAGAGGTTTATATGAAATTTGCGCCATTAAAACAATCTACTTCGTACTTGAGGATGAAACTTCTGTTCATATTCTGTATATCGTTGGTAGAGTGCCAGAGGCCATAAGCTTGATATGTTCACAGAAGGTCTTTTACCACTTCATTAGGCACTGTAGCATTCAGAATGTGCAGCCATGTCAAATTACGCTTCACTGCAATGTACATATATGTGTTAGTCAGGCATGTTCGGATTTCAAGGTTATACACAGGTGGCAGAAATCCTCAAGAAAACATTAGAACACAGCGACTTTTCTGCAATATTGTAATTAATGCATATGTTCAAACTTAGAATGCAAAAATGTACATATAAATGTATGCTTTGAAAGCCAGTTAAAATGGAACAAACAAAAACAAAACTGCCCACCCAATCTATTCTAATTTTTGTTTACTTGCTGTGTATTTGTTAGAATCATACTATGCAAATATTTATACTTGTAGACAAAGTGTAACATCATCCACTGAAAGCCTTTGTGAACAACACCTTTGACAACTGCGTCACAGTGCAATCAATAATTCATAACCACATCATAATGAACCATTCAGACTGAAGTCCCCTGACAATTCTACATTCCGACACATTAGACATTGTCAAGACAATGGTGATAGAGACACACCTTTTCATAGAACATCTACATGAACACATGTACTCTGAACTTTCCACTTGCATGTATACATGTCCATGTTGTGTATGCCAGGCCAACTTATCTTCACTTTTAATCACGTTATATCCATGCACATGTATACTGTAACAGTATTCTTTACATATAATCTTGCATTAAGTCTCCTCTACCATAAGGAGAATCATACTCATCAAATATTAATGATTTAGTAATTTCCCTATTTTCGAGTCAGCCACATTTTTGTCCATCTAATGATATATCAACACTTACACATACACATACATGTCTATTTCTGTGAATGTAAAAGTCAATACAAAACCTAACAATTAAGGCACCCATTTAGTCCATGCGGGTTCACAAAGGCCTTTAAGCCACAAACAAGGTTGCAGGCATCAAGCTTAATTTGCGATTTCTTAAGTCAGTGCCACGTTTCACTGCACCCTTCAGTATATCCTACTGTAATTCAGCAAATGTGTGCTTTTCAGATCACATTTTTCATTATGAATAATGGAGCAATAGCAAAGTACACTGTATGTGTATGAATTATTCGTCTAAAAGTGTAGACAAACATTGATACAATGTTGCTAGCTGCTTGCAAATATCAAAGAATAATTCCAGGGGATATTGTATGATCTACAGTACATGTTGACCCGCCAATCATCTGTCAGGTTTACTGTTTTAGCTCCTCCCTGGGGGCTTTACAGGGTCCAATAGTCTTTCTGAACCACTTGTCAGACAAGAAAGCCTGCATACATAATGAGCCGTCACCACGCATGATTTAGTGCATCACTGAGTTGTCACGCAACATCGCTTACATGACAGAAGCTCCCCACGTATCCTACCAGTATCTGGTGTTCAGGTGTGGTATTAAGGGACTTGGGTGGATGTTGTTATGGGAGCGGTCCCAGGTGAGCATATACGGAATCACCTGTGTGAAAAATGATCTGAAGACCAGGTGTTCTTGTACAGGATTCTACCTGTTTTTCTCTAGATTCTAGTCTGCAACACTTACAGACCCTTCGCCATGGCCAAGACAACAAAAGATGCTGGGATTATGAGGGAGGCATCCATATTTCAGCTTGGCAGGTTCCACGTGGAAGCCGGCACTACATTCAGCACCCAGGAGATTCAGGCCTTGCTTGGGCGATTGCTGTTAGCGGCCGACAACCAGTCCCCAGGTAAAGTGAAGATACAGGTGTGCAAGGATGGCGTGCAAGTTGGAGACACAGGAAAATCAAACTCAAAGTCGCTGTCGGGGACGTGGAAGCGGTTAATGGGCAAGCACAAGTCACAGGTAAGCTTCTATCCAGTAGAAACCATTGTGTCTGTGCACGTCGAAAACTCGGTGAAGAACGTGCTTCTTGTGGTGGTTAACCTTGACCAAGGCGACCATTGGCAATGTCTGGCTTACCTATGTCAAGACTCTGATACTGCGTACCTTCTAAAGACTTCCATTGATACAGCTGTTTCACAGTCAAAGAAAAATCCGATGTTGAAACAGGAACATGGAGCAGGCCCAGTGCAAAATGTGTCACAGTCAACCAGAGAACTCCAGGCTTCCCACAATGACTTACTGAACGGTAAAGAACAGAAAAGCAGAGAACATTCGTCAGGATGGCCAGCAACTTCTGCAGATCTCCCAGTGGCCCCTCCGAGAAAACGACGCCTGAACTCCACACAGGGCAGTACTGATAAGGATGAGGTTAGCTCAGTTGCATCATCAAATAGCACAGAACATTATACACCAGACTCGAGTGGCATTGTAACACTGGCAATGAGAAAAATTGACCCCGACTCAACAAGTGGAACTGACGACTCTTCCAGCACGAGCAGCAAACAGGGGTACTCACAGAACATTCCGGAAAAACTTCGCAGAAAGGCGCCCGTACCGCCACAGTCAGGCTCCCACGGCCAGGCTGTATCTCAAGTGCAGTACGCTACCATTGCGTGCTATCTTGGCAAGATGCCGGTTATACGAGGTGAAGAGGTTGTCCCGAGACATATCCATAACGCTGTTGACCTACTCTTCAAGCTGGGCATTGGGAAGCCTCCGAACAAGGTACGCGTAGAAATATCAAACGCTGGTGTGGCGTTTGAGAAAATAGGCAAGACAGGAACAATAAAGAAGGCATCTGATCTGCGATATGTTGGCAGCAAGAAGAGGAAGTTTCTTCCCGTAAAGGAGATTGTGTACGCTGCAACAGACAAACAACATGAGCTTGTCTTCGCCTGCGTTCTGTGCAAGGACGGGAAAGGGGATACTGGTACGTCACAGGATGACCTGCAGTGTCATGCATTTCTTCTCGATAACTTTGACAAACCGCGTGACATGGCTCAGACTGTGGTTGATGCAATCACGAAAAAGATTTCTCCCAAGGATCTAACACCAGTAACAAACGGGGTGATGCGAGCGCTCCCAAGATCACATGAAGGCAACGAGGATGATCTAACACTTGATGAAAGGATGTTCGAGCCGAGCACTCGAGTTTTAAACAGTACTGACGGTGAAGAAAACGGTCTGGAATACTTCACCGAGGACGGAGAATTCAAACCGAATGTCCTCACAGCTAAAACAGGTACATCCAACAAATATGAAGAATCTAACAATGCTGTGATCAACTTTGGGAACGACAACCTCACAATGGAGGTGGCAGAGTCGCTTCGGACGTGTAAAGTGACCGACAGCGCGGATCCGTTTGATGTCGGACTTCCGCTTCAGCCTGACTCCTTCATGCGCGGCGAGTCGACGTACATGGCAACGATAAAAAATGCAGCCTTCTGGCAAAATGATGGCGATGATTCCATCAAAGACACAGACATGATGATGTTTTGAGATACAGTCTCAACAACTCCTTATTATAAACCAGTAGGAAATGTTACCAGTGTTAAACTTAAACAATATTTTTCTTAAGAATACCACTTACTTAGAAACAAATTAAATCATAAAAGGCATAGAACTATCATTATCATGGCTGCAATCATGACAATTGGTTCCAACTAAATTCAAAAATAGTTCCAAAGTTACAAAGTTTAGTTTTAAATTTCAGTGAAGACGAGAATATATGGACATTTCATAGGAGGTTAAATTCTATTCAAAAGCTTTCCTCACAAGAATTTGTCAGTATCTAATATGTTTGTAGACTGTTGACGGAAAATATTATAATTCGGGATTGTAGTGGTTATTAATGGCAGACCTTTTATCACATGATCTATAGCTACTAGGTCTATCTACTATCATATAGTGCACATTTTGTATGACTCAATAAAGTTAACTGCATGTCATTGACTTTGAAATGTTAGATATTCTAAAAATAAACTTAGTAACTTACAACTTCTGTGGCTAATGCACATAAGAGCCTTTTTCTTGAGCTCTTTTACCGGTATAAAACATGAAAAAAAAAAACCAAAAAAAAAAACCCTGAAACTATAAATTTATACACTTCACCCCCTTTGGGTGATATGACTGAAAACATCTACCCCTTCTAAATAAATAATGAGTACAATTCTTAGGTGTGGCATTTACTACAATTAGTACATGTATGAGTTATCCTGCCCTTTCTAGTATTTAAGTGCCCTGTTGAGATCACAAAAACATAACATTGAGTGAACCAGCACTGTGCTTAGTCCAGGGTTTGCTTTCTAACCTTCAACCGTGTGAATTTTGCTGGAGGGATTTTCCCATCTTTAGGTAGCAGGTCTACCGTGACATGACCCGAGGTGTTTTGGAAGGCAACAACTAAAAAGTCAAGCCTGTACTTAAAAAAAATTGCCAGAAGGCAAGAAGCAGGTCAGAGTAGCAGGTCGTTTTATATGGGATAGAAGTCTGAGACAGTGCATCCAACAATTTGTCTATATTTAAGACCATGATTATAGAATTACATGTATTATGGTACATGTACATATTCATTACTTTGATCAGTCTGGTAGAAAACAGCCCTTGAGAAATCTAGAAAAAAAAGCAATGATATGTGCGTCTTAGTTGTATTGGAATGGATATTACACATTTTAAGACTTGTAAGATAATCGCCACCAACCAGCACATGATAACCTTGATTAACATATGGCTATTGTGGCATGTTTTTGGACTTATAAGGTTACCATAATATCTAAAACAAAGTCTAAACAGAAAATGGGGATAGGAATTCAAAAATCATTGTTATCCCTGAATGAATACAAGTCTGAAGCCAGAAGTTAATATCAGCAGATAGATAGCTACACCGTGACACTTTATATGTACTAAAATAGACCTGAGTAATTTTGAGCTTGATTGGTTCAAATAATTACAAATTTGTCCTCAGCTACTGCACAAGTTTAAAGCAAGGTGTGGCACCCTTTGTTTAGCCTACATGTACATGTACAGTACATGCCACTGTTACTGTTCAAAACTACTCAAAGTTTAGAGAAGGATTACAGAAAAAAAGGATGGCTGGAAAGGAAACTAACAAGCTTATGGAGAAGGCTTATCAATTTTCTTCCCAAAGACAACACTAAAGAACTCTTTTATTGATGTTTCTCACAAGTAAACAAAACCTACTCTACAGGAAGTGTCCTTTTATCCATCGTATTTATAAAGACATATACTTTACACAAAGGATTTACAAATTACACAAAGAAAACCTGCTGTGTTTGTATATCTCTCAGCAATGACAAAGGGTGTCAATCAAAACTTTTATCTTACAACAAAGAACCTTTGTGTGTCTTTAGTCTGATTCTTCTGGCACACATTCATCTCTTTCTTCTTGCCTCTAAATCTAAAGGACAGGCTTCTAATCCCATACATACTGAATATACCTTTTGCAAAACTCTGTAGTATTGGTGATTATGTATCAGGGCTCAAAATTCATTTTTGGGAATTGGTGCACCCAACCAAAAAATTAGGCGCACAGAAAGAATTTTGGTTGCACCACATAAAATCAAGTTTAATTTCATCAAAACAGAATTACAAAGTTTAAGGCTCTTAAGAACTTAAGAAGATCAAATAAAGTACAACGAAAGGTTATATTGCCTCTCTGATACTTACATTTCAAGAATCTCATGTATACTAGTGTACAATAGTATACCTTTAGCTTATAATGTACGAAAATATCTAGGTGCACTGGTGCACCCACAGTCAAAAATTAGGTGCACAGCTCCAATTTTGGGTGCACACAGGTGCATATGCACCCAGTACTTCAAGACCTGTGTATGTATACAATATAAATGCAATTGAAGTGAATAGGTGCAGGTAACAAACAAAATCAACTTGCACCAGACAAATTATACCTACTAGTACACCGCTCTGCTGGAAAACTAGATGTTATTAAGTATGGCTCTAACTGAAAACTCCTAATAAACCATTCCCGTTCTTTAGCATTTCACAAATGTTATAATGATCAGTACAGTAGAACAAAAATCTACATAATGACATACCTGTAACCAGTACCTGGACTGGTGCAGGTAAACATAAACATGTACATGTAACATTACCGGCACAACTCCAATATTACCTGCTCTTACATGCATATGCAGGTGGCATTCAAGATTATCACAGTAAAGCCCCTCTTTCACTGGACCAGCGGCATGCTGGCTGCGTCGCTGTGTCCTAAACTGGATTTGTGTTACCCTTGACTTTATAAATGGGAATATTATCTAAAACGTACAAGTATGACCAAAAAGACAATAAAACACACAAAGCTTAAAAAGATCTCTTTTTTTTGTCGACGAAATTCGTTGAGTGCTTCGTCAATTCGATCGGCCACAGCAATGCCGCCAGTGTGCCACGGGTCCAGTGAGAGGGGGGCTTAAGGTTTTTGTCTGCAGCAGGAAAATGATGAAATCATTACTAGTACAGTCAAACCTGTCTATAGCGGTCACTCAAGGGACTGGCCAAAACTGGCCGCTAAGGACAGGTGGCCGCTATGGAGAAAATGTCGATTAATTGACCACGAGTGACACATATTTTCAGTACCCACTGAGATACATTTATTCACCGTACAGTACACATGTAAACAGGTAAGGCACATTTTAGAAGTTCGATTGTTGTTCTTTTACTCCTAGTTAGTTAAGAACAAAATACATGTTGCTCAGTTGTCACTTACTGTTCGTTTTCGACCGTTTTCAAACATAAAATCGTGGCGACAATTTTCCTCAGTCTCTTGTTGTGGCTTGTGTTGATCAGCATCTACCATTATGCTAATAGGGTACTCAGAAGAAGGTCGCTCTTTTGAGGGTTTTTTGTCTTTTCAGAAAATTGTAACAGCCCAAATTTTACATCATAGTAGTATTATTCACATTCATTTTGAAGCTTTTGGTTTAGTAATTATACTCAGTGATACTTTGCAGCAAAATAAATTTAGTATATTATACCTCCGTAACAGTGCTGTCTTCCGTTGACCTTTATGCTGCTACCTATCCAGTTTGTATCAGCGCCATTTTGAAAATTGCGCGAAACACGTTTTGAGCACAATTTGAATGAATTCCCGGTGAAAACGGAAATTGGGCCGGCATTCAAACATTTCACGAACTTACCACATCAGGTACATGTGTGGGTTGTATTTTCCAAAAGGCTGCCGTAATATTTGTCCAGTCGAAATGCACAGAAATTGTCAATTTTACCACGATGTACAAACGCAAGCCATGTGAAGAAAACTATACTTGGCTTCGCGTCAAACCATGGATTTTCTAACAAAGATAAAACATTCTGGTTTTCTTTATTATGATCCTATCCAGTTGAGGCCGCATAAATTTGATAACTGCGTGAAAAAATGAAGATTTTGAACCCGGCGTGCGGTGGCGATACGGCTTCTACCGGCGCGCCGTGACCGTTACCGGCAGTGTAACTGTACTCGCGGGACCGAAAATCGTCTGGCCGCGACCGCGTTGGACAGGTGGCCGCTATAGCCTAATTCTTAATGCTTATGTCAATGGGAAAAATCCAAGGGACCGACAAAAAGTGACCACTATGGGCAGGTGGCCGCTATGCAAAGGTGACCGCTAATACAGGTTTGACTGTACAATACAATCATGAACAGCGACTCATACGTACAGTCTGGTGGCAGACTCTGTGTGTGTATCGTCGCCCTCTATTCTGTAGATCTTGCCGTACATGACGTACTCGAACTGGTCAGCACGGGACGGTGTACCGTCGTTGGGGATGAATTCGCCGTCATCAGGAGCGCCGTCTTCGCGCAGCGTGCTTGCTAGGACAAGTCTGAACTTGTCTCCTGGTGGGGATAGAAGTAGAACAGTTCTGGCAGGCTGGGGACAAATCTTAATGGAAGTTTTTATATATATGCAAAGAAATCAGTTCAGCTTTCTTTGGTCAAGTATACATTGTTCTTTATTATCTCCATAAAAAATGTAGATATTGTTTTGAGTGTGTATGTGTGTCTGTGTGTGTTTGTGTTTTGGAATTGTTTATCGGCTTGGCTACAGTAGATTGTCTACAGTATATTTTGTCCATTTCTATGTGAGTTCTATGTACTGTTCCGGGGCAAGTTTAAACTAAAGTTGAGGACTCTAGAGAGAGACTGCCAATGCAGCATTATAAAACTAGCTGTTGTGCTGTCAGCATTGATCAGATGTCTCCAAGAATTTTGGAGACACAAACTTGAAGATCCATCTCACCTATGTCCACCGGATACACCTGTGTGTTGACATCCAGTATCAGCTCCATTTTAAAACTCTCACTTTCACAGTGGAGTCTGGACACTGCAGGACAAATAACAGATCAAGTTAAATACCAACATTCATTCCCTAATAAGAAAATAATAGAACAAGAGGTTATAACATAACTTCCTACTTGTAATCTTACACACTTTCACTGAGTTTATAGGAACAAGTAGAATTCAAGCCTTTAGTCATGTGTATAGGGCTTGCAGGCCTCGAAATTAACTTTTTTTCCCTACTGTCCCAGCATTGTCCCGAAAATAAATTTCAATTGTCCCGAAATGAGGATGGACCGTCCCAACCCTATTCTCGGGAAGTATGTACTACAACAACAATAAAGCTCAGAGTACTGTACAGTATTGTGTGTAAGATAATTGTCAATTGACAAATTCAAAATCAACTCAAATTCAAACTTGTCTTGTCATTCTTTTTATTAGACAACAACAACAAAGACAGACCAAATATTCTTTCTTCCTGTCTTGCTGTACCATATGAAGTAACACGTGGAAGATGGGAAGAATAAAATGTATATTGTATTGATAGTACTGCAGATGTACAGGGACCACTGGATTATTTTTCTACTGTCCCAAAAATGTCCCAAAGTGATTTTTCAGTTGTCCCGGCCTAAAGTTTAGTGGCCCCGGGACATAGGGACATAGTTAAGTTCGAGCCCTGGCTTGAAATTCATTTTTGGGCAGCCAACCATATAAGATTAGGTGCACAAAAAAGGTGTACACAGCCTGATTATGATTTATTATATATAAAATAAAGTAGAATTTCAGCAAAACCTAATTAGAAACCTTATAAACCTTATAATCTCTTCTGAGCTTAAATCTGAAATTCTATTGGTACTTTTAAGTCTAAACAAGGGATACAAGAATGGTTTTCTTATTTTTCAAGACTATTAAATATTGAAAAATATGCTGTACAATGTTAGTTCCTGTATGTACATAACCTATACAAATATTTAGGTGCACAAAAGTGCACATGCACCCAGTATTTCTAGCCCTGTATATATTTTGAAATCCTGCACATCAAAGAACCCAACACACCTATCAATAATAGTAGAGGTAACCTGGCGTGCTTGGCCTTATTCTTCCAAGAACATTACAGGGTCATACGCATGCCTTCTCTCCCACAACTGAATACCCAAATGAGCAGTGTAAACTTTTAACCTGTACATCTAATGTACAACAAACAAACGTGCGAAAAATACTAGCTTCAACTTAGAACATGGATATTTAGTGACATGTATAACTTCATTTTTGAATGTTTTCAGGCATAGAACTAGTTAAGGAAGTCCATTGTTCTTGGACAAGCAACATGTGGCACATTTTTGTGGGTCCATTCCACTGACAAAAACGCCAACAAAACTGCATCCAATGTTAAATCCCCATTAAACTTTCAAAGTGTATCTTTCATTATGTCTTTCCTCACTAAGTCATGACTGCTCATGTACTAGTAACATCTACTAGTTAGTACTAACATAATTCCTCCAGGGTACAGGCGCGTTGGATACACCCGATCCCTCGATCTCGGAAGTTAAGCAACGCGCGGTCCGGACAGTGCTTGGATGGGAGACCAACCAAGGACGTCCGGATTGCTGTAGCCTCACGAAGCTTTCCACGAAATCGTCTTCCGGGAGGGACGTAAAACGGGGGTCCCGTGCTCGAGGAGGTGCCTCGAACACGTTAAACAGCCTCATTACCCTACACATTGGGTACCTGCCTGTGGCACTGGCTGCAAATACACCTGATATATACCTGATATATACATAATTCCGCCACACTGAAAAGATACGTCCAAACAGATCTCCAACCCAGCGTCCCCCAGTATGAATTATAATTCTGCACTCCTGTGAATCTAAACCGTGCATACCTGAGGATGCTTCACAAGAGATCTCTCCTTGCTCAAACGAACTGTTTTTCATTCAAAAGTGGCGGATTTATTATGGAGGGTACCAGTTTAGAACAAGGGAAATGCATGCTTCTGCACATTCCCTACAACACACAATTGACTAGACTGCCTATAACCTCCTTGGTATGACAGACAAACGTCTATAGAAATTGCTGACAAGTTATAGAGATCATGAGGCCAAAAAAATAAACATAATTTATATATTACAGCTCGAAAAACGAGTTTCACAATTTTGATCAGAAAGTCTACTTAGCAAGAGCTCTCAATGAGTCGCATTTTGATCTAGTGCAATATGAAGAGTCAACGCAGGGTTTTCGTACATATTTGTACACATAATTTGCCCCGCGACGCGACGTTTGATTTCTTTCTCAAAGAAATGCCCCCCTCCCCACCCTCAACAATACAGAAGCGTTTACACGTACTAATAACTATACGGACGATGTTAGGCATTCTTACTAGTGACGGAACATTATCTAACGAATGGATGAACATTTCTTGCCTCTGTCGAACTTCTTGCCATCAGGATCGATGTCTTTGACGTCGAAGATGTCTTCAAACAGCACGCCTGCCATGGTGCTCACGCGTAACCTTTGACCTGTCAGAGGTCAATCAACTTGTCCTGATTACCCACCTGCTAACAGTGTAAATGAAGATGGATGCCTGCATGATACTAAAGGAGAGACCAATTTGTTTGATTTCTCAGATTTTCCTACGGCATTAATGGGACAGGAGCCGAAATGATAATGAAAAAGAAAAAAGTATCTTGTGATATACCCAAAAGCTACCGCAGCAGCCACAAAGTTAAGATCCAGCCTGGTTACTGGTAACATATCAAGCGATGTTTTTAAAATCTTTAAACCAGTTCATAATGGATTTGCGTTTTGCTTATATCACCGTTCCCTTCTTAAAACGGGTAAAGGACAATTGTTTTGTTTCCATTCTATTCTCGATTTGTGATGTTCACTATTATATATACCCTAAGTTATCTCCATTTTAAGGTTTAGTTTCATTTTCATTTATTTATGTCTCTGTGAGAATTTGGAATCATTTGTCCGGATCTAGAGGAAGACGGCTATGGAAATTGTGTTGGTCTGCAAATGAATGTAATGTTATGTGGGGAAAACAGTGTCGGACAGAAATACAAAAATACTAACAACAATCAGGATAAGCAAGTAGGTTTGAGTAAACACAGCAATCAAATTAAACCCGTCTGCTGAGATGAAAGTGATGCGGTAGATCTTTTAAACTGCGCGGATTGAATCCTGGATATATTACCACATCAGGGAAAACTGCATGGTGTTGTTTTCTGCAAACGAGCTCCATTTTACCAAGAGTTATCACTTGTCCCAAGATTATGGTTAACGGTTGTGATTGTCAGACTGCATATCCTCCTATGGCATTGTCACATTCTGATAGTGCATAGACTGGTTTATTTTCTCCGTTTCCCTCTTTTGTGCCTTTTAGGGAGTTTTTAATGTTGCCTCTGCACCTAATCATGTACTCTAAAAATTGGTGCTAATGTGTGTTTACTAATGTTCTTTCTGTTGCTGAATTACAACTACTGTTAGACATTTTCATAGGATGTGTTCAGAGCCATGCATCTTAAGAGATCAACTGAGCCACAACTACAGTGTTCAGATTGTGCACACCGACATACATCGGGAAGACAATACAAGAATATTCATATTCAAGTAACACATGGGATGCTTTTATTAATCTTCTCATATCAAACAACTTAAAGAAGACCAAATAAAGATAAATAAGGTATGATTTCATGAGTGAAATCTCAACAATGAAGAATAGGTAACATGGTTGTGATGTATTAATATATCAATCAGTGAGTAGGACAAAATGTATTTTAAAATTCACAATTCTGTTCATATCTTGAAAACGAAGATGCTTATATATGTTTATGTAATCATGGATCTGCACATCAGCAGAAATACAAGGATATCGTACTATAGAGCATTATGTTCAACACCTAATTGAAAAGTTGTTTTTCGAGACGGCTCGAAATTGGTCTGGTGAGTCTCTCCATTATGTCACAGTATCGGTAAGCACGCGATGGGCGTGCTTTTCTTCATTTGCTATAAGATTAGTCTGATAGTGTTTTCATGTAGAAAGCTATTTGGATGATTAGACTGTTGTTTAGTGATACCAGGCAATAGCGCCTGCGTGTTTACGACCACTCCCTGGGTATACTTCTGCAGGCAGGAATCAGAAATCACCGGCTGTCACGATGGAAGCGAACTAAGGTATGTCTGCTCCTTTTTACTACTTCTTTCCCCAGGATACAAATATTGTTACATTGTTTTTCAAACAGACTCTTGTTATTATCATGCGCTTTGGTCGGAAATTGGCTGGAAACTTGGTTGAAATAATTGCGCCCTGGCTTACAAACCAGTGAATAGACCTTAACTGCAACATAATTTATAATGTCAGATTAGGTTATTGAAAGGGCTCTCTTTTTTAAATGTTTTCAAAATCCAGTAAGTTGTTACTTCCTTTTTCCATAAGACTTGGAGTTCCTTTTTCGTCGATGTGTAGACTGAGCTTCCCTGCCAGTAGCCGCAATGGGCAAATTTGATTTAGTAACGTTCACACCTTTCGAATCAAGGACAAACATTGCAGTTAAGTTGCGCAACGATATAATATAATCCCTAATTCTTTTCCTTTAAAAACATTTTTCTTGTAGTAAACC
The DNA here is from genome assembly GCF_035083965.1 of Branchiostoma lanceolatum. Lineage (NCBI taxonomy): Eukaryota > Metazoa > Chordata > Leptocardii > Amphioxiformes > Branchiostomatidae > Branchiostoma > Branchiostoma lanceolatum. Next base: position 9,064,240 of record NC_089731.1, on the reverse strand, counting down.
TGGCAGGACTGGGTAATTTTTGGTATCAAATCAGAAGGACAGTTAGAATATGTAGCCTCTCTGCATCTAGCTGGACTTTTATTTGTGCATGATTTGTTTTTCGGTAGAGCCCGGGTATTTCAACATGGATGACCGCGGAGCTGCTGGTCCGGGAAACAAGTCCCCGCGGCCCCGCGATCACTACTACAAACAAGACGATCTCCATATCAAACCAGACGATACTGATGTCTACAAGGGAGACGAGGATAAAGGCTTTCGCCACAGAGCTAAAGGTGGGTACAGACACACCATAGAATACAACAGCAATATGCAGCAGGCGGTGCATTACATTAAACATATTAGTTCAAGACAGTTTTTTCCACATTTTTATTCAAAGATACATAAGTACATAACATAAAAGCACATTTACACTACATATTTACAATTCCACAAATATACACAGTTATACATTGTTAATGTTACATGGGCCATTCCCACTGGCTTTTTTTTGGCTTGAGTATGCTCCCTAGGACGAAGATGAAGAGGTGGATATAATTTTGCATAGATTTGACAACTTTGTACTCTGTAGGAAGTGAAAACTAGTGTTTACATTATGAATGAAACATAAAGAACGTTAACATGCTACGCAGCAACTTTAAAACTATATTGCAGCGTATTAAAATTCAAACAGTTTCTTGAAATTAGGGTGATGACATTTTTTTTTTTTTTTTGTTAAACCTTTGACTGGGTTGTACAATGGTATTCATGAATGTACAGTACACGTATAGTTTTGATCAAAGGGACTGGTGTCGCATAGCTACCCGTATGACGACGAGGACATTTAATGACACCGTTTCTTTTTTTGCAACAAAACCCCACTTGGCGTAGTTTATAGATATATTAAGTTGATATGGTTAGAAATGATAAAACGATCTCTACGTTTTCTTGTGACGGAACATACACCCCTTTTAGTAGAAGTTACGTGGCCAAATAATTCACCACGGAGTGTGTTATGTTTGGGTGGCTAAATGTTAAAACGATTGGAACAGGCCAAATTATAATGGTGGTTCTGTTGTGTTGTAAATTCATAACTTCATCGTGTTGATTACTTTGGGCAAGAAGATTAGGTTTCCGTCGCGTTTTTTGTTGTTGTATTTTTCGCTTTGTTTATGGACAGCATAATTTGTGAAGTTGTGGATAGATCCGTATGATATTTGTTATACATATGTGCGTAGGTGTCGGCAAGACGAAGGACAAGCTCTTAGGACCTAGTACCTAATACTAGTATGTACTATGGCACTGCAGCAGAACTTCTAATGTTCATAGCTCGTGTTCTGGAAAAGAGAACTGCCTGTGAAGACGTGGTATAACGACTGTGTTATGAACTCTCGATTGAGTATCTCAAGCGTGAAATTATTGCAGCATTTCTGGTGTTACATTCAACACTTTCCCTCCATAATCCAATTCATAATGCAATGGATATATGGTTACACAACGGGTTTAGGCGGACTAGAATTGGTTTGGGCTTCAATATCAGGCTTTGTGCAACTACAGTGGGTCTTTTCGTTGAAAACATTGGAAGAAACTGAACAAGAAGAAAATGGATCTTTATGATTTTTAGTATCTAGGTAGTTTTGGAAATTATGACCTACATTTTATAATTCTTGTATGTTCCATGGTTGGACTTTCAAACATGTGGTATATTTAATTTAGAAATCAGAAAGAGAGGAGTGAGTACTTATGTAAGTGACGATCTCATAACCAATGATAACATATTAGTACATGATGGGAAGTTCAAACTTTTGGAGTTTGGAAGTTCGATGAAGTTGACCATCATTAGTTGGATTTGAAAGCTTGAAGAAAAATTTGCCTTACGTATCCCAGAACGTGCAATGAGAATGTGGAAGAAGTGGAAATCCACCCCAGCCTATTGGATGTCCCTAAGCTATGGACTCCTGACGATAGGGGTGATACTGCTCATTTCCGCAGCAGTTCTTGCCGCTAACCTGCAGCCTGGAGGGAAGGTATGGTCTTACATAAACTTACGTTTCAAGTCGTTACAATGAAAACATCATGTGCATCATAATTTACAATGGACGCATAATAAGTAAATATGTGAATAGCAAGGTTCTTTTATTCACAACCAAGCATTTTACAAGATATTGGTTGCGAATAGAAGAACCTTGCTACTCAGCAGTCATTCGCCAACCTGATGAAATTATTCACGGAAATAAGTAAATAGTACACAAGGCATATACATGTAGCGCAATGTGATAAACAAATGATGTTCAACTACATAGTGGGTAACACATAAATGTTACATTCTCAAGTTTATGCAGGCGTTGAAGTGATCCAAAATGCACATTTGCAAGCTGCTGTCAATGTATACTAAGGTATTACTGTAACGATGTTTTATGAGGAGTCGCGCACTCTTCGACTGACAGTCTGCACCTCCCTAACTAGCTTTCAAACTAGACATTTATCATCTGATTTGATATTTTTCATTATCAAAGCTTCTTACTGTTTCATGCTCGTGAATCCATTTGTAGGGGGCGTACGATTCAAACAACAAAGATGGCATGGCGATTGGGGCTAACCGAAACGATTCAGGTGCACCACGGATGATGACACGCTACAACGAAAATAACCTGGCTGTCGTCTTCTCGACTACACCAACGGAGCCATTAACAACTACCAGCGTCGTCACCGACAGTTTGCCAACAACCGCCGTGCCCCTGCTGTCAACTACGGGTAGGCAGTGTTGATATATTGACTAATGCAGTTTTGATGATTGCACTGCATTGTTGTTGCATTTGATACACAAAGAAATGCACTGCACGAGAGCTCAAATGTGTACTTTTTACTTTTATAATAATAGAGGATAGAGCTTCAGCCTTGTGTAGTCATATAATCCAAGTTTCTAGGTAAAGAACCTGGAGGTTTGCGGTCGTCTCAACTACTATAGATCCTATAGCCTTCTATATTCATTCCTTCATTCATTCGTTTTTTTATTCAATCTATCTATCTTATTAAATGTTGTTTATTCATTCATTTATTCATTCATTCATTCTTACTCTCGTTTTTCCTCTACCTCTGTTCCTCTGTTGTTGTTTTTTCTGCAAAAAGATCTACGATTTTCAACAAACCTGGCTGCATCATGTCTAATGTTGTGGCATCTAGGTGCTTTAGCCGCGTTGATAATAAGTTTAGATTAGATCTATAGTTAGCTGAAATATTCATTCTGTCACAGACATAGATGGATGTGCCGTAAAACCCTGTCAACATGGACGCTGTGTGAACAAAGATGGCGGATACAAATGTAACTGCTCGCCTGGATGGACTGGACAAAACTGTCAGCAAGGTGAGTTCTCTCTTGTGAAGTCACCTTAACGGATAAAGTCCATGTTTTCCTCTACATATCACTGAAGAAATATCACTGTTCTGCAGTCTGCGTTTATCCTTCTCTCATGAAAGTTCTTTTAGATGTGATTAGGGCTAAAGGCAACTACTAATTGAGCAATCTTACTTTTAACATGTTCATCGTACAGACATTGATGAGTGTGTGAGGAACCCCTGCAAGCACGGGACTTGTGTGAACAAAGATGGAGGGCACACCTGTAACTGCTTGCCTGGATGGACTGGACGCGAATGTGAACAAGGTGGGTCTTTTTCAATCACATAATCACTTAGAAGTATTTATCTGTAGGAATAAGTGTCTTCCGTAGCACCAGTTCTCTTGAAGTTTTTATACCAAGATATTTTGTAAAACAAAAAGGCCGTTATAGTCAAAATGACAAGATTACAAGTTGTCTTTTCGTTATACAGACATAAACGAGTGTGTGAGAAACCCTTGCCGACATGGAAGCTGTCTGAACAAAGTTGGTGGATACAAATGCAAATGCTCGCCCGGATGGACTGGACAAAACTGTCAGCAAGGTGAGTTCTTTTTGTGTAACAGATTTAAGGTTCAGAAGTATTCCATGTCTTTCTCTGAGATCTCTGCCCACCACCATCTGTGTGTTCTCCCCCTTGCATTTGAACTCTAATTGTTCAAATTCTAACCAGAATTTCAACCAATTACACTAATTCTAGCCAAATTCATCATCACGATGGTGCATTACCAGACTCTTACAAAATATCTATTTATCACCCAGATATTGATGAATGTAAGAGGAGGAACCCTTGCCTGCGCGGGATCTGTGTGAACCAAGATGGAGGATACAAATGTATCTGCTCACCTGGATGGACTGGACGGAACTGTCAGCGAGGTGAGTTCTTTTTCTGGAGTCACGCACTCGAATCCTACTTATTCTAACCAATTGCATTCAATCTGGATTATTACAATGGTGTATGACTAGAGTCTTATAAAACATTTATTCATCACCCAGATATTGATGAATGTAAGAGGAGGAACCCCTGTCAGCACGGGACCTGTGTGAACAAATATGGTGGATTTACCTGTACCTGCTCACCTGGATGGACTGGACGGAACTGTCAGTGGGGTGAGTTCTTTTTCTGGAGTCACGCACTCAAAAGGTTCAAATTCTAACCAGAACTGCAACCAATCATACTAATTCGAACCAAATGTAACCTAAATCATCATATTGGCGAATGACCAGCGTGTAACAAGAAGTTAATTTATCACCCAGATATTGATGAGTGTAAGACGAGGAACCCCTGCCAGCGCGGGATCTGTGTGAACAAAGATGGCGGGTACAAATGTACTTGCTCACCTGGATGGACTGGGCAGAACTGTCAGCGAGGTGAGTTCTTTTTCTGGAGTCACGCACTCGAATCCTACTTATTATAACCAGTTGCATTCAACCTGCATCATCACAATGGTGAATGACCAGAGACTTAGAAGACATTTATTTATCACCCAGATATTGATGAGTGTAAGACGAGGAACCCCTGCCAGCATGGAACCTGTGTGAATCAAGATGGCGGATTCAAATGTACCTGCTCACCTGGATGGACTGGACGGAACTGTCAGAGAGGTGAGCACATTTTGGGTCACTCCAGGTTAACGAATTTTTTAACATAGCTTCAGGTCTTCTGTCCCAGCTTTCATCCTTTGAAATATTAATCCTGAAGCAATTATCTGAATCTTTATTTATAATCAAACATACAAGCCCAGCTTTCTGCTTAATCAATATTAGATTAACAACTAGTGTAGCTAGGTACAAAAGTTCTCTGATTTGTCAAAGACATAGATGAATGTAATGGAACACCCTGTCAACATGGACGCTGTGTGGACAAAGATGGAGGCTACATGTGTACCTGCTCGCCCGGGTGGACTGGGCAGAACTGTCAGCAGGGTGAGTTTTTTCACTTCGTATGATCGTTCCTCTTAAAAGTGATTTTTATGTTCGTCTGTTGTAGAATGTAGAATAGTCACTCTCACTGTTTTTTGTGTATTTTTCTAGACAATTTGTCCCCTTGTTATGTACCTTACTTGATTGAATCATTTGCACGGACACGATAATACTTGTTATGTGCTGCAGTTATATGGCAAACCAATGCCCCATACTTCTGTCATTATGTAGATATCAATGAGTGTAAGGGAGGTCCTGAGCCTTGTCAACATGGACGCTGTGAAAACAAAGAAGGCGGATACAAATGTACCTGCTCACCCGGATGGACTGGACAAAACTGTCAGCAAGGTGAGTTTTTTTTCATTTCATATTATATGGTCACTTTTCTGAACAGTGTTTCATGTTCCTCTCTGTAGAGTAACCATTCTGTGTGTTTTTTTTTTTGTTCTCTTTTGAATCATTTGTCTTCCATATAGTTCCCGTGTGATATATCTTATCGGATTGAAGTCATATGTGCTTGGCATGGACAGGGCAATACTGTTAATTGTTGCAACCCATTTCCCCATCCTTCTGTCATTACGTAGATATCACTGAGTGTAACGGAACTCCTAAGCCTTGTCAACATGGACGCTGTGAGAACCAAGATGGCGGATACAAATGTACCTGTTCGCCCGGATGGACCGGACAGAACTGCCAGCAAGGTGCGTTCCTAGATTCTTATTTCGTAAAACAAATGGGACACAACTATTAGCGTTTCTAGATCCTTCTTTCGTGAAACAAACTGCTATCTGTTACAAAATCCTGTGACTTATCAAAGCTACACATTGTATCATCATCGGATGAAAAGCTCTTTCTCGAGTCACCAAATTTATGTTCAATGTTATTCCTGTGTATAAGTAATATTCTGGTTTTCCCCACCACACAGACATAGATGAGTGTGTGAGAAAACCCTGTCAACATGGACGCTGTGTGAACCAAGATGGAGGATACAAATGTACCTGCTCACCCGGATGGACTGGAAAGAACTGTCAGCAAGGTGAATTCTATACTAGTCGTTAAGTCATGAAGGTTCAATTAAAATCCATTCTCCGAGTTTATTTTCTGCGACATTGTATCTTCAACCGGGGAGATACGTCTTTCTTGTATCTAAGCCTGAAAGGAGTCTTACGAAATTATTATTTATTATAAGACCGTTCTACACTACACAGATATGGATGAGTGAACAAATATGATGGATTGAGCTGTTTAAAAGCTGTCATGTTTGTGTATGTCTTTTTACGATTAAGGGTATGATTCTCCTCTTCCTGTGACATTTTCCCTTCTTACTCATCTTGATTTATTGACCGAAACCTTGGTTGGGAATGAAATGTAATGTGTTGGATGAATCTATGATCCTGACTATGAGATGAGTTAAATTTTGTTTCCTTTATCAAACAGACATGAACGAGTGCATCATGAGAGATCCATGTCAGGTTGGGCGTTGTATGAACACCGACGGTGCATACAAGTGCAACTGCTTTCCTGGCTTTGCTGGTATCAACTGTCAGAAACGTGAGTTTTTGTACATGTGTTATGTACATGTGTTGATATTAATGCGACTTTTAACGTAATCACGTAGCGTGGTGTCCTCCGCCAAACTGGGCGGATCAAACGGCCTTCTTGTTGACTTACATTATCGTTTCAGATTATGTGACTTTCGCTGTTGTAGGTGCGTTGACTGGAATGTTTAGTGTCCATATGTTAAAGGTAATCTGGCGACTCTTACATTTTGCTGCAACATTATTTCTCTTTCACACAGGCATAGACCGGTGTAACCGACAGCCATGTCAACATGGACGTTGTGTCAATAGGAACTTTGGATACGATTGCATCTGCTCGTCCGGATGGACTGGAAAGAACTGCCGGCAAGGTGAGTTCCTATGTTGTCGTTACTAATGTGCGGAAATATCTCTTGTTTTTCAGTTGATATGTAATGATTGGAGTCCATTTTCCGTGTCTCTTTTCAAAGAATTAATAATATTCTTGTCGTGATAAAAGGTGATGTATCCGGCCCGGTGATTAAGGTAATTATAAAATTTTAGTAATCGTTGTAAAGATTGTGTTCTTCTTCACACAGACATAGATGAGTGTACCTGGAAACCCTGTCAACATGGACGCTGTGTGAACAACGATGGCGGATACAAATGTACCTGCTCGCCCGGATGGACTGGGCAGAACTGTGACCAAGGTGAGTCTGAGCTTGTTTCCTGTAGTACCTCAATAGCAGTAGGAACAGAAGAGAGAGAACCATCAATGCATGCATGACTAGGTACAAACCTCCTTTCCTCTTTCACACAGACATAGATGAGTGTACTGGAAAACCATGTCAACATGGACGCTGTGTGAACAAAGATGGTGGATACAAATGCATATGCCCGTCCGGATGGGGTGGACAGAATTGCGAGCAAGGTGATTTTGTTTGTGTGGGCAGAGATGATGGATACAATAACACATTTTGCTCGATTGAAGTAGATAATATTGATTGACTTTCCGTCACTATAGTATAGTTACCAAGGTTTAGTCTGCAAGAGGGATTTGAAGGCTCTAGATATTGATACGGAGCACTGGGAGGACCTTGCAAGTGACCGTTCCAGGTGGAGATGCACACTGTCCAGACAGCTGAAATCAGGAGAAGCCAGACTGATGCAGAGCGCAGAAGAAAAGCGGATCCGCAGAAAAGAGCTCTGCAACAGAACTGAGTTAGCTTACAGATGTGATTTTTGTGACAGAGACTGCAATTCTCTGATAGGGATGTTCAGCCATAGTCGATGCTGTAGGGCTGTAGTGAAATAGGATTTTACCATGGTCAATACTGACCTACGGAGGCCATACATAGCTAAGGATTAAAATCGTTTTGATCCTTTCCTTTGCAGGACTATAGAATCGAGTTTTGTTTTGTCTAAAGATATTCTTTTCTCAAAACCTTTCTTGTCCAAGTGGTTTCAAAGTAGAGGTTTAGTATCTGAATGCCACAACTGACTTGATACCCTTTGTACTGTCTTTTATTTCGTCTGCAAAGACGTTGATGAGTGTGTGAAGAATCCATGCCTGCACGGGACCTGTGTGAACCAAGATGGCGGATACACATGTATCTGCTCGCTTGGATGGACTGGACAGAGCTGTCAGCATGGTGAGTTCTTCTATAAGAATAAAGATGATGAATATAACTTAGCACACTCTTGCCCGATTGAACGGAATAAGATTGGCTGGGTTCTTTTCGTCACTGAGGTTAAGAAGTGTTTTGACGCTTTTTTTTTCTTCAAGGCAATAAAATAACTATTTTTTTTTTATCTTAGTAATTTTGTTCCAGTGATTTGGAGACCTAGCATTAACGTGCCACAACCGACTTGATGATACCCATTCTGTACCCATTCTGTTGTCTTTTTTTAATTCTTCTGCAAAGACGTTGATGAGTGTTTGAAGAATCCATGCCAGCACGGGACCTGTGTGAACAAAGATGGCGGATATACTTGTACCTGTCCTCCTGGATGGACTGGACAAAAGTGTCATGAGGGTAAATTCATCTTACGGAATTTTATATAAGATCAGATGAGAGGAATTTCTTAAGGGCCTTTAAATGGATCTGAATCATTTTTTTGTATAGGTTGTCTGCATGTTGAAAGACAAATTTCAATTGGGCAAAATGTGTTTTTCCTTCATCTCACAGACATAGATGAGTGTGCCACGAAACCATGTCGGCATGGGCGCTGTGTGAACCAAGATGGCGGCTACACATGTATCTGCTTTCTTGGATGGACTGGACATAAATGCCAGGGTTAGTTTATTTTCCAAAATTTCATGTAAGGACGTCACGCTTTTATTTTAAGGTCAAATGACACGAAAATTTCAAGGGCTTTAAAATGAATTTGAATAATTTTATCTGAGGACCAAACTAATGTACGGGAATATGTATTGTTTTTGTTGTTGTTGTTGTGATACATATGTATGATGATTGTACCGCATTTTTACTTTCTCTTTTCAATGATGTCATTTTCCTCCATTTTGATAAACGTGATTCATTTTTGCCTGATATACCGCTGTCGTGGTTGAAAATAAAACGTAATTTATACCCGATCATCTTGGTGCTAGCGGAGGATGAGGCCGTTTCTGTTGTCTATGGTTGGTCTGCGTTTTCATTGTTGATTAAACTTGTATCTTAAAAAGTTACGAATTGCAGCATTGATTGGTGTGTTGGTGTTTTATTTCTATACAGCTATGAGCTTGTACGTACCGCGAGGTGACACCAAGTACAAGGTATTTCTCGAGGAGAAGACGTACAACGCGGCCGAGCAGACCTGTGCGGCAGACGGAGGTCGTCTTGCAGTGATTAAGACAGAGGCTGTGTACAGCTTTCTTCTTCGTTTAATCCGGGACGTTGATGGAGGAAGAGACTATTGGTTTGGACTCAACGGCCTCGTAAGTATTTCAGGCATTTGTACGTATGCCCATCGGTGTTCATCAGGAACTTGGCCCGCTTTCCTGACGTCCACTGATCTTTGGAATATGTGAAAAAGTCTATACCTACGTACCGCCGTCCTGTTCAACATGGTTTGATGGGTTCCCTGATGTAAATTGCCTACTTTACGCCTCCTCTAGGTTGAAAACAGTTGGACCTGGTCAGACGGAACACCACTGAGAGACTGCAGCTTCACCAAATGGGCTCCAGGAGAACCCAACAATGGATATCCCTGGTTAACCCAGGACTGCGCTCAACTATGGTCAGAAAAAGACCTGCAATGGGATGATACCTACTGTCACAAGAAGAAATACTTTGTCTGCCAAAAAGGCAATGGTTTCATTATGCAAATATTTTAGACTAAAGGATCATCTGAGTTGCAGTAAATCATTTCTGTGGTAAAAATCGCTTTTAGCATATTTGAATATACTTTGAATTAATGTTTTAACTCTTTTCTTCCCTGAACTTGTTGTATCCTTTACTTTACAGGTCCAGGAGAGGAATGCTTAAAAGGTAATGGAAAGTTTTGCCTTTCATGACAGATATTGAAGACAAGTTTTATGTCAGTTCTTCTAAACCGACCGCCTAGCAGCTATCATGCATGCAATTGTAAAGATTAAGTAATAAAACAGTCAGTAAAAGTGTTTCAACGACATTTACTAAAAATCTACAAAATGAATATAAGTTATAAAAGCATCTGAATAGATTTTTAAAAAAATCCATCCAGTTGATTGTCAATGAGTAACCTTTGTATGGCGTATCTTATCATCTGGATGTCTAATTTATATTGAAGTTTACTAAAAGTCGCTTTCCCCATCACAAGACATAAACAGGTGTGCCGGGAACCTATGCCGACATGGACGCTGTGTGAACCAAGATGGAGGATACAAATGTAACTGCTCACCCGGATGGACTGGACGGAACTGTAGCCAAGGTGAGTCTCACTTGTTTCACTATCAGTAGGAAGAGACGAGACAGAACCCAATGTATGCATGATTAGGTACAAATCACCTTTCTTTCATCACACAGACATAGATGAGTGTACCGGAAAACCCTGTCAACATGGACGCTGTGTGAACCAAGATGGCGGATACAAATGTACCTGCTCACCTGGATGGACTGGGCAGAACTGTCAGCAGGGTGAGTGTAAGCTATTTGTGTAGTCCTTCACTAGCAGTAGGAATAGAAGAGAGAGCAATGCATGCATGACTAGGTACACAACTCCTTTCCTTTTTCAATCAGACATAGATGAGTGTACCAGAAAACCCTGTCAACATGAACGCTGTGTGAACAAAGATGGTGGAAACAAATGTACCTGCTCACCCGGATGGACTGGACGGAACTGTAGCCAAGGTGTGTCTGAGCTTGTTTCGTGTAATCCTTCATTATCAGTAGGAATAGAGGAGACAGAATCACCAAATGTATGCATGACTATAGGTGCAAAACACCTTTCTTTCATCACACAGACATAGATGAGTGTACTGGAAAACCCTGTCAACATGGACGCTGTGTGAACAAAGATGGTGGATACAAATGTGCCTGCTCACCTGGATGGACTGGGTATAAATGTAACCAAAGTGAGTCAAAAGTTCTTCCTCTCTTTTTCTCTCAAGTCAATTATTTCTTGTCCATGTGAGTTGGGACTTGAGGCATAGCATTTAAGAATACAACTGACCTGACACCCTTCTTTTCCCCCGTTAAGGCATGGATGAGTGTGTAAGGAACCCCTGCCAGCATGGGACCTGTGCGACCCAAAATGGTGGATACAAATGTACCTGCTCACCTGGATGGATTGGACAGAACTGTCATCATGGTGAGTTTTACTCTAAGCTTCTTTTGTTTAGTCACTAGAAGTAAGAGAGAGCTAACCACCAATGCATGACTAGGTGCATAACTTCTGTCAGCATGGACGCTGTGTGAACCAAGATGGTGGACACAGATGTACCTGCTTACCCGGATGGACTGGACAGAACTGTGACCAAGGTGAGTCGAAGCTTGTTCAATAACTAGAAATGAGAATAGAATAGAAGAGAGATAACCACCATTTACGTTCCAAAACTAACTTCACAGTTAACTTAACTTGATCCACGACTCCTTTCTTTTATTGACACAGATATAGATGAGTGTATAGGGACACCCTGTCAACATGGACGCTGTGTGAACAACGATGGCGGATACAAATGCACCTGCTTACCCGGATGGACTGGACAGAACTGTGACAAAGGTGAGTCGAAGCTTACCTAAAAAATAGACATAGAAGAGAGATAACCATCATTTACGTTCTAGTTAACTTAACTTGATATATCGATACAAGACTCCTTTCTTTTATTAACACAGACATAGATGAGTGTACCGGGACACCCTGTGAACGTGGACGCTGCGAGAACCAAGATGGCGGATACGAATGTATCTGCTGGCCCGGATGGACAGGAGTAAAATGTCAGCAAGGTAAGGTCCTTGTGCGTTATACTAATGTACGAATACGGTATATCTTATTTCTCTATTTTCAATGAAGTCATCTTTCTTATCCGTTTAGTGTCAAACTTGGTCGCAAAAGAGTTAGAATGCTGGTGATAAAAGTAATTGTAACATCATAGTTGTAATATAAAGATTGATTGATTGGGCACAATATAAGTTTTCTTCATCGCACAGACATAGATGAGTGTACCGAGAAACCCTGTCAACATGGACGCTGTTTGAACGAAGATGGCGGATACAAATGTACCTGCTCACTTGGATGGACTGGGCAGAACTGTAGCCAAGGTGAGTCTAAGCTTGTTTTGTGTAGTCACTAATCATGTAACAGGATATGACCACCATTTACAGTTTAAAACTGAGATCACAATCAACATGACAGGATACAAGACTCCTTTCCTTCATCACACAGACATAAATGAGTGTGCTACCAAAAAACCCTGTCAACATGGACGCTGTGTGAACCAAGATGGCGGATACAAATGTACCTGCTCACCTGGATGGACTGGACATGTACAGAACTGTCAGCAAGGTTAATTCTTGTTGCATTGTAACTTAGATACAGTACATAGATAAAATAATTTGTCAGTTGTCTCTTTCATCTCTTTTCTTCCATTTTAACCTTATAACGAACTAATTCATTTTTGTCCAAATAATGGATATTGTGGCTGAAAATAAAAGGTGAACAATCATCTTGGTGTTGTGGTATCGGAGTAGGGGAAATGTTGTTGTGCCTTTTGTATTGTTGTTGATTGAATTAATTGGTATTTCAAGAAGTTGCATCAGCTGCATCATTTGGCGTGTTGGTATTAATTATGTTTCTATATGGCAGCTCTGAGTGGGTACGTTACGCGAGGTGACACCAAGTACAAGGTATTTGCCAAGAATAAGACGTACAACGCGGCCGAACAGACCTGTGCGGCAGACGGAGGACGTCTTGCAGTGATTAAGACGAAGGCTGTGTACGACTTTCTTCTTCGTCTAATTCGGGACGCTGATAGAGGAATAAGCTACTGGTTTGGACTCAACGATATGGCAGTAAGTATTGTTGTTATTTGTATGTATGTCCATCGGTTTTCACTAGAAACTTGACCCACATTTCTGACGCGCACTGATCTTCGGGATGTGTGACGTCAGGAGTGGGTAAGAGGTGTTCGGAAGTCGATACCTGCCGCCGCCTCGGTTCAACGTGGATTGACCGAGTCCCCTAACGTAAATTGCCTTTATTCCTCCTTTAGGTTGAAGAAAGTTGGACCTGGTCAGACGGAACACCACTGAGTGACTGCAGCTTCACCAAATGGGCTCCAGGAGAACCCAACAATGAAAATTCCCAGAACTGCGCTCAACTCTGGTCAGAAAAAGACCTTCTTTGGGATGATACCCAATGTCACTTGGAGAATTACTTTGTCTGCCAAATAGGTACTGATTCCACTATCTTATAAACAAATATTATAGAATCAAGGCTCATCTGTGTTGAAGCAAATCATATTGTTAAAGGTAACTTTTACACGCAGCATATTTAAATGTGTCAGCATATTCAAAATTAAGAATTCAGGTTTCAAACATTTTGCACAGTGACTGAACTTGTTGTATCCTTTACTTTTCAGGTCCAAGAGAGGAATGTACCAAAGGTAATGGAAAGTTTTGCCTTTTTGATTTCATGGCAGCTATTGAAGACATATTTTGTGTCAGTTTTTCTAAACCAATCGCGTAGCAGTTATTATGCATGCAAATGTAAAACAGTCAGTAAAAGTGCATCTACGACATTTACTAAAAATCTGCAATACAAAAATTACTCAAGCAACTGGATGGACAATTTCTGCAACAAATACAAATTATCCTAATGAATGTGGTTCTGACAAGGTTCTAGCCCTACACTCTCTCCAAGATCAGCATTACTAACTACGGAGACACAACCCACGATATCTTAACACTCCATGCAACTCGATAGACCACAATTTCTTTGCTCTTGGTATGTATCACCAGGTTGTCAGAAGTTAGGACACGAGTCAGGTACTGGAGAAATACATTTTAGTCCACATCATCAATTTCTTGTTTCTGTTTTATGTTAACACATCAAACTGCATGTTGTTTCTTACAGCCGGCCCATGCCACAGTGGTTGGACCGAGTATAACAACCAGTGCTACAAGTTGATGACAGACGCAGCTGATTGGACTACGGCAAACACACTGTGTAACACAACGGGTGCAAGCCTCGCTCATATCAAAGACCAGAGAGAGAACGACTTCATAGACGGTCTTATCTCTATTGGTGAGTGATATTCGGTTAGTTAGTGGATCATGAAAAATTCATTGACAATCACATCTTGCGATGTGACAAATTGTTACGTTGTACAAATAGGGAATGCAAATGAGAGTACCTATCGTGAATATCAAAGAATGTTTGTTCTAGATTGCTTTAGATGAGTGATTTATTGAGTATATCGATGTTAACACTGACCTGGCAAACATCCAAAATGAAAAAAAAGATTGCCAATCAACTTTTTACTTTTGCGTGGGAAATAAATGTCTTATTACTCCCATAACCTAATGCATAGTGACCTGTCTGACGGATACCTTTCTCATATTCCTGTAAATGTCTACGTAGGTACTAAAGGGATAATGTATGTTTGGATCGGACTGCGTGCCGATATCCAAAATCAACGTCTGAAGTACACGTGGACGGATGGGTCAGAAGTGTCCTATGCAAACTGGGCTCCAATTGCAGCAAGCGACATATCAACTAGTACTGGCGCATTGACGGCTGGACGTCGATGTGTCGGTGTGTACTCCAAGGTGTGTGAACCTATTTATTCGAACACATGCAGCTCAGTAGAATGGACAGCTTTGTTTCGCTCCTCTTATCGACAGCTCGCTGTCTTAAGCAGCTAGAGTAAAGCACCGATTTAGGGGTCAATGTACTGATTTGTGTGCTAAGATCGATGAACTATACTAAACACAAATCGACTGCTACCTGGCAGTGAGTACATAACCCTCTGTGTGATTACCTTTTTTCAACAGCCAACAACAGACAACTGGCCGTTCAGACGCATACATGTGAAAAGAGGCCAGTGGATGAAAATTCCATGTGAGATGAAGCTTCCCTACATCTGCAAGGGTCCAAATAACAACACCACGCTCATTGAGTAAAAGCGTCCATATCGGAGAAACAAAAACGGACGACGTGTTTGGATCAACGAGAAATGTAGTATGCCCCTATTCAGTCAACAAGTATTGTGTCCAGTAAATGTTCCCAACGATATCGCTAATTGTAAGCACCAAACCAGGACCAAAACTGGTATTTTTGGTAAAAGAAAATATTCTTGCTCAGTTAGGTTGGAGCGAAAAGAAGGTAATTCATTCCAGAAATATGACTACATTCTAAATACGACATAGGAAGATATGATATTGCACACTATGAGGAAGAAAAAGTGACATTTCATTCCATCTTTTTAAACATCTTAGACAAGAAATGGATTACTGTATACATATCCCAAAATCTACTAATGCTAGTCTTGGTGATCTACATTGTAATGGACAGACTCAATTAGGGTCAGATATGGAAAGTTAGAAAATGATAATTTGTGAAGTGACAGAGCTGTTAGCAGAGAGGGCTGAGTGTTGTAATGGAATGATAACATTGATTTTGAGGAAAATAATTTCGTGTACAATGATGTTTGATGTAGAAGTGACTAGAGCTTGTGGGCCAGTTTCTAATACATTAATTTAGAGCAAAAAGAGATGCACTCAAAACTGGGCAAGCTCGTGTTTTTTTTATTATACATAGATTTTTCATTATCTATACATTTTTTCGTATGTTTGATCTGTTTTCTTTAATAGCTTTCTTGAATCAATTTGATGATCGTGCACGTTGGTGGTTTGGTTTGGTTTGAATGTAAAGAAGACCAAGGCTTTTAGAATGACAAATGAATGGGACCAAATATTTGAAAAATCATGTGTAGTGATAAAATCACTGTCAGGCCTGTTTCTTGGCTTAGCTCTTAAAATGACATTAGGGTGTCTTGATTCCATAGTTTCTTATCAACATATGTAGGGGGCATTGTTTTAGTCCCAAATCATTGAAGGTAGGAACAAGCTCTGTGAAAACAGGATTGTATGAGAACAAAAAAATGTAGTGTGGCGTTCAATAAAAGAAGTCGCATATCTGTATGTTACGTATTGAATGTGTTGAAAATGTGGTTAATGCACATGAAATACAGTGGCCATTGAGCAATAAAGAGTTCACCACTGTCATCCTAGTATTTCTGTTTTTATGATTGTGCAAACCTTCCTACGGCTGTTCTGTTGTTCCCACAGCATATCTGACAGTCTGGAATTTTGACATAGGTAACTCATACATGGTTATATTGTTAAATGTATGAGCGGTGACGCCACTCGCCCTGCAGTACCAAATAGAAACGGAAGGAGGCACAATAAAACGTCACGGAAAAGCCCTTGGTCATGAAAATTGAAACTATTTTACACAGATACGAAGAATCCAACTCTGGACTGAAGTTTGTGTCGACTGGTTCCCGGCGATAGAATAGCTTAACTCCGAATTAACAGGTCAGTAGTCTGAATAATTAAAGACTCGTTTTACAGCTCCGTGACGTAATCAGCTCCCGCTCAGTAACTGGAACAACCGGTCGTTCAATACTTACCCTTTGACCCCAACAACAATAGTAGGGATCAGCATCCTCACGCAATATCAGTCTGTATCTGTATATATCCGGTATAACCTCCCTTAGGAGCTTAAACGATGAGCAGTCGATGAGCAAGTATTTTTTTGCACAAAGCTATGGATGACAAACTACTGTCGCTGTTGGTATATTTCAGGCTCAAAAACAAAGGTAAGTTGCGTTACTATTCCGTAGCAACCCCTGCAAGGCTGAAGACCAGGTGCCAACTTCTCAAACGTTGACATGAAACCTTCCATTGTCTGGGTCACTATTGTCTACAAAACTACAGTACAATCGCAATTTGTATTGCGATGTATGCAAACCTATGTACACACAAATCAAATCAGAGTGTTGTTAGTCGCTATAGATTATCATCAATGGTGTCTCACAAGTACCTTGTAGATATGTTTGCGGACATTTACGGAAAAGTGATAAACTAAACTTTTCCATTAGAGTCAACTTCTTGTATATGTAAGTGTGTGTGTCTTTAGTGTGTGCGTGTGCGTGTGTATGTGTGTGTTTGTGTGTGCGTCTCTGTGTGTTTGTGTATGTGTGTATTTGTTCATAAGTCTGTTAGTGTGTGTGTGTCTGCGTGTGCGTTTGTATCTGCATAATGAATGAATGAAAAACAAACGAAACAGAATAACTCCACTGTGTGAACGTAATTTCTCCCCACAGACAGATGTTTTCTGATTGGACTGACGTCAGTGCTATCTCTGATCGTTCTTGTCTTCCTGGCTGCCAACTTTGACCTGAAGGCGCGCCTAGCGGTCAGCACGGAACTGCAGGGCCATGAACATATGAACAGAGAAGACCAATTATACAGGTTTCTAATGATTTGTCCTAGCTTCATGCATGACGCAAAAATTGTGAATTTTGGATAGAATAGAAATTACAAGAAGTTAAAGACATGTTCACAAAATACAACACGCGTATTTCGTCACAAGAAAATTCACACATATTCAAAAGTGAGCCAAGATCATCTGTACTAGATAAGACTTCAGTATCATCCATGTACTAGCCACACTTCGAGCACGTTAAAAAACCCACCACACTTATCGAGAAGAGTACATGTCCTTCCATGTGTGAGTGGATCAAACTTTACTGTATTGTCTTAGGCTGCTTGTACTTACTGTACAAAACTGGTGTGCCTAACGTCGGCTTTAATACCGGCTGTACGACACAAAAAAAGACCTTATCTATATCAAGAGTAGATAGACTTGAATGCAAAACGTTCTGAAAGTAATTCTCTTTTTTTCCAATAAACAGTTCTGACGGACGATGTAGAGCGAGGACAAACTTCGTGTTTGTGAAGGTGCATAAGTGTGGGTCTCACACCACGACGTGTATCTTACAGAGGTTCGGCCACGAGCGGGATCTCACATTCATGTTACCGGCACAGGATGGACCGAATATTGGCTACCCACGTAAGTTCATAGAGAACATTGCTGTACTGTTTCAATGGTATATATGGAGTAGAACCTGCGATATGATATATTTGTCATTGTAGAGTTTAGGGCATTTGACCTAATATCAGAATGATGATTATGCTTATGTTGGTAATATTAATGATAATTACACTATAAGTTACTTGTAAGTAAATTTAGTGACAATATAACAGGCCTAGGGGCAGAAGCTGAAATGTAACTTGATAATTTTGCAAGTGATTTGCAGAATGTTTTACATATTCAGTACCAGATACTTTTTATTACAACGAATATTTCAAGAGACTTACCAGTCACAAAGGTACTAGTTTGGTACTAGTTTGCAATTTTATATCATTTATCTGGTAGTTCAATCAAGAAAGTACATACTGTTGACTTCCAAGAATCGATGTTCTAAAAATTTCAGTTTGTTTTCTAAACGTTGACGCCTGGTCCTTATACTACATAGTATAACTGCCAACGATGTCTGATAGACGCACCGATGATGTATATTTATTTACGTAGGTTTTCCAAAGACCGGTGACTACCTACCATCTCCAAACGGCGTATTCAACGTGATAGCAGACCACATCCGATACAAGAAGGACATCGTGACTAATCTTATGCCTCGAGACACAGCCTACTTCGCCATCTTAAGACATCCCTTGAGTCATCTTAAGTCAGTTTTCAACTGGAAAAAGCTGGCAGGAGCTTTCAGAATAAAAGCTGAGAATCCCGTCGGTAGATTTTTAGATACACCGTGGTACTACAAAAGGGCTTATCCAGGGATAGTCAGGTATACAAGGAACTTAATGGCTTTCGATATGGGTTTAGACACTTCTTATTTCAACCGAAAACACCCCCACATATTAAACGTAAATTTCCCTGAGCAACAGTATGGAAAATTGCCAAGAATGTCCGACGTTGAAAAAGCGAAAAATATCCTTGATCTTGATCCACAAGCGGCAGATATGTTACAACAATACATCACGACGATAGACCGTGACTTCATACTCGTGATGATTCTCGAATATTACGACGAGTCGCTCGTCATGCTCAGGCGATTGATGTGTTGGAGCATCAAGGACATTCTGTACGATCTAGACGTCAGAAACGACAAGCCCTACCCATACAAACACATGGATTTCACAGACGTGCAGAAACGCAACCACCAACGATGGAGCGCGGCGGATTACGCTTTCTACGAACATTTCAACTCTACGCTATGGAAAAAGATTTCCTCAGAAGGGCCTGATTTCTACGAAGAACTCGATTACTTCAAGTTCATAAACAAAGATGTGAACTGGTATTGTAGCATGAAGCTAGAAATCACTTGGACGATACCATCCTCAGCTTGGAATGAGGCTTTCATATTGAACAGGTCATTCTGTGAATGGTTAGTTTTGAAACGCTGGACTTGGGATGGCATACTTAAGGAAAAACACATCCAAAAATGGTGGAATGTAAAGTAAAATGTTGGGCTATATTTTCATTTGTTTCGAAACAGCAACTATTTCTACAGTCGACACATGCATGCACAGTGCTTCAAGGCCATCTACATAGAAACATACAGTGTGGACGTCTTTTATAAATACAAGCTATGGAAAAAGTATTATCGGTTTATTGATAAATTTATAAGGTTATTCCAATGTACTCATTAACTGCAAAGCATTGCACAAACCTTGAACAGATATGTATCTGCTGTCTTTTATATTTTGTGTACGCTTGTGGCACGACATGCATGACCTGTTTATGCCTATCTCTATAACGTTAGATCCTATATTCTCTAACGCCATCTACGTCCCATTACAGACGCACTTTAGAAAATAGCTAGATGTTCTAACTGTTTAGATGAAGACCAATCATCATCATCATATTTCTGAGCTTCATAATCTAAACTGTTTGTGTATTATTTGGGCTACCGAAACCACCATCTAGTGGCACAGTCCATGTTCCTTTTCTCTACTTGACAAACGTTGTTCCGTGGCTTGCTGCACAGGATACAGCCAACGACAGTCATATGAATAACCATAGGTGAACCTCTCATTTCCTGACCTGGCCTATAAAAAGAAAGAAATTAGTCTGAATGACGTGGTTTAAAGCAGAGCTGACGTTGTTTAATTTCCTTCATTGACGACCTTTGTTCATCAAATTTCGGCCCTTCATCGTATGATTAGACAGTTGTAGTGTACAGAATTTGCTTTACCTGCCAATGTTTCGGTAGTCCTGCTACCTTCCTCTAGGTAATAATTACTGGCGCTGTATTTTTCACATTCTCATTATTGCCTCAGGGAAGCAGACATAGCATAACTTCCGAAACGATGTCAGGTCACAGGAAATTTGTTGTGAACAAGAAATTTTCAATATCCCGTCATCTATCAAACTAGTTCATGGATAGACGTCATGTATTGGCAACCGCACAGACCAATTGGTTATAAAACCAATTCACTTATGTAGTAGGTCTTGATATATATATATTGATATGAATGAATTCTGACTTAGATTTGCCTGTGGTTTGTGCTATGGTCAGTAGTCTGGGTTTCTGAGTGGGTTTCTGACTGTTTAATTTCCTTCATTGACGACCGCTGTTCGTATGATTAGACAGTTATTTGTTTCCTGACAATGTTTCGGTAGTTCTGCTACCTTCCTCAGATCAATCAGGACAGGCGCTGTACTTCTCATATCCTCGCGCTCATTTTTGCCCCAGGGAAGCAGACGTAGCAGAAGAACCTCCGAGACGCTGGTAGGTTACAGGAAATTTGTTGTGGACAAGAAAATTTCAATATCCCGTCATCTACTAACCTGATGAAACTAGTTCATGGATAGACGTTATGTATTGGCAACAGCACACACCAATTGGTCATAAAACCAATTCAATTATGTAGTAGATCAATCATATATATTTAGATGAATTTTAAGATTCTGACTAGATTTGCCTGTGGTTAGTGCTTTGGTCAGTCGGGTAACCGGAAACGCGACTTTTTGTTCATCCTAGGCCTTACATCTGCGCATCCGATAAATATTCCCACAGGATCAAGAATGTTGCTTGCTTGGTAGCAAGAACCATTAACTACATTGCATTCGACTCGTGAGAACAAGACTTTGTTAAAAAGATCGGTCAAACATATATCTATGAAAAAGATGAACCTTCGTCGAACATACAAGTGCTAAAAGTAAGAACAGTATCATCCACGTTAACGTTGTATTGAGACCAAAACTCAGTTCAGATGAAAATATAACAATGCTGTACTTGAGGGGTAAAAGTCTGTGTTGTTTATTAATAACTCATTGGTTACCTTCGGTGAGAATCATATCTTTCAGCGCCTTTTTACGTTCGCACAGAAGGTTCTGTTTTGCACAGCGTTCATGTGTGTGTGTGTCTGTCTGTCTGTCTGTGTGTGCGTGTGTGTGTGTGTTAACACGATAACTCGAGCATTGGATTGTTTGCATATTTGGTGGGTAGGTTGGAGACCTCGAAATGATTAGATTTTGGGCCCCCTAGCAACTTGCTATGGTACTGCAGCAGAACCTCTGGTTTTGATATCTCGTGTTCTGAACATGCTATGGTCATGATTTTTAAGGGGTAGATAGCTTTTGAGGGGGGAGAGTAATCCATGTAGGTTTGCCCCCTGGCGTTTTTTTTTTAATCAAAAGATGACGTAAGTCAGAGACGTGATCGCAGGTAATTACCTGAAAACGGAACATACGTGTAACACGTGTGCATTAGATATTCATGTCCGCTGAAGTATATGAGTTTCCTTCCTCGTAACAATCAGTCACGGACAGTATTCCAATGTGCAGTTCTTAGACATGCGCAGAATATTAATACGCTCGTTCTCATTTAAATGTACAAATTGCTGTTGCCAGCCTTTAAGATTTGATATGAGCCAAATCACGGGCACCATCGATGCTTTCTTCATTTCCCACACTATACCTATTATGTTTCATGAAAAATGCACCACAACATTACATATGGGTTTTGACTTAGAAGAAGTTATAGCAATGGGTGGCCTAAAAAGCCCTAAAAAAAGGCTGTCGCCTGAGGAGACATGCAAAATTTAAACAGCAGCCGAGAACGTATCAATTCAGTTCAGAGAATGACCATTTAACTGGTGAATCCAGCTACCCAGGCTCTCCGACAAATCAAGCCAGATCGGTCATGTCACTGTTCTTGTACGCTGTGCAAGGTGGTTTATAATGCCTGTCGCCAGATTCTGTAAGTTGTGTTACCGTTTGAAGTAAGACGTTCCTGACATCAAGATATACCACATATAAGGTGCCAAGCTATCGTTTTTATGACGACTTCGTCTTACTTCGTCATAAAACGACAGTTTGTCACCTTATATGTGGCATATCTTAATGTCAAAAATCAGATTTAAAGAAACTCGCAATAAGGTGTGAAGAAAACTGTCATAGTCAGGCATACTAGATTTAATAGATATCGACAACATGTCGCACTACACCTAGGTGTTATGATACGCAATTTATACATGATTATGATTATAACAGAAACACATTCTGGACTGGAAGTTTTCTTGGTTTAAGTGTAGGCCTACAATTCCATCATGTCCAAATACCATGGTTAAGAACCAAGGTCTGTCTCTTCTCCTTGGCCTTTTTCCTCTGGCTAAGACACCCACGCCCCCCCCCCACCACTAATATTAATGAGAAACATTGCTGACTGGTGGTGCCTCATCATGACACCCACGTGCACGTGACACGTGAACATCTGAAAAAAGGAAAAATATCATAGCCTGACTTTTTTCTGGGTACCTGGCTCAGACAATTAATCATACGGTGACGTATCTTGTATTGACAGGTACTTTTCATTCAATTATGCATCCGAACGTGGAACTCATTGAACCGCGTGCTCAGATGTCACGATGCTGCGAAGCAAGGCACTGGTCGTGTTTTTTCTGCTTTCAAACCATCTAAGTTTGGCGGTGAACGAAACAGCTTTACGTTGTCCAAACAGCTGTTGCATAAACGACGTTGGTTGGGACACAAGTCACGGTCTTCAGTGTCTCTGTCCAGACGAAAACGGAAAGAAATCACCCTGCAGGTGGGTTGGATACGGAGGAACGTACAGCTTTCCCGTGTGTCTCGACAGCATCCCGACTGACTTTGACAAGCAGACTCGATCAATCCTCATCAAGCACCTCCGTTGTTCATCCCTCCTGGAACGGTCTTTTCCAAACATTTCGAGTCTTCACCTCCTCAAGATCCAAACGTCAATCGTTTCCTCAATACAACCGGGGGCTTTTCGAGGTCTACCGATGGTGGCCATGCTTTACCTTGATGACAACCGCATCACAAGTCTAGGTATGTTGAAAGAAATCTACATTTAGAGAAAAAAAGAATGTTCTGCTTCCTACGATATTCCTAACCATGCTACCAATACTCCAAATGTCTTGTTTGGAAATCTCGGGATGTTAGATATGGGATACTATCAGCTTCAATTTAAACATGTTGAATAATTGCCAGTTTCTGAACATTCAAGCTGCACCAGGATTTCAGTTGATAGTATCAATCACATGGTAGATATTGATTATTACATGACATGGTATATTGAATCTTTGGCATTTTTGTTTAATGTAATCCATCACCATAATGATAAGGCTATCAAACTATTTGCCAACAACACCGGTACCAGTTTGACATGCTGGAAAAAAATTGCAACGCAAGGATTGGACTCTTTGAATTTTCGACCAGTCCTCTGGTTTTTCTCATGAAAACTAAAGATCCGATTGCGCAAAACAGGCTTAATAATGCCAACACAAATAAATTTTCATGCCATCATTCTGATGAGTTTTGTTTTCCTCCCTTCTTTTTAGAGCCCGACACTTTCATTGGGCTCGAGAATCTAAATCACTTGTACCTCGAAAAGAATGGCATTTCCACTATATCCCCGTATGCATTCCGTGGGCTACCCCTTCTCGACTCACTACGGTTGTCCCATAACCACCTGAGGTCTGTGCCAGTTGAGGCCCTACTTCAGCCTAAGGCACTGTTGCTTGCAAACCTACACAAGAATCTCATCACCACTATCGACAGCCAATTCGTGCGTCTGAGAGAAAACCAGGGTTTGAGTCTCATGATCGGGTCTAACAGGCTGAAATGTGACAAGAGTCTGGGTTGGTTCATCTGGAATCTACCAACCCTGGACCAGATAAACTTCCCGGAGTACCTGAAGTGTGCATCGCCTCCCGATCTCCATGGAACTCACCTTATCACCATGAGAAAGCATCCCTTGATCTTTGGGGGCGAGGTAAGTCCATGCACTACTGAGCTCAATACCAGAAAGCGTACCAACCAAACCAACACGACAGAGACTACGTTCATTTGCCGTGTAGAGACGTCCACATCGAAGTCTGTTCCCAACATGGGTTCAGCTGGTACCCAAACTGTCACAATGGCCACGTATCTGCACAAAGAAACCATCCCCGCTGAGAGCTACACGGAGATGACATCCACAGACACCATGGCAATTTCTGGACATACAACTGTAGTAGATGTCATCATTCTTCTGGGAAACCATGTCATAAACGAGGATGACAGCATCAGCTATATTTTTGCAATCACCACAGCGGTAGTTGTGCCACTTGTCTTTGTGCTGGCATCAGCAATTGTACTTTTCCTGCACTACCGCTGCCATCGCTCGGGGTTGGTAGGGACGAACGTACCTATTAGAGGGGCCAATGGAGCGTCTGCTTCTTTCGAAACGGAAGGGGGCCAAAATATCGAGCCGTACGCCGTGTTCTACTGTGACGCAGCTGAACTGAAAGCATCTGTTAGCAGCTCGGCCTCGGGAAGCCAACCGATCTCTGTCGGTGACGTGCCACCAGAAAACAGCGTGATTCAGCCATACGCGGTGGCCTACGCGTGTAGTTCAGCAGAAGGAGACAGCGACCAAATTCACGTGTATGCAATGGCCAACGACGAAGACTCCGGGCCAGATCTTTAGCCGCATGCACAAACATACAACATGCAATTAGGTTTAAAGACTGGACAATAACTTACCATGCGCGGTCGTATAAAGCTAGCTAACATCCATTTCCCTACCGTCACTAACTGACGGTTGGCTAACGGACATGAGTTTGCAAGCTAGCTATTCTCGGTTGGATATCACTCCAGACAAGACAATAAAACTACGTAAACATTTGCAACATGAAATCATATACCAAAATGGCACAACTACAAGATGAAACTATGCTCAGTAGTCTCTGTTGTTTCTCAACAAGTTCAAAGAGGTCATAGAACAGCAGACAGCTGACACTGACAGCTGATAGCACGATGGTACATGGTATACGGGCCAGGATCGGGAGAGTTTGTATGTAAGACATATGCGGACTTACAGTGTTTTATGAAGAAAAACCGATGGACAATGAACCGCCTCTCAAGTCGGATCTGGGTCGCCAATATACATTCAGAGATGAAAAAAAATTAGTTGAACCGTCTGTTTCTAGAATGTCACTGACTTTTAACCTATCTAGCAATTGGCACATTCGTGGAATAGATGTGCATTATGTATTCGTGTTCCTAAAAATGGACACTTTCTACTTATTTGTCGTCCTTTCCAGGTCTACAATTGTATAGTAACCTTGAGTGTAGCCACATTTAACCCAAATTCACACGTAGACAGGCGTGCCAAGAAACCGCAGTCAGACAATCACGATATTGACAATACCATAACACAACATCACGCAAAGCGTCATGGTGTCACCTATATTTTGTGCTTGCGACAGATCCTCCCTGTCCTGGCCAATCTAAAGAGGTCAAAGTTATATTGAACATGACAAACTCGATTTCACTGTTAACATGCGAGATATAGAAATAGGAAAGGTTCACCCTGCAGCTGGGTTGGATTTGGAGAAACATACAGATTTCCTGTATGTCTCGACAACCTCCCGACTGACTGATAAAAAGACTCGATCAATCTTCCTCAAGCATCTCCGTTCATCAACCCTCCTAGAACGGTCTTTTCCAAAAATTTTAAGTCTTCACCTCCTAAATACCCATACGTCAAACGTTTCTGCAATGCAGCTTTTAGATGCATGTCTACTTGAGGTGCAAATGAAAAGTTTCAATTTGACGAATGCGTATCTGAACTGAGGTCTAGGTGACTGTGCACATGTATCTACATTGATAACAAATATTGTTCTGTAGTTCTCTTTACACTACCCTCACACTAACGGATTTATGGTAACTTGCAAATCGTCTTTTATTCTCGTTGACTCGAGCTCGTTGTTCATCCCAAAACATGTCTTTGTGAGATGACATGAAGTAGAGATTATAAATAAGATTGGAAGTGATGGCACGTGGTACAATGTTTCCCTGGCTCCATTTGTGCAGGTCTCTGTGATTACATGTTAATGTGTATTGAAACTGCTGCATTTTAAAAGGGAATTGGATCAATTGATCGGCAAACATGCAAAAAAAATATATATATGTAAAATCATCTAGTCGTTTCTTTCTCGTCTACCGTGTCACTTGTATTAACTGTTTCTGTCAGGTGTTATGTATAGCACATAAAGAGGGATAGAAAAGATAGGTCAGACTAGACAGAGATCGAGACTTATCAATTATCATCATGGCAATTACAATTGCATGTGATTGAAACGAGTTGTGATCGGCTTGTTTAGAGTAGATCTACTTAAAAACATGGAAAAAGTCAATCTACCGGAACGTACAGTTAGTGTAGTCTCTTCCGGAATGTTTAAAAAATGTTGAGACAGTCCTTCCGAAAATAATTTCATCAGGTTGGTAGAAAATAGGATATTTGGAGTCTCTTTTTACACAACCAGGAATATCACCTGCTGACGTTTCGGTGTCTGTCAGACACCTTCTTCAGAGCTTCTGACTGGAGTACTGCTTCTCACCGCTATAAGTAGCCGATGTAGGTGGCGCTTTTGCGGCGAGAACGTAATCCACAAACGTGGCTGAGCTTGTATCCCCCCTCGTCTCGGTTCATCACTGGTGATGACTTCCTGTTGAGACAGTGTTGTGAAGCTACGCGTAATCCACTAACGGTAATGTCTCGTTCGTAAATAAACAAAATACTATCGATGCATTTAAGTATCAACTGTCGCTCTTTACTCTTGCTCTTTGACCTTTGTCCTGATGTCGTACAGTCTGTGTACATCATCCAAGTGGATCAACTGGTCAGTCTTACGGCGCCATAACGACTCTTTAACTGTCAAAAATCAAAGCTGCAGATTAATTCCATTTTACCCCGTAAGCTTATACATTCCACGTGAAATAAAAATGATGTACGCCTGCTTAAGGATATGTAAAAATACACTTTGATACTTAATGTCATTCGATGCGTCAACATAAAATTACCCCGTAGGAGCTAACACCCCCACTTCATAAGTAACTTCTGCCCGGACGGATCAAGGTTAGGCAACACGTATTTACAAATTCTGTGACAATATTTAGCCGATGATTTAAGTGAAGAGCGTGAGGAAAGATCATGACGACAGTATTGCAAAGATGGTCTTTAGGTGGGACTTGCGAAATAATGGTCCCTGGAGTAAAGACCTGTATGAAATATTCTTTGATCGAGTCAGAGCAAGAACATGTTTTTCAAAAAAGCTTAAGAGGCGATACGAGACTCATCAAAGATGTACATGTCTTCGCAATTTGAACAAAAGTGGGCTTATGAGCTTTGGCTCATCCAAAAAAATCAAGTCAGTGTGTACACACATCACTCGGACAAATGTAGCCGTCTCGTCGCCCCCAGTAAGCTTAGTAGTGGCTGTGAAGCCGGTTTGCAGCCTTGTATTTACACACGTTTAAAACAAACAATTATCGAAAGCCGAGCGAAGCGCTCACGGCTAAAGGACACCCCACAACAGCTGGTCGCTATATGGTTGGAGGCCGCTCAAAAGGGGAGCGTCCATTAATAGCAAAAGGAGTGGGATTTCGTTCGCTTATTCATTTCGAATACAATTACAATCGATTTGTGCTACATCTTTGTGAACCGTCCCAGACCATGTGGCAAGAATGGGGTGAAACGTGTCACAAAGTCACAAGCTGGTGTGGGCTATGACGTGGCCTTTGAGTCGGCACAACTTGGACGTCTAACGGTCGCATTACTTCTACAGGGAGACACGGCTTGTGGTGTTGATAAGGTAGGTTGACTTTCTTGTTACCAATATTTTTCGATAGATTTTAGGATTATTTGTCATAAATATCATGATAATACTTTATAGATCATATAACCTAGAGCTAACGAATTGATTCCGGTACTTTGTACCTTACAGTGACCGGTATGGGATGATTCTTGATTGTATGAAAATGTTACAATACGTTATCTAACTCAAATGGCGTCAGAAAATACAAGAATCAAGAGCCAGCAATATATTTTAAGCCTTGAAAGTTGAATTGTAACATCTGTGGTGAAAAGTGGTTCAAAGACGACTAGTGCGTGAGAACAGGTTTCAGGAAAATGTCGCCATTTTGATGATTTGTCTGAGCAAAAAATACATTAGTTATTTTCATTGGTTTCCACGTTAGAGCACGAGATCGAATGCTTGTCTGTAGATACATGTAGGTGAGGGGACACATCGAAGAAAATTGATTAGAATACCATCCATAAATGATATCCCTATCAACGCGGTTTTCTGATACACATAATTTTAAAACACGTCGCATTTCCCCATGAACTCGTAGTAAGGCCAGCATGGGGAAAAATAACAAAGCTGCAGAACTGAGGAAGCGAAAACAAGAGAAAGAGGAAAATGGCGCAGGTCACGTGACCGATGACGACAACAAAAAGACGAAGACCGACACACCGTCGAGAAGAGGGTCTGCAACAAGGCATGCCGGGAACCCTACCGACACGTTATTCTATGTCGCGGGTGCTTTCCTACTTGGAGCTATTCTTATGGCGTTTCTCACCGGCCCCAAACAAACCGTCAATCTTCCAACAGAAACGTCACCCAAACCTGTAGAAAACACTGATAATGTCCTTGAAATCACGGACAAAATCAAACAACCGGAAAAAGAAGCCAAGTCTTTCTTACCGCCCGAACCGGAAAAAGCGAACCAAGAAAACATAATCGAGCAAGACTTTAACAGACCTTGGTATCATTACCCCCGCGTGACCGACAAAAGTACCAAAATATCGAGAAAATCTGAGGAAATACATCCTGATAAAGTCGACTCGATACAAGAGAGCGATGGAACAGGGGGATGGAAGTCTGCAGACAGGGAGACCAGGCAGACACTGTCGACGTCATCATGTCTGATTGACAGGCACTATGTGGATGACGTCACTCCACAACTCTTCAAAGATAACTTCAGGTAAAACAGTTATAATTTCTTTTGTCATAAGATGCATGAGATAGATCGATGAGATTTGTATTTCACCTATTTTCACACACATTTTGGAAGCAACAAAGTGAAAACATTGAATGCCTTCCATCACAATTATCTGATGAAAGATTATATCATTAAGTTTTCCAGTTCTTTCTCCTAGTCGTTCTGACACTGCTAATCTACCGTTCCCCAGGTATAAGAACCCGCTGATCATCAGGTTCCGGAGTGGCGCTTCCGGGTGGATAAACACACAGGAATGGAGCAAACGGAACCTACTGGGGAAATACTCCGGCTGGACGGTCCGATCAGGTGAGAGAAGGGGGTCTTAGGGGAAATGGTATGAACAAACATCAGAAATGGCAAACGGGTGGAAAACAAAAAAGGGCTAAATGGCGGAGTGGTCTTTCTACCCATGAGCCTTTACATGTCCTATGTGCTTTCTGTGTAATCTACATCCGATGGACAAGGGAGGCATTGTCGTATATCTTCACGATATTTTTGACGACGCTTCAGGGACGTTGCCAATTGGTTTTTGATAACTGACAGGACGATACTAGTTTTGTATACAAGTCCTTTGATATATCAGTGTGTCAGGCATGCAGGACATATGACTGACGGATATATGTGCCTGTTCCATACAGGTACATCTCTAGACATAGTGCGCAACGGTGGCGTAGGAGACAACGAGACGTCTTTCTACGAGTTCTTATCAACTATGGCAGGACAGAAGGATGAAGAGCCACGGTAAGTTTAACATTTCTTTATTGTTTAACCCTTCGAAAAATAAAGGACTTTATGAACGAATTTCAACGTCAGTGAAAAATTGTCTGTATTGTTACAAATAACTTACTTTGCTTTGCTTTACTTTACTTTACTTTACTTTACTTTACTTTACTTTACTTTACTTTACTTTACTTTACTTTACCTTACCTTACCTTACCTTACCTTACCTTACCTTACCTTACCTTACCTTACCTTACCTTACCTTACCTTACCTTACCTTACCTTACCTTACCTTACTTTACTTTACTTTGCAAATAAGTTCCCCGTATAGCTTAAAATGTTCTACTTTCTAAATTCAGACAGGTCCATGACAGGGATTTTTACAGAGACAGCTGCCTGGACCAAACAGTCAACCCTCCAGCATTTCTTTCGGTAAGACAGAAAATAAATTTTTACCTTTACAGCCATATTTCATACAACTGCAGGTAGTACCAAACTCTATAGTGTTCTTGGGGCTGGGAAATGGTACTTGGTTACACGTGCAGTTTTTGTCTTGGGGAAGACGTTAACTTCCAAGATTATTAAGAAGCGTATTTTTTTAGGATATCGGCGCTGACGTGACGTTTTCCGTGGGGACCTCCCGATCAGGCGTGGCGTTCCACACGGAGACGGACGGGTGGAGCGGACTGGTGTTCGGTCGGCAGCGCTGGTTCCTCTACCCGCCACAACACACTCCACCGGGAGGTGCGTTCTCAGTAACTTTCGTCGCCTTGCCACCTCTTCCTGACCTGTTTGACTGTAGAATTTATTAGTGGGTGGTTTGGGCGGTCGGGTAGGTTGGAGAGGGGGGATTCTTGTGCCGTTACTTTGATAAGGCGCGGACCACCACAACATTACAGTATATGTATGATAGGTAGGTTCATCAATATACATTGTTATTCGACATGTTGTCACAAGCTTTTTCAACCATAATAGAGGCATTCAACAAGTCTTTATAACTAAACAAATCTAGCTATCTTAATTAGGCATATCAATGAAATTTTTCACAACATGATGACATTGACACTTCAAAACAAGTCAGACTATTTTCCTACTTGCAGGTTTCTGGCCAGGGTACAGCGTGATTGACTGGTTCACGGACGTCTATCCCAAACTAAAGGACAAGACAAAGCCGATGGAGTGTGTTTTAGAAGAGGGAGAAATATTGTATCTGGTAAGGGCTATGAATAAACCTGGCAAACATCTAGAAAATGATTCGAATTCGATAATCATATGTGCCGCAATAATTATGCAGGGTTTGAAAACACTTACTTTTTGACTTTTGAAATTAAAAAAAAGTACTTTGAATATCTAGATAATAACGAAATGTTTCTTCTAGTAAGTGATAAACCCTTTCATATCTCGAGCAACCCGAGCAACTATTTTTTTTCTTCCATCCCAGCCGGAAGGCTACTACCACAGCGTACTGAACATCGGAGAAACCGTGTCTATAAAGATGAAGAGAAAGGACGCCAGCACTAACTTGGGGAGATGGTTTTTTGAAGGTAAATACCTCAGACCGCCAACTTGAAGAAGACTTCCTTTCTTAAATAGGATATACGACCATGAAGAAAAATATATCACTTCGATAACTGGTAACAGTGAAAAAGGAAAGTCAACTCTTTACATCAAAGTTGCGCGTTGGCATGCTACGCCAGAAGGGGATTCTATCGACCAATACCGATGTAAATCAAATTGTGAGTCTGAAAAAAACCTCGTCTTTATCATGCTTCTTTTTCAAGGGAACAGGAACGATGACAGACTTGTCGATCCCCAGTACAAGTTCAAGGAGCAGGCACGGGAAGGTCAAGTTCACGTGTTCAAGAAGCTGCATGAACTCTTGCCAGGTGTGTAATGCCACTTGAGATTGTTCTTGTGATTTAGTCAACGTAAAACTCTGCTATTCAGATAAATTCAATATCTAGGAACGGACGCTAGAGAGAGGGTGCAAAAGATAAAAGACTAAACCACATCAAACCGTACCTGTAGTTCTGTAGCACATCATTAGCTGTAGAACACGGTTCTATTGATATGCTGTGACCATGATTTATATATATCGCTGCATACTTGCATGTACATATATTGTCACCAAGTGTTCGTATCCTAGAAGTCTTAATGATGCACCCCAACAGATACTAACATGCAGTACCTCTCCGGATCACCACGAGATTCTATAAAACGACCGTAAAACTGGGGAAAATTGCCTCTTTTTAGGAACGGAATTTAAATTTCTGATTATTTCTCTTATTTAGAGAACGCCGAAGTGATGCTGAGATACAGCCAAGCTCTGGCAGATGTCGATCGGACGAAAGAAGCTAAACAGGTACATGTAGTGTCAACGGTGGTTGGTAGGTTTTCCATACTTACCCTTTGGAAATGAGGAGACGTGCAACAGGAATTAAGTCGTTACCTACTCGTGCCTGATACATTCTTATGTTGAAAACATTCCTTAATCCATGTATCCATCCACTCACACCATCCGTTCGTTCACACATTGTTTTTTCCACAGCTGAATCAGCGAGTGATTGAAGCAGACCCGTTCTTTGTTCACGCTTACCTGTCTCTGGCTCAGATGTACACTGAGGTACGAATCTTTGGCACCTTAATTAGTCTTTAGGTAGGTTAATGTACAAAGCAATTACATCATAAGACTCATGAATGACTTGTTTAGCAGTTATAATTCGTCTTGTTCAATTGATTATATTTCCACTACGTTAACATATGTTTGTTTTTAACCCTTCCTTAGCTATAGTATGAACGATTACAATTTTTGTTTGTATCCCCAGCTCGGTTTTCTAGGACAGGCTGAGATCCTGTTCAAAGCTGCGATCAGAATGAACACGAAATGTTGGGACGCGTACGCACAGTACGGGGACTTCCTACTCAACCGGGCGGTACGTAGTGTTCTACCTACATATACATTCTATTGTCATAGCTAGAGCGAGATAGACTGGGCTTAAGGACCATTAGCAACGTAACTAATGGCAGAAAATGTATGGTGGGCAATCTATTTTTATCAAACATGTCAACAAGTTAACAGAGTTTATTTCTTAAATCTTCAGGGCAAAGGGAAAGATGCTGCGAAGATATATCAAAAGGTAAGCCCTCCTTTTTCAGACTCCCAATCGTTTTTATTCTCTATGCAGAGTATTTGATATGACACCTTTGAAAGTGAATGCTGACATTGTGTGTCGTTTATCCAGGGCGTGGAGGCCAGACCAGACATGAAAGCGTTCTACCTGCGTTTACTCCAGGCCCAACAGAGGGCGCGGCAAACCGGTGCAGCGAAGGAGACCACCAAACTCATCCAAGAGAGATTTGGGGACCAAACACTCTGATATACAAGTTAGAACACCACGATATATGTAGACAATTTTTCGGACATTTGACGTCATGGACATATAAATTTGTTAACTGTGATTTGTCCCTGTCTTACCATTAGGTTACTTGTTGTAAAGATGCTTTGAAGTTATCCGTAAGAAGAAGTACAGGAAACGCAATGCCAGAAGCAACACATACAGGTTTATTTGGTCTCTCCCATTCCCTGCATTCTCAAAAGCCATCCCTAATAACGAGGTGCTGAGAAAACTGTACTCACGGTATCAGCTATATCTCGGTATATACACCATTTGTTATACTGCATCTAGATCGAGTATCACGACTCCTATGCATTGTTCAACAGAACTGTTTAAATTTCATCTGAAGCACATCTGTACAAATCATGATGGTAAGGACACAGCAAAATTCAAATTTTCAGCACCCTCCTAACACAATCTCAGCTATGGGTAAAATACCAGTACTTGGCTTTCTTTGCTAAATGTTTTTTGAAAGGTATAAAAAAAAAAACTCGACCTCAGATATCCAATTTTTGTTCACTGTGTTC
Organism: Branchiostoma lanceolatum; assembly: GCF_035083965.1. Classification (NCBI taxonomy): domain Eukaryota; kingdom Metazoa; phylum Chordata; class Leptocardii; order Amphioxiformes; family Branchiostomatidae; genus Branchiostoma; species Branchiostoma lanceolatum. The sequence continues at coordinate 9,029,906 of NC_089731.1, read as the reverse complement.
ATGTATGGACATGCGTACAGAGGAACTGGTATTCTACTCAAAAGCGATGTTCTCAAACTAGTATCACACATTTTCAGCACTCGTAATGATTTTCTTCAAGTTTATACACGACATCCTTGAGGGTCAACCTAGACATGGTACTAATTCCTTCAGCGCCATGGCTGCTTTTTTTATATTTCATATACATTACAACAATTTGCAGTGGTACTTCATATGATTATTCCAGAACTATGAAGAAATTCCAGCACAACACCTGTTACATACTATCTCATTCCATATCTCATTGTTTATCTGAGGCTTCTAGGCAGTTGCATTTCCGACTGTTGCTGTCAAGATTATCAAGCAAAACATTTCATAGAACTGGTGTAAGTTTAAACAACAATAACTAGTGTTTTCTTTCAGTTGTTAGTCTTAGGCGTTTCCAAAATTGCACAAGAGGACAGAGTGACACAGAAGATAACTGTGTTTTTCCTTGCTGGAAACGTTTGACAACTTTAACTGTTTGTAATGACTGTACATTCAATTCAACAACATTCTAGTGATAAAGGATCTTCCTGTGTATCGAATAAATTGCAACAGCTTAGGTTTAATTGTTAATCAATGACTCAATTTTTCAAAGAAAAACACTTCAAAAGAGTCTAAATTTCAACTTCTCAATGATTTTGATGATTGACACCATGGCATTAGAAAATTATAAATCAATATGATTTAGAGGAAAAATGTTTGTTATATTCTTTGACAAAAATCCAAAATATATTATGCTAAAGGCTTAAACTTATATGGCTTATATGAAGGAGGAAGAACTTCTGTGTCACCCTGTACAACAACACTACATTGTAGCATTATCTTACATTTAGGCCATACAAATTTAGCTTCCTGGTGAATCAAATTTTCATGTTGATTGTTTCATTCCTACTATCAATTGTAATAAAGTATAATCTTGTTTGGTGCTTAAAAATGTCTCTTTGTGTCCATTGTCCCTTTTTTATTACTTCCAGTGATTTTAGATGAAAATCGTATTTTGCTTAATCTGCTGATAAAAAACAAGGATGATTTTTCAAAACAAGAAGTCAAATTTGTGTGGCCTTGGTTACATTGCACATTAAAACTTTTCTTAGCATACATTTTGATACAACATATCATAGGATGGAAGATTTACAATATGATGATTACTACTTGTCTATTAATATACATTGAGAATCACATTGCGACAATTTTCTCTCTCAAATTGGACTAGAATTCCTAGTGGACATACGCATGGCACAGCATTCACCATATAAATAAATACAAGTCAAAAAACAGAAATTAAGTAGCATTTGCTAAAAGAAGGTACTGGCCTTTTAGTCCCGAGATAATCTAGGAACAAAGAGTTCAACTTTTAACAATAAAACGCATGAAAACATAAGTTTGAATACCCGGTCCATAAGAAAAAAAAAAACGAAAATGGCAAGAAAGTTGCTAGAATTTCAATGCCATACATGTCCAAGCAGCATACAAAATGAACCAGCTAAATCAATTACTGTAGACCATAATAAAATTCAGTCCTTTTTCAAAACTTTCATAATATCCTGCTCTGCAAAACTTTGCAAAATACACATTACACAACAAATCTAATTTTCATACATTCCGCTGATTTGTTCAAATCTTTACACTTCATCCACTGTCTGCTATTAGACAACTTTGAAAGACCCTGAATTCTAATTTCCACACAAATATACAAGCAAGGCAGACAGCACAGCAAGTCATAATAAATGGTGAACGATGTATGCCATGCCTACGTACCATATTCTATATTCCTTACAACAACTTACAACATACATGGCAAGACGTCTGCAATCTCACTCCACACCATACAGTCAGCACTTGGCTATTTGTACAATCACGTTATCCATCCCACAACTGGAAGGTATACAATTAGGCTTGGGGAAAAATAGTACATCACAAAAGTTTGTCAAAATCTGTAACACTTGCATTTCTTTTCTCTTTGCATCTCAAATTACTTGTCATAAGTTTGTGCGAGGCAATGCTGCATGGGCGAGCATGATGCATGGTTAGCAGAGAGAGCAATATACATTATACAGTACACTCTTGTTGGCTTATCACAGATGAATAGTCACTACTGATCCAAAACTGTTTGAACTGTTGTTTACACAAAATGTCTGTTTTTTTTCCTGTACCAAAAACATCATAAAAGATCTAGAGTTGTAGTGGTGAAATGTTGGGGGAAGATTAGAGCTTTGCAAAGAAATGTCCCAGTAAACAGACATTACATCCAAGTGCACTTCTGACTGCCGAGGGGTATACAATGTGATGTTTTAGTTAAGTCTAGTGGTCGTTAACGTTTCCTTTCCCTAGTATGTGTGACAGGATACAGTAAAATTGGGATGAGTTTCAAAAGAGCTGTCTTACTTTCACTTCTCATGAAATCATCTAGTAAACGTAGCTTTGGACAAAAAGTATATTTTCCATCTTGCTAACCCTGCCGTAAGAATGTGTATGATTTTGGTATGATTTCTGCCTTTTGGATCAAGAGTGACATATCATCATGGGTTGTGCCAACATGTGGGTATGACATGACAGAACTTGTCTGTGTGTGCAAGGATGGTTAGGAAGTACACATGCCACCATGTCTGACTGGGTGCACTGCACGGCTAGATTCTGAGGTAGGCAGCACGACGGGCAAGCTTGGACCTGCAAAAAACAAAGGACCAACAGTTGCTAAAAATGCTTCCCTCACCCTTTGTTAAACATACAGTGCCCTGAAGTACCCATTATATCATAAGCAGGTGCCGTTTTAGTTAATTCATAGAATTCTACAATAGACAAAAGTAGCATCAGTCAAAGGTGTCTGTAAGACTGTTCCATCCTGTCTCTGTATTTAATGATACAGTATACAGTAAAGGTGTTAAAGGCAGAATGCATGCATGCAGAAGGCCAGGGATAGGTAGACATGGAGGAGAGTGATACTAGAGGTATACAGTCCCCAACCCTCAGAAATAGGGATGGGATAAGGTACAGCCTACAGCCTGATTGACAAGCACCTTATCTAGTCCCTACTTGTGTTTATATTACAGTTGTGGTCATGTATCTCCAGGATACAACAAGAAAAAGATAAGCATTAGACATGATTGTTCACACACAGGAGAGTCTTAATACCAACAGTACAGTTGTGATTACCTGATGGTGCCTGCCAGCAGGGGGTTGATGGCGTACAGCCAGTCGTGGACGTCCTTGTCACCCAGGGTCTGCAGCAGGAACCCACGGTGCTTGGTGCACACTGAGAAGGTGTTGGGGGTCTGTAGCCACACACACACAATAACAATCAATGACTTAATTATATGTATAGCAAATCAGAATATGCATAAAAGGCTAGTCCTATACACAGTAGTTGCTGTTGACAGTACTAGTGTTGTAGTACTATACAGTACTTCATTATAGTGCTGTGGGGGTCCCTGACACATTAGTGTATAGAAGTTGACTAGTCTTCACACTGCGTTTCCATGTATTTGTACAACAACGTATTACCAGTACTCGACATATATTACTTTAACGTTCAAACCAGCTTGCAATCCCCTAGAAGTCTAATAGCATTCAAATCGTAGAATACATGCCAGGACACGATATAGCCAAACTTTGAGCTCTTTGATTTTTGAATTTAAAACAAATTTGTGATGTTGTTATCAAGCTTTCACCCTCTCAAAGAGTTGCCCTTCCCTGGATTTTACCTTGAGCATGGCCTGCTGGTCCTCACTGTACTCCACCTGAGCAGTAGCCAGGTTGATCAGTCCCCGCTCTACAGGGTCCTTCTCATTGTTGTACATGTACACATACGGCCGACGCACAACCTACATGGAACAAAACATGCAGTACTGTGTAAAACAGGGTAATAAAAGAACTCAAATAATAGCCCAGAGGGATAACAAAGTTCTTTATTCACAACCAAGGAGTTAAAACAGTTGACGTTCATAATCAGGGCAAAATAGACTGGTTCTACTTCACGACTAGGTGTTGCTGCAGTGTTACTCATGCAGTGTTCAGTACCAGTAAAAGTATTGTAACAGTTACATTTACATAGATATTGTCAAGCAACAATACTAACTTTCAAGTCATAATTAGACTATAAAGGGACTGAAGAATTGTTAGCAACTACTTAAGAATGTGGTCCTACATGTAAATGTGACTGAGTCTATATCCCCTCCAATCTCAGTTCATGCCTGGAGAAGATTTTCTGATCCATACAGCCTCCTTACTCCAACGAGTGCATCTAGCTCTGAGATTATTACAAGTCTCAGATCATTTTACCACACACAACAAAGTGTGAGGTCTACAGAGAAACAGAAGAAGAAATGGTTTGCTTTCCTTATAAGGAAAACAAAACCACAGCTATATATGTTGGAGGGACTTACCACCCATCGCTTGATCCAGCCACTCGTTTTCTCTTCTAGAAAATTCAGGTAGCCTTTACGTGACACAACAGGGCTGTACAGGAAAAAGAAGGTTTACATATAAATATATGCAACTAATTTCATTACATAAAACCTAAAATAGATTGATTCAGAAACTGAAATTGCTGCTGTTTGTTCAAGCACACCAAATTTTCTCAAGGACTGGCGCATTTCGCATTGAAATGTGTGTTTTCCCAGGTGAGTATAACTTACATTAATAAAATACAACACGGTGTATTCTGCATCACTGTCAGTCCCAGCCATCCCGTGGGTCAGATCGCCCTCCGGGCTTCGGGCAATCCTACAAATGTACCTGTGGTTGGGCCAGTACATCGGGTAATACAGAATATACCGTGTTGTATTCTTTATGTATCAAGGACAAGAACTGTTTTGTACCTGACTCTGATCTCTTCCACAGCAGGAATGTAGAGAGCCTGATGGTCAGGGTTGTCATCTGTAGAGTCCGGGGGTAGGGGAGGTAGCACAGGCACCGCCACACCCTCTGGGAGGGGCCCCTCACTGTCTGCCGCCCCTAAAGGGGGTGGTGGGACAGGGGACTTGGCCGGGCTGTGCTGGGGGGAGTTTTCCACCAGGGTGGAGCTCAGGACAGGGGTGGACACTGACCGGGTCATTCCTGTGGGGTCATCATCGTCGTAATCATCAACATCTGTATCCTGTTGGGGAAATAAATACCATTTAATAAAAGGGAAGCTCTGTCTCAATTCAGTATCATTTTGTTATTCAAATATACAGTGTTGCATTGTTTGGTTGGTGATATACATTGTATGCATGAAGAGATTCCTAAAGTATGAAAATGAAATCTTTGTGACAGCCAGCTACTTGTTTAGCTCTCTTTAAGATCTAGATTTAGTTCAGCAGGTGTTTAAGGAACATCTTTGCAATGAATGAGTGTTGATGGTTTCTTAACTTTTCAATACATAAGAAAATTATAGTGATGGAGGAAAAAGCATTATGAAAAGTAGTACCAGGCATGAATGAAAAGTAAAGTTAGTTTACTGAAATGGTAATGATAGAGTAGGATGAGGTGAAAATGTTTCTAAATACCTTCATGAGTTTTGTTAGTAGAGCCTGTAAGAAACCCATAGTGAAAATAAAGCCGAGTGCATAATGTATAACATAATTGACATTTGAAAAATTTGTCAATTTTGTTAATTTTGACATAATATTAGTATTATATTAAGTTCTTAATTCTGTCATGTTAAATCTGATGTATATTGTTGGGTTCTTTTGCTTTTAGTGAATCAAGAAATGCAAACCACTGCTGTAGCAGTAATTTCGTCTTCTTCCAAATGTATATTGTTGTGGATTGGTTTGTTTTTTAGATGATTGAATAAAGAAAACGGTTACTACTGTAACTACAGTTAATTCTACCATTCTACGCGATAACAGAAGTATGTGCTCCTTCTGTCCAAGTGACTGACACACAGGTCTTACCTCTACATACAGCTGCAGGGGCTCCATGCTCCACAGCTTCAAGCACTACAGGAAGGACAGGAAGTTAAAGAAACTGATATATTTAAATCAGTCATGTAACGCTTTTAAACTTCTTATATCATTATAACTACATGTACTGTGGTCTTTTTCATGAACAAATTTTATCATATATGTATGAGTTGAGTTCTACATCATTGAAACATGTAGGTCAGCAGAGAGGGTAAAAGTCAGTGCTAAATACATTTAGTAGATTATTTTGTGTACAGTACTGTTATAGATATCAATCGATGTACTCAGTAAGCAATAATGTACAACTTACAGTTCAACTACATATAACCAACCTACACTTTGTGTGTTGCCTTCATCTTGTGCCATATAATTGATCTTTCAGAAAAAAATGGTAATATTTAGTATAAAGTAGAGTCTGGCATGAGTGTGCACGGTTTACTTGAGGTTTTCCACCACTACTCGCCTAATTGGTAATACACAGTAAGACTCTATTGGGTGTGAGTACAGACCTTGTCCAACAGGCCAATCTGCCTGTCTACAGTGTCGTCGTCCCCCTCCCCCAGAATCCACTTCTTCTCCTGGTCTTCCTCCCCGGAAACGATGCCCATCTTCTCTCGCAGCAACAGCAAGTGTCGAACTCTCTCCACCTGGAAGTACAATCACTGTAAAGTTCTATCTCTAGCCTTGGTACTGAAACCTTAACAGTTCTTAAATGACGTTTTCCGTACTATCATTTGGGACTACACCCAAATATACCAAACACAGTGAAGTAAAACAACAATATATCTGACAAATACCCCTGAAAGTTCATCAAAAGTCCAGTATCTTAGAGACAGCTACATGATATGCTTACATTTGTGTGATAATTTCGAGGAAGTAGAAACATTGTCTTAACATATCCACCACAGAGGTGTGGGAATAAATCTAAGTTGTGTTTGGTCCTACCTGCTCTAGCCTTGTCAGTTTCTCCAGCTCCCATTGGTGCTCAAAGATGAGGGAGTCCCCGCGGGGTCTCCAGCCTGCCAGGTTCTCCTCCCCACGTACGTACGTTGTGGACGTGTCCAGAACTCTCCGTCTCCGCCGCTGGACACCTTTTGTGTAACACAGGTACAATATGTTGATGAAGGTTAGACATCCAGGTAAACAATATCATACAATTCAAACTCTGCTACAGTAAAAAAACTAGACAAACTAGGGAGATTACTTCCGGATGTTGCAAGTGGCATTCATCACTCTTCTTCAGCGTCACAGTGCTAGTGAAGAAGAAGAGTGATGGCTGTCACTTGAAACGTCCAAAAGTAATCTTCGTAATTTATCCAGTAATAGAGTTTGATTTCTATATGAGTACAGAATTACAATCTTTGTCAGATCAATAGTCACTTAACAATAAACATCTTGGTTTTATTCATTTTTTTTCTGAACTATGCTTGAATCTGCTTTATCCTAGAATAAATGATGTGCAGTCATGAAGATTCCTGTTGGAAAGGGATATACAAGACATGCATATCTGAAACATTTAGGACTTCATTAGAAAGTATAAGGCTACGAAAAATAGAAAGTTTAACATGTTTCAGATATTGCACATTGTCCTTTTCAACGTATGCAATTTACTTAATGTTTTGTCGAATTCCAAAGGTAATTTTGATGTGGTAATTTCTTCTTACTATGCATTCTTTGAAATATTTCAAATTGGTGGTCTGACATCTATTGTCTTATCTTTGTTGTTTCAGGAAACAAACACTTAAAGAAGGAAAGAATTACCAAAGAGGCACTTTTCACTTCAGAACAAGGGGGTATGTTTTCTGAACATTTATCACAAGAGTCACAAGAAAAGAATGTGTTACACGGTACAGTTTTCCATGAGGGTGGTGTGTATAGTGTAGACTGTTCAGGGTGGTTAAGGGGGAGGGGGGCAGGGGCACGGACCACACAGGTGACAGTACATCCTCCTGACAGAAACAAACGAGTCAATCACTGGGGTCTGACTGGGAACTTTTAGGAGGACTTACTTCCCGGCCCCTTCCCGTCAGAAGCACCATCTTTGTGGCATGAAGGAACGCAGCAATCAACAGTCAATCGCAGATACACAAAGCACTAACATATTTTAAGAAAATCTTAAACTGAGAATTATTTTTCATTAAAATCTTTTGTTTTATGCATCAGCAGCCTAAAAGTAAAACAAATATCAAATTTCTAATTGTATTCACCCCCTGTACCACCCTGAACTGAAATTTTACAGGAACCCAAAATGATAATTATTTTCCAAAATCTTCACTCTCATTTTTCATAACCGTACGAAAGAATACAAAGCACAGAAACAGTTCTTCAACATTAAGAAAAATGTTCTAAAAGTCTTTAAAATCAAAGTGAGATAACCATTAAGAACACAATTATATTGTGTATACATTTTGAATATGTGCATGTACATGTACAGGGTGAATGCTATCTGTAGGGTTCTGTTATTACCTGGGCTGCCCTCTGGACTGGAATGCTTCAGGCTCAGCTCATAAACACTGCTCACACGGTTGCTGAAACGACACACGTACGCTGTTGTATTATTCTTAACAAACAAACAAACAAACAAACAAACAAACAAACAAACAAACAAAAAATTAAAAAACTTATGGTTCAAAAACCTTTTATGAATTTGAAACGACACATTAACACTGTTGCATTATTCTTAACTTGGGGTTCAAAACTGACCCTCTTATGAGTTTATCACTCTATTGAAAGTGATGTTCAGACCAAGCTGTTGCAATTGTTGGGAGACTCGGAGAGAGGTTCTTTCATGGATGAATGCTGTATATTTTACAATTCTCAATATTGACTGACAGAGGCCATAAGTACTATGTCTAATACTAGTAATAGTTGTTGCCAGACATTGTACTGTGTACAATTGTTGAGCAATAAATTTCTTCTTCTATGTAAAATACTTTACCTGTCTGGAGATCTGTAGTAGCCACTTCCAAACAGGCTCCGCAAGGATCTATGGATTGGAAATACCAAACATAGACTGGTAAATATGACCCTCATATCCGATAAGATAAGAAAGTATGAATCAAATGATGACCTTTTAAACGCAAAAAAAGTATTTGAGTAAGTGTCCATGCACTCACACACATACATATTCCTTACATGATTGTACATTTCATGGCTGGTGTTCTGTACACATGTGATTGAAGTGTTACTGTTTACCTTGGCTGTGAGAGTCTGGCATCTCTACTGTGGATGGTGAGACACAGGTCCTTTGTGATACAGGCTGGCTGGGCACAGTTGTCCAACTGGGAAGTACATGATATTGTACATGTATTAACATATGTGTTTACATCTTTGGCATGCTGAGGGATTTTCGTCACAAAATTTCAATTTTCAACCGACTTAGTTTTTTTGTGTTGGAACAAACCTTAGTTTGCAGACTGTTATCTTAAACCACACTTGCACTAACTAAACATGGCTTTAACATCATGCAATATTAAATGTTGAATGTAGCGACAACACAAAAGATGGCAAGATTCTTTGTCCATTATCTCCAAGTAAAAGAACAAGTAAGACTAGTTCAAAGAGTAAAATTTATGTACCTCAATGTAAGCTGATACTGTCATGTAGACCTTCTCTCTGTATGGGGTTACTCTGTATGGAGGGATAGAAAAATGTAGCAGTTATACTGTAATTATCTTATTGATAACAGCAAACTATTCTGAAGGCAAAAGTTCACAATGTTACATGTATGTCCAACATTGACTGTCTCAACTTTGAACAAAGTCATTACTTTTACTAACCTATTGAGAAGTTTTGAGTTGTGCAACGAGCTGTCCCAGGCTGCTTCAAACTGGTAAAACACCCTGTCAAAATAGAATCAAAACACAAATTTCTATTTTGATAATCATGGCATTAAGGAACTTTCTGTTATATACAATGTAGTTACTGTTACAGTAGTACCTTCAAGTTAGTAAGTCACTTTACATGCAGCTACTGTAAAATGCTTTTAGTCATAAAAGATACCAATTTCATTGAAACTGAAGATAATTCTGAAAGGTTTTAGTTAACGATCAGCTCCATGACACTTGTACATGTTAGGTACCAGCAAACGGTGCAGTCACCTTAAATCAACACATTTTAGTCGCTTGACTCCAATGATATTGACCATGATGCAACCCTTTAATATATGTTGGGCATTCTGTTATAGATAGATAGTTCATCACACAGCCATGTTGTTGGGACCAAACACAGTGATGACCGAAACTAAATACCTAATGTCATGTTCCTCAATGGTAGTGCTTGAAATAGAAAATGGACGTTTGATTAAAAGTCGCTATAAGCAGGGAAGAAACATGATTGTAACAGTTACTAAATTTTGTGTAGTGCAGGACATAGATTTCAATATTCATAACAAGGTTTGCTATACAATTTTTTTATCTGTAATACTTCAAGTTCAATGTTGCTTTGCAGGAGAAAAGATAAACATTATCAGACTGGACAGACCATATTTATCCGGTACTGTAAATTGTTACATGTTGAACTTTTCTGTATGGTAACCATCATAGACTATTGTACCAAATGAACATAATTATATAATTATAACAAACACGTCAGGCCTCATTTAGGGACAGTTTACTGTGAAAATAAGGGAAAAAGTTGGATCCAACCAAGGAAAAAGTGCACGATGTTGTCCTTTTCCAGGTAGACATTGAGGCTATATGTATTCAAATCATATGATTCCTTAGTTGTGAAAGAGATACATGTACTCATATGTATACCCTACACCAAAGCACTGGCCATGATATCATTATCATGGTAATGAGGAAAGGGTTTTGACAAATAAGTTATGCTGATATTTTGTATAAGCATGCAACTTTTGTGCAACTCAACAACACAGCACAACACATAAAATTTGGTAAGAGCTTCCAAATTTGTGACTGAAATGCTTAACATTGTAAAAGTATGGCATGGTGAGAGGTACATACTGAGACAAGAGTGTGTAGTTAAGTACAACATTTGACCAAACACAGGCAATACTGCATACTGCATGGATGTATACAAAATATACTAGTCAAAAGCGTGACATTAATTCTTCCTGATCAATGTGGCATATTATACATGTATTGTGTATGAGGCAACATGTTTAAATCCATGTATGTGAAGCTAATACAAACTAAAGCATTATCAGGAAAATGCACAAAAGTCATAGCTACCTGAGGTCATGAGGTGGGTAGAGGTACCCCTGTGAACAGATGTTGAGTGACAGGGCAGACACCTCCCCATCAGGACCTTTCACTTCCAACTTGTTTCTGATTCGTCCTTTGGGGGAGAAGGAAGATTACTGTTAGTTAACTGTTCCATTACTTGTCAGACAAGACAGCTCTTTTACATGTAAATAGCAGCAGTAAATTATCTACACTATCCAACAGCAACTTCAATCATCTGACTCAAAAAAGGAAAAATGTTAACATTATGAGACAAATGCCCATTATGTGGAGTTGATTACATGAGCTGCAGGTTAAGATTAACCTGCATTTCTTAGGAATGCACTGAATACTGCAATCAATGTCTTAAAGCAAAGACTCACAAAAGCATTAACACATCACAATGTGAGGTGTGAACTTTGTAGTACAGGCCACAGAGGGGCTGAAACATACATACATGTATGTACCATGAATGTTGAGGTTGAACTTTTCAGGTTAGTATATTCCTGTAATTTCATGCCATTGTCAGATTCAAAATTTTAAGGTATAGAATAGTTTCTCAGTACAGGCATGGTAGTAAGTGATGACACCATGCCACCCACCATAGAGGAGTCTCTTGCGTAAGGATTTCATGTCTTTTGTTGATTTTGGACGAATAGTAGGCCAACCTACAACATGGGGTTGTGAAGACAGAACACAAAACGCTACAGACAAAGCAGCCATTGACACTGGCCTAAAGCTACAAATTGTATATTAGGAACAAAACAATCCTCCCTCACTGAGTCTCGATAACATTTTTGATATTTGACAAGAACATGGTTAAGGTATCAATCGCAAAGATTAATGAAGAGCTGTTCATATTGTATTTCAACAGCCAAACCTTATTCATCTGAATATTTACACACTCAAAACTTACCAATGACAACTTCTTTCACCCCCTTCCACACCACATCTTGTCCTGGCTCGTGGACAAGGGTCACTCGGATTCGTCTCTGGATACCCTGTAAGAACAACATCGACACTCAAAGTCTCAACTAGACACACTTGTTGTTTTTGGTAAAAACATGGTACAAAAGGATAATATCTGTCATTTCTAAGTGAAAATGTGTGCTTCTTCCATTTATTGAAAATAAAATTTGTACTTAATTAACACCATGGATGAAACGTATACATCCTGCATGACATTTTTAGTGCTTAAGGCTGAGGACCTCACCTGATGTAACATGAAGACCCCCTGACATGGCTTCTCATCACTGTGGTCCACTACAGCTGCTATGTACCTGTAGAGGGTGGAGGCAGGATAGATAGTAACATAACTTCTACATGAACCCTTGTTTTTGCAGAATAGACAAAATCCGTAGATTTCAGTATCTATGATAGATCAGGATACATGAAAATGCATTTACTGTCAATATTAAGTTCACGGGGACATAATTTTGCAGTTAAGAGAAAAGGGAATGTTTACAGTGGTTTTGAATTTGTGATTGCATTATAGTCACATACTGTATGGTAAAGGAAGCACTCTGGTGCCTTTACCAACAGCCAGACTGATTTCTGCATCTACAGTATTTTACAATGATCATTTTATGGTGCACATGATTCCGTGTCCATTTCATCAACGATGAAGAAGGGTTTGAGACAACTTACTCTCCTGAAGGTCCTAGCTCACAGATCTCCCACCAGCCCAGCAGGTCATAGCTGCAGTGAGTCATGTTCAAACTGGAAAACACCAATTTTTAATAAATCATCATCTGCTCAGAGTCTCCCCTTTAGATCTTATCATTACTACACTACAGAATGAGACTGCAGAAACGTATACAATAAGTGAACAGAACTCTATCTTAACTGTACGTGTAGTAAGGTAACGAACTAAAGCCACTTACTTGGGTGTTGTTGGTACGCGCCCATGTCTTGGGGACGGAACTGTAAGTAAAAATGTTGACAATCTTGAATTAAAAAGAATCATACCTAACTACATATAAGCACTCAAACGAGAATGATCATTTAATGAAAGCAGTATAACTGTATAACATACCTGGTATTGCCAGGTTTAGCATACCTGGTTTTGCCAGTGGAAGAGACTGTGGGAATGTTCGAGGCATTCTTCGCTGTATCCTGCAAATAAAATGGGAAATGATGTCATTGAATAGAAGATAAAGTTGTAGTAGAAAACCCCAAATCATCATAATCATGACACAGGTCTAAGCATGTAGCATAAGACTACGTGGTCTGTCATGTAAAACATACATACATGACACAGGATATTAAATGTGATTCATGCTTAGGTCCCAATCTGAAAAAGGGGCCCCGCCAGGTAGTTCATGGGCTGTTTTTTGGCCCTGTGGGACACCCTGTGGCTGCCGGGCCATTTTGGGGCCCAGCCGGGACCGTGAATCATTTTAACCCGGCCTTAAAATCAACACAGGACCCAGTTACAATTTGTGGCTTTAGGGCCTGGCCGGGACTACACCACTGACAGGCACCGGCGTAATTGGGACCCAAGCATTAGTCAGTGGTGACAGACGGGTTGTACTTACATGACCTCTTCCTTAGCCTGCATGTGAAGAGGGTGCTGCTGGTAGTGACCAAACACTTCGAACACCAGAGGCTGGCTCCGGATGTACTCGATGAACGACTTGGTCACAACTACTGAAATCTGAGGTGGTATAGAGGGTTATTATTGCCAGTCAATCTTAAAAACAAGAATTTTCTGTCAAACTTTTGTAGCAAAAATGAGCACAAAGCACGAAATCAAAATAAAGGAAGTCTTCACTAATCATGAAATTGAAAGAAAAGTTATCTTGCCTACATTTTGCACATGGTAGAAACCAAGTGGCGGCCCCTTGCCAGTGTTCTTCAGTGGTTCTGTGGAGAAGGCTTCGTCATGGCGATGTAGGAAACTGTAAGGAAACAGATTTTCCAAATTAAGCTTCATTGTGGACAACTGATCAAGATGTTTTTGATCTACTGTTATAAAGAATCTTTGAGCTCACCATCAACAAAGTCCAAGTGTCATTTATCAGGCAATCCTGATTGTTGCATGTCTTGAATGAACGAAAAAGTCAATGCAGTGTTGGGACAAAAGAAGTGCACTTATGAGAGCCACCTGTACCGGGGACACGTTGAGTTCTAAGTGTTATGAATTTGCCCAGAACAAACACAAATATAAGCAGGACAAGACCTTACTTGAACTGACAGAAGACGTCGGCATACTCCGGTGGGATGCCCGAGGCCTGTAGAAGGGTGACACGGAAGGTAAAGGTGGTTCCCAACTTCAAGTGGGGGTGTTCCTTCATGAACTGTACCCAGCTGTCCTCCTCCTCCCCCTCCTCCTCCGCAGATGTCATCTGGCCGTCTCCACCTGCTGCAGCTGCAGCGGCTGCTGCTGCTGAGGCCTCGCTGGCCTCCTCATCATCTATGGAGGAAACAAGGGCTAGCTTTCTATATATACTGTAAAAGGGGAAGTGTTTGAAGGGATCTTAATTTTGCGGTAGGAAAAATGGAGTGTTCATGGTGGTTTTAAGCTAGTTTGGGGTTGACACTGCCATGCAGAATTTTACTGTACACAAATATTGGCACAAATTTAAATCTTGCAGTAAGGAAAAATGAAGTGAATTGCAATGCAGAGTTTTACTGTAAAAAGGGGAAATGTTTGAGGTGGTTTTAAGTTCAAGGTGAAGAGCTCTTTACAAAAACTGCAAACATAAAACCTCCACAAACATTTCCCCTTTTACTGTAATATGTGCATGTAGTCTTGGTCTTAACAATAGCCATACGGAATGATCTCAAAGATATTAAACAAATTTGATAACATACATGTATCAAAGAAATGATGGACATTTTGAACTGGTGATAGAAAAACTTTCATCATACATATAACTAACAGCACTGACAACAAGGTATTACACATGAGCTACGTATACAATTTCAACAATGATTGGGATGACAAAACTGATGGAATCTAATGTGTTAAACCAAAGAACACTTTGATTTGACGTGATGCTTGAATGATGAACAATGAAGATGTGGAAGGTCATGAGGGTAAAAACACAATCAATTCACACGCAATCTGGAGTGTACCTGAACAGCTTGGAAATCAGAGAATGTTTTCTCGCTTCATTACAGGGCATGTTAGAGAAATGTCTGTACATGTTTTGAGGAAAGGGAATGGCCTGGGCCATATATGGATTAGCACTCCACACAAATCGTTTGAATTTTCCTGGATTTAGTTCTGTTTAGTGCAATCAAGAAATGGGTTTTGGTGTTAGGTTGGGGTGTTGAGAGTGGACCTGTCCCAACGTGTTCAGGCTCGGCCCCTACCTGTCCCATTACCTTGCCCCTCCACAATGCGCAGCTCCTCTCCTGAGGGAATATTTGCCTCCGCTTCATTCTCAGCATCGATCTGAGTATGTAAAACATCACATCATTATTTTGAAAGATTTCATGTCATTTCAGCACCTGGACAATTCAGCCCCAGCTGGTCCATGCCAGGGACGGTTTGTTTTGCCATCAAGAGAACGCCTAACTCTAACACTAACCCCAAATCAACCGTAATTCCAACTCAACTCTAACCCTACGTCTAGTTAACCGCAACCTTAACGATAGCCAACATGAGTTGTCCTAGGCCTGGTGCTGAAAAGTCCTGATTGTATGTGGGCCAAATGGTCGAGGTGCCAAAATGTCCTGATACTCTTTCAGATATCACTCTTTAAGAAATTCAGATAATGACTTGCCTTAGATAAAGTGATTAGCTTTTTATTCTTATCGTTTTTTTACAATTCTCCTTCTTCCTGTCACTGTGAATGAGCTCAACATACCTTTTTCTGCAGCTCTTCCTGGTTAAAGGCAATCCTGGCAGTCCCAGTTTGGCAGACTCCTCCAGTGCAGTCAGGAGCATCATCGTCTGCATGAACAACATCAGGAGGAGAGTACAGAGATTTATAATAGATGTCAATTATGGTTGGTAATCTGACTGCTTCAACAGGAATTTTCTTTGCAAATAACATTCAATCCAATAGTGCTGTTCTTGGTGCTGAAATACATTCACACTGACAAAAGTAACTGTTTTTGGCACTTAAAGATAGTCAAACTGACAACACTGTCCTAAGTGCAAAACATATTTCATAGTGCTGTCCTTGGTGCTGAACACTGACAACACTGTCCTTTTCATACTCCCAACACTGTCCTTGGTGCTGAACACTGACAACACTGTCCTTTTCATACCTCAACACTGTCCTTGGTGCTGAACACTGACAACACTGTCCTTTTCATACTTCCAACACTGTCCTTGGTGCTGAACACTGACAACACTGTCCTTGGTACTGAATAACTATTATACTGCTTGCACTGTCCTTGGTGCTGAACACTGACAACACTGTCCTTTTCATACCACCAACACTGTCCTTGGTGCTGAACACTGACAACACTGTCCTTGGTACTGAATAACTATTATACTGCTTGTACTGTCCTTGGTGCTGAACACTGACAACACTGTACTTGTCATACCCCCAACACTGTCCTTGGTACTGAATAACTATCATACTGCTAGCACTGTCCTTGGTGCTGAACACTAAAAACACTGTCCTTGGTACTGAATTAATATCATACTGCTGGCACTGTCTTCGGTGCTGAACACTGACAACGCTGTCCTTGGTACTAGATTAAAACCATAATGATAGTACTGTCCTTGGTGCTAAACACTGACTTCACTGTCCTTGGTACTGAATGGCAATCATTCTGACAGCACTATCTTTGGTATTGAACTACCTTTTTGATAAGGAAACGTTTTAGTGCCAAAAGAGATTCACATGAATACATTTTTCTGGTGTTAAAATGGTAGTGATATAACTCCCAAAATTTCTGAATGGCATTCACATTAATGACCTAAGTACTTAATAACAGTGAAATATAAAACTGTATCATACCTGTGACATGCTGTACAGCCACCCGTAGCCAGCCCCTGACATCGCCCTTCTCACTGACCACAGCAACACGATGCACTATCCCCACAGGATACAGCAGGTTACTTAGGTACACAAAAGCTCTGTAGGGGTGAAAGAAACATAACCTTTATCATGCTGGGCAACATATAGCAAGCTCACTGCTGTTTTGTCTTTGGGGGAAAAGGTAGCCTGATAGAGAAATGTTTTTTAAAGATGTTAAAGATGTAAACATCAGCTTTGCTTTAAGAAAAATTGGAATTTATTATTGGAATTTGATGTAAGGGAAATTACACAGAGCTTTCAAACCAAGTCTTCGCCAATGACGACTAGTACCATACATTGCACAGGCAATTGGTGAGTCTTTAACCTCAGAAACACAATGTCACAGCCATGCTAACAAATAAACCCTGAAACAATAATTAAGTGTGAAGATGTATCCACTATCAACAAAGAAACAACAAACAAGACCATGTAAACTGCAAACTCATGTAAACAGAGGAAAGCGTTTTGATTCAATTACTTTCAAATGGCATGTGTGCATCAATAATGAAATAACGTGTATTGTACAGTAACAATTGACTTGGTTACATCTTAGTCACATTTAAGCCTATACTGCTAGCAACTTAACAGAGGAACAAACATCAACACTGGTGCAGGACAACAACGTAAACAAGAACAAAGTGTAAAAGTAAAGTCAGCAGTGAAATGGATATGAATTTTGGGTGGGGGGGGGTGTGAAAACGACAAATAGGGATGGTGATTTCATATTTACATACACTGTTTTACAATAATGTGTTCATTTGCTTAAAGACACACTAAATTTCAAAGTGTGTTTCAGAATGTTTACTAGCCAAATTTGGAAATAGAGCATAAGTTTTTTGTTGTGGAAATCTTAAAATGGGAGCTGCTGGCAAAAGATGTATAAATAGAAATCTCAGACTTCATGACAGGCCCTGCACTTGTAAGTCAGAGAACTGATCCTAGAACTTGAAGAAGACATTCTCAGCATATAGGAAAGGAAAGGTTATGGACAAATGATAATGTTTTCTTCTTTATTTGAATTGACAATGATTTTTGATCACAGAAAGAAAAGTGCAAGGGAAATACAATTTACTTCTTTCTGTACATCTCATGGTGACTTCAGTCCCACTGTACTGAGATATGAAAAGAATAACTGCCATGAAAAATAGAAATATGATTCTGTGTTTAGAGTAAAAGGGACATATTTCTGAAATCTGTAGACTTGTGACAGTTGTGTTTTTCTTGAGATCTTAGCCTCCAAAATGTCAAATTGTTTCAAAGCCAAAACACATTAAAGATGTGATGTCTGTGATAGAAGAAACTTATCTTTTAGTTTCTAGCCATTGGATTAGAATGTTGTAGAACAGCACACCAGTTTTAACTGGGGGAATAAAACACTTTGATGGTGTGGACATGGCAGCAACATTGTACTTTGAAAAGAGTACAGGGGCACAGAAGTCTACATGGACGTAACACACAGGTCAGTGGAGATGGCTCAAAACTACTCAGAGTATCTCAGGCCATTCTGGTTTGACATACTGGGGAAGCAGTAGATCCTTAACAATGGAGAACAGAGACATATCGGGGTTAAGTGTGAGTCAGGGATACATATAGTGCCCTACAGGACTAAATTGGCAATCCTTTAGAGTACTGATTTCCATTTGAAAGGTACAGCGAGTGGCTTCGATTAACAAGTTTTCAGTATTATTATTCTATTCTACAGAAAGGCATATGAACTTATAGCAGATCATGAAAGCAATATGTGTAGAAAACATAGTTGCTTGATGGAAAGCAGTACTCTAGATCTATAAGGCAGAGACTTCTGTCTTGCTTGGGCAATGTCTCCTCTTCCATCACATCCATATACCTCTGTGTAATGCAATCTTAACCTCCATCTATTAAGGATCTAGTGCCCAACTGTAGACTACATGCATACAAGCAGTGTCAAGTGCCTTCTTCTGCCTGTCCACACTGGTATGGTCTACAAAAATGTCAGAAAGTAGTTAAATCAAAAACCTCTACTGATTCACTACTTTATCAAACCCCAAGCCACTTACACAACTTCTGTAATGACAGTGGAGATGTAGAAAGCTTGATAAGTTTTGTCAGAACATCTTGCAATCTTAAAGGATGCATGCAACAACAGCAACTATGAATTCAGTACCACGGGCATCTAACAACATTTACACCACATGAAATTCACATTGAAGTTCATGCATTCCAATTTCTTATAGTTTTCCATATCTGCAGTTCAGTATGGCTATTTTGATGGTGCTAATGATATATTAATGCCATCTAATTTCAACTACCTGTAGGTCACATGCAATGCAACTCTATTTGTATCACTATTTTCCCACTGACACTCATAATTACCCTTCCCAGGAAAAAAGGTAATCAAATCTTTGGCCTAGCAGCCCCCATTTTTAAAACGCCTCATAAAACGCAAAAGTACTAACTTCAGATGCTTTTCACTTTTTACTGTTTGAAAATATCAAACAATCACCAATAGTGAAGAGAATCTTTTCAGAGAAGGTGACATTCTTGTCAACAAATGCAAAGTTATCAAGATAGATAGAATTTTGGGTACTAAGCTTGGCGGCATCTCAATCGCAAATCATGGTTTGAAAAGATTTGTACAAAAACAGGATTCCTGGCAGGACATGAAATGATCAGAAGTGAGGTCTTGCCTGAAACAAGCCTGCGAAAATGCTGGGATGTGTAAATCAAGGGAAATATAATCTGTTTAATATACAGACTGTAATCTTATCTTCATCTGCAAGATGAGCTAAAGGATATCTGCTTGAACCTTGTATGTAGATGAAACCAAATCATATCGGCATAAAATGTTCTTCTGACACCACTTTACGACCACACACTAGCATCACGACACAACAACCAAACTAGGAAACCCAGTAGGAAAAAAAAACGTAAAACAGAAACAAAAATCACATGTACACATGTAGGCAGAAGAAGGCACACTGCTTGACATGCTCTAGCTGGTTGCCATCTCCACCAACCTGCCCACCAAACAGAACCACGACACCGGGTCAGTGAAGGGGTCCATGGACGGAATCTTTGGGTCTTCGCAATCGTCTGACGGCAAGCTTGCACAGTCAGTATCACTGTCATCGCAACTGTCGCGAGAATGACGAGGCACGGGGCTATTCCTGCTATCCACGCCATAGCTAGGAGGTAGACTTTGCTGCAGGGTACTTGTGGTCACAGAGTAGGAGGACTGACTGTCGGAGTTGTCCGAATCGTAAAAGGCCTGGTTGTCGGCAGTGGTGAGGGGGGATGGGGAGGACGTGGGTTCGGGGGGAACGGACAGTCCAGGTGGTGTGGTGGGGGAATGGGTCCTGTCATCGGGAAGACAGGCTGACAAGGGGGTTCCACTGCTAGGCAGACAGTTGTAAAACATGGCTTAAGTGATACATGTGGAACATACAGAGATAAGGGATGTCCTGATTGTGAAGTACACGTCATGCACACACAAAGGAGAGATGGCATCATACATACACCTTGCAAATATAGTGTGATGTTGCTTTGGATCTTCTTGTCGAAAATCTTTACAGCATGCCCTTTACTATCTGATAAAGATGGTCAAATTTTTTTTTTCACTGGGGTAATGTTTTGAAGTTAAAGTGTAGTGGGCCTTCTGGGATTCATCAAGAACAAACAATACATAGGAGTGGGCAAATATGAAGCATTAGCTAGTTACGCTATTGGATCAAAACATGCACTTGTGCTAGTACATCTATCAAAAGGAAACAGAGAGAAGAAGAAGAAGCCAGTCAAAGTTATGTATGTGGTATGAAAAATAGAGAATGATTCTAATGCTTGGAAATGTACACATTGCATTTGCCTTTACAGGTGCATTGTAACATCTTAATGCTCCCTGGGTTGTCTAAAATGCAATGTTTCAACACTGAAGTAACCACTGTTTCATAATGAATTCAGGAAAAGGATCAAACCTTCCAACAAGGCGAAACCAGGGGAACCTGTCGTAGAAAGGGTCACCCCCGGTCAAACTCTCCACCGGACAGTCTGCAGCAGACGTGGTGGTCATCTCAGCTGTACTGTCGTACATCTCTCTCATCAACTCAAGCCGCTGCCTGCTCCATAGAAAACACATCAATCAACATATCTTTTTCTCAAATTGCAAGTCTCAAGTCTAACATGACTTTAGATGAATCAATTCAAACTTTATTGCACAGCAATTGTAATGGGTATAATGTATGGTAAATTGCTTAACAGTACCGTATGACGTGTATACATGTATCTACTTAATTCATTCATAGGGAACAGGAACTACTGTACATACTTAGTACATAATAAAGTAAAAGTATGACGATCAGAATGCACAGGAGACATTATGTACATTAGAACTTTGTTTCTTAGATAACAAAATCTCTTGGAAGCTTCTGCATTGAGCGCTAGATATATATTGGCCTAGACACAAGGAAATCAAGTCATGCTACTAGTAGATTGAGTATGGTAAGGGTAAGTGTACCTTAGCTTATCCAGTGTCCAGTAATGAGTGGCACCGTTCTTGAGGTCGTGGACCTCGACAGCGACAATTGTGCGGGGGTAGGGCTGGTCCGACGCCACGTCCGGGGGCATCAGGTCAGGGGGCAGGGGGGAGTACATGGTGTCTGTCAGCAGAACAAACTGGAACTGGACCTGGGGTCAAACATTTATAGGAGTCAGCATGAAAAGGAAGATATACGTACCAAAATGAGTGAAGATTTCTACTAAACCAAGGGTATGTGTAATGTATGCTTTTCTTCTCTACCAAGTCTTTTATTAAAAAATAGGATTCTAATACGGATGCAAAAGAAATCATGAATAGACGACACATCATCCTGACCTTTTTCTTCAGCTCCACACTGATGGCATTTGCCTCTTTGAGAAAGATTGCATTCCCCCACAGATCATCCTGGAGGTAATAAATAATAGAACAGATATGGATACATTACATATAGTACACATACACAATGTACAGCATCTGTATACAAACATAGGAAGACAATGTTGAAGCATTTCATTATCATCAATGGATGGTGAGCAACATCTTCCTTTCCAGCACCAAGGAGAGTGACATACAAATACAAACTGGAGATGTCTTTAGTTAGGTCAGAAGAAGCGTTTTGAATAGAAAATGTACATTCATATCACACCTTACCATCTCAACATTTAGAGCTACCGCTTGTCAATCTATTTTATAAACAATGTGTGATTTTCCCTAGAAAACAACGCTTCACATGCCGGGCAAGTACCTACCCTGAGCGATGTGAACTGGTGATATCTCCACTTGACAAATGCCCACTGTGCTATCTGATACTCCTTTTCTGTCCATGATGGTTCACCTGCATAGGTAAAGGCACAAATCAAACTTTTTTTTTCCATTTATGCGGCAAAAAGTAGAGTCCTACAGACTCATAGAAAAAAAATCATTTTTAAGTCTTTATGCTCATAGATCATAAATGCTCAGCAATTTTGTGGTTGTAGCATACTTTATAGCTGCTATGTATGTTGTACTTTAGAGTATCATAATGTTCTGAACACTGTTTTTCTGTTTTGTGCTGACAACTCACTTTCTCCTTGTTCATCATCAGTGCTGTACTCTGGAGTGGTGCATCCGGAGAGTAGACTGGCACGTTCCACTTGACTCTGGAGGGCCTGCAGCTTACTCTCATAATCCTGAGGAAGAGTTAGGATTTGAAAATGTACTTGTTTATTCAAGGTAGTGAACTGAATAGGATTTTTCACCCTTTGTCTCCAGGTGATTTCTATTGGCAATACAAAGTCATCCCTTGCTTTTAAGGTCTTCCATCCAAAAGCACAATTATTGTAAAACTTAAGTTGGATTCACCCTGCCACAAAACATACAAAAACCTTTGGAGATGTCTGTGTATATAGAGTGCTATTATTCTATGCATCTATCCTGTTATGTTGTGGTATATACACATTTGTATTCTGTTTTTACTATGGGGCAGCTTGTGCCTGCAATAATGAATTAAGGATAACTGTGACCAGAGCAAATGAACAAATGAACAGAGCTGGACACTAGCAAGTAAAGATGTCGGCTAAGTTCAAAGTCACATCCAGATTCTACTGATTTCTAAATATCTTTACATCCAATAGTTTGGATGGCCTGCATGCCCAGGTCCACTGTTCAATCGCAAGTCTGGACCATTTGAATTTGACAATGGCAACATTCAATTGGAAATCATTCTGATAATACCGACAGTAATTTAGGGCCCATTCACACTTGTACACGTATATTGAAGTTCATGAGTTGCATATTAACATTTTCTTGGTTTAGGTACAGCTTGTGGGGAAGAAGTTGTTTTCTACTTTGACCCACAGTTGTTCAGCCTGGTTATCGAACCGGAAAAATGACTTCTTTGGTCACAGACTTTACCTTTACCCAAAAAATGTTAATATTATACCCAACTCATGCAGACTTGAATGTACGTATAAGTGTGAACAGGCCCTTATCTACATAATATTCTTTAAAAAAACACTACCCCGTTTAAAACTACGTATTTCAAATATATTTCCACTTCACCACAAATAATACTGACCACCATGCCACGTCACCTTGTACCACAAAGGGACCCAACAAAATATGGTTATTCTTTTGATCTATTGTATGTATATAAAATATTTTTGGTTGGTATATATTTGTACCAACATAAGGAAGATCATATCGTTCGTGACTGTAAGGCAAGTATGGGAAAGAATTAAACATGGAGAAAATAGATTAGATCCAAGTACTGTACATGTAAATACTGAGAAAACATGAGAAATATCTAGTTCAAAGAATCTTGTTGCAGAGCTGAAAATTTTACTGTAAGATTCAATGCTTCAAATCTGGGTAGTTACATGCAAAATAGAAATGAACTGCCTGCTTGAGAATTTAAAAAATTCAGTTTCAATTCAATTTCGATTTGAAATGAATACATATCATGTCTGATGCACACCATTAATGATAAAAGACAAAGAATATTTTTGACATCATAGTTCATACTACATATATCAGGAAGCATTGAAAGAAAAGACACAAGAAAATAAGACAAAAACAAAGAGGCGGTGAACTAGTGATGTATTCAGAAATCATTGTCTTCATCACTCCAAGCACATCAGCTTACTTCCTCTGAGTTCTGCAACATCTTTTCAAATCACCATATTTGTCGCACAACAGTTAACTACTTTCTACAGTTGTTGAATTTCTTTTTTTTTCAATTTTCCTTTTCATCTTTTAAGGGTTTTCACAAAATTTGATGCTCAAATTGTAAGATAAAGTACCACACATTGTAATATCAAACAAATGCATTTTGGAAGACTTCAAATCTTGAGGACATTGTTGTATCTTACGTTTTACCAATCTTTTTTTTCCTTTTCTGATATAAAACAGTGTAAAATCTACTTTTAAAACCGTCTCTCAAAACAGCGCACTTTTAGGAATACACCTACCTACTATAGGATAAACAGATACAGTTCATACATGTATATCATGTTTGAATGTGTGTACAAAATGTTTAAAAATTAGTTATAGCACAGCCATAAGTAGCCATGATTTACCTACAAGAAAGTTTTTCAAGGTGTATCAAACACTACAAAACCTGTCGAGAAGAGTCCAACTCATAACTTTGTCTTGAGAAGCCTGCATCCAGGTGTAAATATTTCCACATTAAATAATCCAAACATTGGCATCATTGATTATCATACTCTAAGGCACTTAGTGTCTCTAAAAGATCAAAGGCAACACTGTCTATAAGGTCTTTTGTAGTTTCCGTATTGTAAAATATGGAAGACTCTGCAAAAAGTGCTTTGGCACATTAGTACATGTATAACATGTACTTTCATTTTGACTTGAGCTGCAGATACATTGTAAGCAAGTACAGTACATGTATTTCCTATTGTACAATGTTAAAACCAATTCTGCAACATAACTTCAGGTAAATGGTACCTACAGACTATACACAATACGTGTCATGTGGAATCTAAGTAATCTACAGTTACATGATTGTGTTACAGATTGCAACAACTGCACTATAGATAAACAGTAAACAATAGTTCTTTCTGCATCTTCCTTTCACCTTCTCCTTCATGTTTCTGTACTGTCAGCTCAGTCATTCAATCCTTTTTTTCCACATTTAAAAGCTTAAAATGCCAGCTATTGCATTTCACAACATATCTGGATTCAAAATAATCAGGTTAATCAAGCTGCATCATTTTTGCCTCTTCTGTATTGAGAAGTTATGCAATTTTTTTGTCATGGTTCAACTCGTTTTATATTATGCTGTTATTTATGTTTATTTTATTTTTTCCATAAAAACTTGTAATAAATTCAAACCGAACAAACAATTTGGACAGTAGGTTTAACTAGTCCAAGAGAAAATTTCTTTATTGAAAAAAGTATGTTTCTGTTACTGAAAATGTTTAGGTTTTGATTGGTTTACATTTTTTTTCCAAATTTTCTTTATCAATGTAGACAGATTTCACACACTCTAAATTTGTCAACTCCATGATTAACATCTTGTTCCCAAATATCATGGTTAAAAACTATATGTTGTTGGCAACGTATACAACTGTCTGAAAAATGATATATATTGTGACTCTACTGAATATTCCTAGTCTACTAGTAACTGTGGACTAGATACCATAAAACAGTAAAAAAAGTCCCAACCTATAATGTATCCTTCCCAAACGTTTCTTAAGTGCTTTTAGATACTGCCTGCATACTACAGATTTCAAACATTCAGCAATGGTGTATAGGTTAGCTTTCAAATGCTACCAGATGGCTTTATCATTGTTGGGAGAAGTTTCAAGGTTAAAATGATGTCACATTTAAAGTAAATTTGTCTTGGATAGACCAGGCTGTGAGAGTTAGAAGTGTCACATGCCAACTTCCTGCACGTTTGTTGCTGGTTCAGAAGCCCTTCTGTCTGGGGCCTGGACTTCTTCCGTTTCTGTTTTAGGACCCTCCCTATGTGCGGCTTCTTGTTCTGACGTCATTGACATGTTCAACATGGAATAGTGACAAGCTTTATCCTTGTCCATAGCACCAAACTGGAAGGCTTGATTGGGGCTTTCTGCACTAGAGCTTGAGCCAAAGCTAAGGCTACGGCCACGGCCATTGGAAGACTGCTGCTGGCCCGCGCGGAAGGGGAATCGCAGCTTGACTTGAGGATCCTTGTTCTTGTTAAAGTTCTGGCTGAAGTTGTAGCCTTGCTGCTGGCCTTGTTGTTGCTGGCCTTGCGGCTGGCCTTGGTGCTGGCCTTGGTGCTGGTATCGCTGCTGTTGTAGTTGTTGCTGCTGCTGCTGTGGGTACTTCCCCGACATGCGCAGCTGACTGCGCTCCTTCGCCATCTTGAGCTGCTGCTGTCGCTGCTGCTCCTGTCGCAGCCAGCGCAGACGGCCACGGCGGAAGGCTGGATCTTCATCCATTAGCCTCTGAATGCGCTCCTCTCTCGATAGATCAGTAGTGGAGAGACTGTGGCGCATGACAGGATCTTGTTGAGGAGGAGGGGAGGATGGACTGTAATCCATGGGTTGAGGCTGAGGGCCCTCTGCCCCCTTCATCCGTTTTATCGAGGATTCAGCTTCTGGAGAAACGTAGAGCTCCATCTTCTCCAGTTTGCATCGCAAGTTAGTGATCTCAGCTTCTTTGGCTTCGTTGACCTTCTTAAACTCATGGATCATGCATGTCAGTGCAGTAACGTTGGTTTTAAGCTCCTCCATGTCTGTCTTGCTCCTCTCATCTACTTCCGGATGATGCCCATGGCTTGGCGGATCCCCAACTCCCACTGTCTCCCACACATCACGGGCAACTGACTTCCAGGATTCGGTTGCATTCGTGTCCTTCTTGTTGTAGAGTCGACACAGTTCCTTCATCTTTACTATTGACATGGCTTCAATCTCCTGTCGGCTATGCTTAAAGTCATTCAAGGCCACTTCGTAACATATCTCTTTCACAGCTTGGACCTTCAGGTCCGCCATCGTGAGCCACTTTATATCCTGACGATTCAGCTTCCGCCTCTCCGGTATCTGGTACAACGGCATGGAAGGCTTCTCCTTTCTCTTCCTGTCACGTCCGTCGCTTGGCAAGCCACACTTCTTCACAATAGACTGGAGTTTGACAGGAGACACTTTCTCTCTCAGGGAACTTATCAGCTTCCAGCTTTCCTCACAAGATCGCTTTTCACTTTCTGTCTCTTCTTCTGACATGGTCTCATCATCCTTCTCCATTTCAAGTGAAACCAAAAAAAGAACAGAAAAGAATTCTACATAAATCAAAGACATAAAGCACACACAACACAGAAAATAAACTATGATTATACAAATCAAAAATAGACGTTGAAAGAAATTAGATGAAGCAGAAAAGAAAATTACTGGTGGAATGCATCAGCATATCAGAGTCATTTTTGAGGAAATTCCCTTGCTTGTGTTTTTGGGATTAAAAATTTCACAAACTTTGTGACAAAGGCTTCTTGTGTTGAGTTAGTGCTACAAATCTACTTTTGATGAATCAATTCATGAAAACGAGTGCAAATATCTAATACTGAAATTTGGGGGGGGGGGGATTCTAAGACAGAGGAGTTAGTAAACTGATGCTCAGCTGGATGTTAGGTGTGACAAAGCCTCACACAGTGCATAACAGTGACAGAGCAGAGACTTAAGTCAGTCACTGTAAAAACAACGATGTCGCAGCGCCCACTCTAATTTACATCTTCATTCAGTTCAGTGCGTAACCAAGTGATTCGGTCAATTTCGCTTTGTGATAACTCACGTCCTGATTTCCCCAAGGGTTGATCTGATTGGTGAGTGCATGTCCAGCCAGATTTTGAAGGAAAATTAACGACACAAGGAGAAGACAACAGTGTGCATCTTACCCGTGGCATTGGCTGATTTTCCCATGCCGACGGCCAGACCCCTCTCTCCGCTCATTTAAAATGTGAAAAGCTCAAACAAAAACACGACGGCCAGAACATTCTTAGCAGGCAACATGGCAGGCAGACTTCCTTCTTTGACTTCAAAGTGCCAAAATGTGGACTGAGAGTTGAAAATAGTTTCCTTTAGTTTAACTGTGGACAGAAGACCTCTTTAGCTCAACTGTGTAGTATTTGATGTGTGTTCTGGTCAAAACTCCTGTTTTCACCTTTTCTTTGATTATTTCTTTAATAACTTGGATGTTTCATGACTGCAAGGCCATTAAAACACCAAGAAAATGTACATTTCAGAGTCCCAGTGGTTATGTACCCTAGAACTAAAAATAAAACCCCAGGATAAGTTTTAAGGGCTGACCGACGTGCATGGCTACGCGCTGAACTGTGGTTGGTTGGGTGATTGTGCAAGTGAGGGGTGGGTGGCCATACCAGTCGTTGCTGCTCCAAAAGCTGGTCAGCCTCTTCCTTCTCTCTTCGGTACTGTTCCTCCATGGCTAGCAATCTGTCAGGAAATGACCAAAATATGTTCAATATTTGTTTTTGTTTTAAAGGTTAATCAAGTTAATGGCATTGACCACTTCTGACAGATTTTGTTGACCATTTTGTTGACCAGTTTTGAGGCAACCTACAAGATATACTAGACAGTAAGATTAGCTTTCATGTATGAAGCCACTTTTTCTTCAAAGCTGAAAACTTAAAGATGTGTTAAGTCTGCAAACAATTTTGATTTACATTTATTTATTTATTGTCATTTACAATACAATTATGCAATAGAACACAGCACAATAGTTGATTGGTTGGACTAACCGTTTCTCCATCTCCAGTTTCATGTCAATGCCTTGCTTCTCCAACAACTCCATCTGGGCGAAGGTCCAGTCCACAGGCTCCCCCACTGCAGCAAGGGCATCAGAACTTGTTAAACACTCACTTTTTACTCATTTAAGAGAATCATGAAGAACAGATTAGCGGCAAGCAGAAGATTAAACTTTACACAGTCAGTCTACAGCCCTGCCAACTTCACCAGTTCGTGTTGTTAATTCCAGTAGTGAAATAAGAATTACAGCTAGCACTAATGGAAAAGTTGTGTGGCCATTACACGAGTTGCAGAGTTAAATGTTTCTGACTTTTAACAAGTTGAACCTTTTCCCAATCAAATGTGAAATTAAAGCATTGTGCAGTTTACTTTGGTCTATGATATGTAATAGCACACACTATTATTTGAAAAAGTACCTACATTGTGTGTCAACTGTACCTGGAGTTTCTGTCGATGGTGTCTTCTCCCTTTCTTGACGAGCTGAAAAGGCAGGGGGTAAAGTTTCATCAGCATTAGCACAATAAGTAGTCTTTTGGCTAGCCAACCTCAATATAACTAAATGTTCAACATAAGCTGCTCAAACTAGGAGTCATATTTTTCTTTTCACAATGTCTGTCAACAAACATGAATTCAGAAAAGGATGCTACTTGTCAATTGGTTAAAAAAAACAAAAGAAACAGTCTTAACCATTAAAAGGTTTTTTCTAACTTAAAGAAACTTGTGCTGAATCAACATGGAATACAAACTCTTATGTTTTCTTGCAAAAGTTTAGAATACAAATGGTTACCTTGCTCTGGATGGTTAAAGCGGAAAACATGGTTCTTTCCCAGGATCACACGGTGTCCTACAAAAACACAAGTCACATTTAGTGCAAAATGGCAGATATTTATTGGACACATTGCATTTCAATTGAACTTGTAAGGAGTTAATTAGCTTTGTAATATGGGAAAACATTATATGAGAGTGCTGTCAAATCTGATGTCTATATACTTTAAGTAATAGAAATACAACTGTCTTGTCCTTAACAGTTGGTAAGAAAGTCTCGATACCTGTTTTAAGTAGTAGCGGTCCTTCCACAGTCTTTCCATTCACAAATATGGTCGCACCCTTCTCTGGTGTCACAGTGACAATAACTGCAAGGGAACAGCAATAGAGGTTAACTTAGTGCATAAACATGTATCATGGACTTAAACACAATGTTGACTCAACTCTTCCTTCCTTGAATTCTTTCTTTTTTCACCTATGAGTTCAGTCTTGTCTGCAAACTGCCTGAATAGCTAATTTTTGTAACAACACTTAAACAGGAATATTCTATAGCACTAATCATGCATAACTCACTTTCTCCATTCTTTTCTCTGCTCTCAAAGGTGCAGTGATGATCACGGATGTGTGGTCCACTCAGGATGATGTCTGCATGTGTGGAACCCACCCTGCAATACACCAGAGATTTCTTCAATGTCTTGATGGCAACATTCATAGATCTTGGTCTATGGCAGCTATCTTAAAAACAACACAAACTTGCCAAGCAGAGGTTGGTGGGGAAAATTGTGACCTCCTTCGTACTTTTGGAGATGCCTTGTTTTCTTTCCACACTACCCATAAATGGGGAATGTAAGAAGGTCACAATTTCCCTCACAAACCTCTGCTTGGAGAGTATACATAGTGACTATCTACAACATAGAACCCAAGCCATGGCTATTCTTAGTACAAGAACTTCGTTCAAGAACTTGAAAATATGAACTGATCAAATAGTGGAAGAATAATGCACAAAATAAAACATTTATATTGCTGCAAGTACATGATTGCATGTTTCAACTTGTTGTGACAGTTTGCCCTTTTCCAGGCCTGCCATGGTGAACCTTAAATGACACTGACATAATCATGATAAATTTCTAACAAGGAATGTCAAAAATGACTCTGTGCTAAATAAGCTTTTATACATTAATCATTAAACATCGATTCCAAATGATCAGCTGTCCTCATGAAATTCTCATCAATACATGTCATATCTTGAATATCACCTTATCAAGGACATAAATATCAAATCCCAGTCTACTATTCAGAACAATTTGTTTCATGTCTTATCTAAGTTCTCCAGACTGGAAGAGACTACAACATGTTGGTAGTGGAGGGTGGAGAACTCCCCAGATTGAGTTACATCTTGGCCATCAGCACAGCAGCATTGAGTTACAGAACTGTCAGAAGTCCTTGCTGCCCGGGTGCTATTTTTGGTTTAATGGATCTTTACAAAACATAACAGTCAACAGAACATAACAGAATAACACTTTAAATCTTGGTAATTGTGGACTTTTCAAACATGTGACTTTCTCTTCCTTTTGTGCAAATGAAATAAATATTATTATTAATATTACAAGAACATAACTCCTGACAAATTCTACAAGTAAATTTTTGTTTGATCATTTATCATTAGCTATCTGGCATTGAAGATTCAAATGCCAAAGTAAACAAAAGACAACGATGATTGATAATTTTCCCCTTGCATTCCATACATTTCAAAATTCTCAAATTCCCTGACCTACATGTATGGCCTGACAAGTCAATGCAAGGAAAACTTTAAGAAACATTTCAATAATATCATTCCATGATTTGCAAACAACTTAACATGAAGGCTAATCTGCAGCAAGCAGATACAAACTTTATTTTGCTGATTTAGAAGGGAGAGTTCTAAAGAAGGTGAAATTTATGATCATCCAGCCAAAACCAATATACCACGATACACAGCTGTGAAACCAAAGCCACACACAGTTAAGTACCGGGTGTCCCAATTGCCATATAGAAAACAGCAGGGGACCAGGCTGTGTGGTAATGACTCACTTCATAATTCCTGGCTTGATGTAATACAGCAGGCATTCCGACATCAGGGGGTCCTCGTTAAGGTTCACCAAGTGTGGGGTCTGTGGTGGAGTGGGAGAAAATAGGGTGGTTATATTTACAGTGCAATAATGCCACAGTCTCTATTTGTACAGTCTGGTTCTTTCTCAGCTGCAACTAGTAAAATCCTACCTTGAAATATAATTTATCACTGGCCAATTTAAAAATTATAAAAGGTACATGTATTTTCAATTTCAAGTTCAAAATTAATAGCTCTACATTATACAATGTCATGTCACTGGATGTACAATATATAATTTGCAATAAAGAATGATACTGACAACATTATATTCTCTATTTTGGAATCCATATGTCTTTTTATCACACACAAAATTATCTGCTGCTTAAACATTGATATGTCTGGGTTTCGATTGAACACGATACTCACATTTTTGGGAGAGCACACTCCGATCGTAATGCCAGTACCATCCAATGCCACACCAAGCTCTGCTAAAGCAGCCTCTCTGTAAAACATAACAAAAGTAATGCAAAAACTTTTAATTGGTAATATACATTGTGTATTAAGACATAACATTTTGATTAAGGAAGGAAAAAAAATTGAATGCAGTTCATTATAATGGCTTTGAAGGTGGGCAAATCATTAGTCCTTCATCTTAATATTTTAAGCGTGGTACTGGACTAGCTACAAATGTAACTGCTGCCCACTCCTGTGTGGGACCCCAGTAGCAGTATAATCAAATGATGGATACTACTACTTCATCCACAGTTGGTCCTTTCAGGCTGCCTAAATACTGACCTCTCCTGCTTCACAAGTTCCGTCTTTTTCAGTTTTTCCTCCCATGTTTCATTCAGCTCTGCAATCAGTTTCTCTGATGCCTGCAGATTGGAACAAAAGCATGTTTTCTTTCTTTTTCTATTGATCCCTTACTATTGATCATTATGTTTTCTACATATGTACACATGAACTTGGCTGAACTAGACAATAACATAAATGCATTGATGATTTATTGTCAAATTCATGAGCTGTTGTGTTTAATATGAACCAACAAACAAAGCTGAAGAAAATAAACATACCCTTAATTGCTCCATAGCATCCTCATTCCTGGGTGTCATAATCCTCTGTCCACTGTCACTAGGACTGGCAGGGCCTAGGAAAGACACACATACATACATGTACCGCTACTTCATATACTCCAAAACATTCTCTAATGTCATGTAACTCCAGATGATTTCAACAGAAAATGACTTTGGGGATTGAACTAAAATCTTGTTTTGTACATGCTTCATTTTTCAAAAAAATATTTCCCATGGATTTCATGTTACTGACCCAGGGGGTCCTTATAACTGTGTACATTGCTGATGTAGGAAAAATGAATGCCATTGGGTGGGATCTTGTGTGTAATGTTTTGTGAAAGAAGTAACTCAAGGAAATGGTGGCACCTTTGTTAGTAACTTGAATGAAGATCATAATGCACATTTAGTGATGTTAGTTGGTTAATGTGCAACAGAGTCTACAAGCTAGTCCATTTGACTATCTAAAGAAGCTCAGGCATTACAGAAGATGGCATGCATGATCTTTTGTCGTTCTAGATACACATGTAACTACAATTCTAGGGGTACATGTATTAAGAAGTGAAATGAAATGAGCTTAATGCTAGCATTCACTTTGCAACCAGTAGGTGTACAAATTCATGTGAAGCAGTTTCGTTCCCTTTTTTCATGCAACTATCAACATATCAAGACTTGATTTCTGCAGTATCAAGAAGCGTTGCTAAAGACAATCTTAAGCTTACAGAGCTTTGGATTTCTTACTAATTAGCTAATGATTAACGCACAGAGGCAAACAAGCTAGAATAAATGGAATAAAGCCATCATAGACTATCACTTCATGCTGTTTCATAGCAATATGCAAATATACTGAAGCACATTTTACAGTAAAGCTTTGGTTTTGGAGTTTGGACTTTCTTACAAACTGCCGAATGTTAGTGCATGGCATATAAGAAAGGCACCATCACACAGTAAGAAGACAGAAAGGACCGTACCATTTAGGTTGTGAGGTTGGAGCTGCAGATTCTTGTTAGGAACGTTGGCATTGAGCTCATCTGTCGGTGACAACAAGGGAGTGGATCCATCCGATTTTGTATACATAGCTTAGAGGAAAGGAGGCATTTGGAGATAAAGAGGGCATATATGTCAACATGTGAGGAGGTGAGACAAGGGTTTCAATGAGGCGGCAGCGTAAGCAACTGCAAAGGCAGTGCTTGCAAACTTAAAAATAGGATATAGTGTAGGAAAGCTATAACTCAAAACAAAAACAGATGCTTGGAAGAAGTGTTGTTGAAGAAATAAAAACTGATGGTGCAAATAAATTTTGGGGTTATGCAAGGATTACGCAATAGATATTTTCAAGTGAATGCTGTAGGAGGGCAGATGTTTCTCAAGTGAGAACTGGTCGTCAAAAAACATTAAAAGTAAACCTTGCAACAGAAGTGCCAATGGACAGGCATCCAGGCTTTCTTAGCTAACACAAAATCCACTTTCATCAGTCATTCTACTTACCTTTGTTGAGTGGTTGCATTCTGCAGGTAAACCGTAAAGTAACTGTACAATGAAGGCTAAACTATATCTAAGGTAAATAATCAAATATTAGCTTACCGAGCCTTTTTAGGAAAATTGAAAAGAATTGCCTTAAGTCTTTTGGCTTGCCAAAAATTGAACTGTTCAATATCATAATGCTATTTAGTGATTATCATAATTAACACAAAGGTATAACTGACAATTCAAAACAATTCAAAATTAACTTCACAATATCCAGTCTATGGAAACATTCACTTGAAGCTTGCATGAAGTAAAACTATATTTAGCAGTTCATGATTCCAGGCTCTTTTGTTGCATGTACAGTTTTCAGATACATTGAACACAGGTTCAAGATCTTTCATTAATATCAACTTTCACCCCTATTCTTGGATGGACAATATACTTATATATATATAGCAAGACATCATTGAGAAAATGTACACTGTATCATGTCCATAATGACTGGTACAGCCCATACTCTGGTTTTCAAAACAACTTACAATCCACAAGATCTGCTAGTCCTTCTGACTTCAGAAGATCCTTGAGACGGTGAACTTCCTCCTTCAGTTCTCGAATCAGTCGGGCGTTGGGGTCTTCGTTTACTACTGCCTTGCACACAATCTGCTTGGCACGGTCGGCATATCTACCATTAATTCAAATAAAGATAGTTTAAACGTGAACATCATTTTCTGGGCTATGGGGCCAGCCAGATCATTAACAAGGAGACTTATGGGCAGACAAGCATTTCAAAGAATGAACAGTCTGATCATGATACATTCGTTCTTTAAAAACGAAAAGCACAGCTTCACAAAAGCCTTTAGTTTGCCTTATTGAGATACATGTAAATAGATTTTGTTTCAGGGAAGCAAGTTGAAAGAAGCAAAGAATTTGTCGACCTATATCTAGGTGGAAAGTCTGGACTGCTTCCATCTTTAACATCATTAAGAAATTGATGGGGTCACCTTTTGACCAATACATAAATGTCAAAATAGACTAGCACTTAGTCTAATGGTGCTACATTTTTGTCCTTGGCAAGTAAATCCCACTAATGGTAACGATAGGTTTTCGATACACACAAAAACAATATCTTCAAATCTTCAACTTGTTCTAATACTAATGTTTTAAGGAAGCATTTTGAAAGGACCAAACTAGCAATTACAAGACTCATATTTTTCACAGATTTAACTTAACTGTAAATGAAGAAATGTTCGCGGTGGGTTTATGTTCACGGTTTTCGCTGTAAGCTCTTCGCCATGAACTTAAAACCACTGAAAATTTTTTTTTATCCTCCTACCCCCTTGTCTACTATTGTCTCAGATGCAAACTTAAAACCACCGCGAACATTCTATTTTCTCCCCATCACAAAATTACAACCACGCAAACTTAAATGCATACAGTATTTCTAGCTTCAGCATCATAAAAGTTTCAACAGAGCCTCCTGCTGACGCACATGTACACCACTAACTCACATCCCACACAAGACTTTGGAAAGATGTATGTGTCTCTTATGTCGTTCTAAGCAATGTTGTAAATCATGTGTCATGCCATCCTAGTTACACAGGTCCTGGAGATCACCCCCAATGCACGAAGGCTTCCATAACAATTCACCAGTGTCATGATCTTTCATCTTGTAGGGTATCTACATTCATCCAGGCATCTCCAAATGGTACTTGCATCAAGACTAGCATACTAATCAAGCGTTGGTGCTTTACGATTCATCTAAAAGTGTCCATTACAATCTTCATCCTGATGGGACTGTGAACCCCATCTATGTGATACCCAAGCCTGTACTGCTACAGTGCGTAGTCATGAAATGCAGTCCAATGTGCATTGCAGTGATTGAGATTACTTTAAACCAGGATTGTAACTGGTAGAGTTTTACCAAGTTTCCTTGATGGTTTCAGTAACTTGACCTCACCTTAGTGTACTCAGCGTTTCTTCATAGTTAATATCAGCTGGACTAAGAGCAGCAATCATAGCGGTCTTGGAATTCCCACCTGCAAGATGATTCATCACGGCATGTTGAGTTTGACAGTATTTCTAGTAGTATCATACTCCAGTTGCTGGCTTCACGCTATGCAGCAAATTCAGATGTTCACACTTAAACTCTCTAGAGCCAAAACTGCCCTCTTTTCTGATATGTAACTAGCATACATTTGCATACATGTGCAAGAATCAAATTTGCATGATAGCATACACCAACACATGTACAAACTAATTTCATCACCAAGGATATAAAAAATTTGAATAATTGCATCCCATTTGAGATTTAGTTCTTTCATTGACATTGGCTAGTTCTAACCTTCTCCCTGCTACCTAACTGAGCTTTTAATTCCACAATAGGGAATTGGGTGCCAAACAGCTACTTCAGTGTGCTTAAGGTTAATTGCAACTTTCTTGACAAAGTTGATGGACCAAGAAACTCACCAAGGTTCTCCCTGAGAAGCCAGGTCAGAACAGAATCACGGTACGGAATGAAATCAGACTTCTTCCTCTTCTTCGAACCAGACTGTGACTGAAATAATTCAAAGCAACATGGGGTAAGACACAGCAACATACCAACCACTTCAGAAACTTAACAGTGTCAACAGAAAGTGCCATGGGTGTGGTCACGAGAAACAGTTTAATTTCATAGGAATTTCTGAGGATGCTAATGACATGGAAGTTCAATACACAGAACGTCACATGTAATTAAGAAGAAGGGACACCTTTATTATCTTCTTCATATCCCCAGACTGCGACTGATGATGGAAGGACAGGATTTAAGAAAGGTGCCATAGTTAGTTCTTTTTTTTTTTTCAGAAAATATTTAGATTTGAAAAAATTAAGTTTGAGGTGCATGCATAGCACAGCACAAGAAGCACAAAGCAATTCAAATTTCTAGCGCAACAAGAACGAACAAAAATTTCTTTGTGGGGCTTGGCTTCGCAGAATGGCATTTTGATAATCATGGCACAAATGTATGCACACTAGAAAAAGTAAACAATACAGAGGGCACTATGCAAATTGAAAGTAAATGACTGTACCATATTGTTGAAGCAAACAGTACCTTTATTATCTCTATTTTAAAGTCAACAAAAATTAACCTAATTCTAATGCACTATACTAAGGAAAGCATTTCTTGGCTATAGTATGGAAAAAGCAAAAGCAGCAAAATCAATAATATAACTGACCCAGAGATCACTTACCGACTCTGCTAGTGCATGAATGACTTTGCCCAGGGTTGTTAGGGACTTGTTGATGTTAGCTCCTTCCTGTATTTCAAACAGAAAAGAAAAACAAGATCAATGAACAGCATACCATAAAACAGATAGTGAGTGAGCATGAATGTTCTTCTTATAGGTATATAACGGATATTCTGCAAATCAATTAAGTTGTCTTTATCCAGAAATTTACACATTAAATATATTTCAAAGCTGACTATAGGTTTGTCACCTTCAGTCGGTCACCCTTGGCACCAGTGGCGTTCGCTCGCTCGCTTCCAGCCAGGTCTACTAGACTGATCTTTGCAACCTGTAAAACATTCAAAAGAATACAATTAAACATAAAGTTTCTTTCAGAAGATCTGATACATTTTGTAGATTTCAAACAGAAAGAACAGATTCTGAAGGATAATATATCATACAGTGTTAAAAATGATTATTAAGATGTGAAAAGAGATAAGTTTTGCCCTACCTTCTCGGTGGAAAGGTCTGTCATCTCGTCATGTCTTTTCTGGGTGAAGACTACAGTAAACACAGCATGAGAGCGGCTGCTGGTCTCGTTCATGTTCGTTGCTGCTACGGTTCTGAAAAATGGTGACAACAATCAGACAACACAGAATAGAAAACATCTCAAAGCTCACTTGTCAACCAGTTTAGCGTTGACTTTGAGTACTTTGGCAAAAATATCTGAGCTGAAAGAAAATCTGTATCAACATTCTTCCTGCTGCCTACATGTAACTCTGTAACCAACATGGAATTGAGTGCCGAGGGGCAACTTCAGTGTGCTAAAGGTTAAAGAAAATTGATAGAAATAAGATACAAATGTCTTGTTTGGTAGAAAACATTCAGGAATACTGTTCTGCAGTAAATACAATGAATACTTCAGTTTGAAAGACATTTCTTCTCCAGCCTACATTACGGCATTCCCCTAAGCCATGCAGGACCCATGGCATTCTCTGGACTACATCGCATGTCACAATAAACATCAAGTTACGGCCTCGTTAAAAGACGACGTGTCATCTTTCACTCCTGTTTATGGGCCATTCTGCTCCTTGATGTTACAAATCACACGTTTTGATGAGCCATTTCTAAACGACTCCACCTAAGGGTGAAATGCCAGTTTACCCCACCCCACTACTTTTCTTATCGTTATCACTGCAAGCTATTCATTATCAAAATGCCGTGAAATACTTCAAGCACATCAAGAAAACTTGTAAATGACAACCATCTTTAGTATGCTATCCATTCCTGATTTACTGGTAAGTTAGACCAATAATGATAATCATGGTTATTACTTTTACACTGTATTATTTGGATTTCTCACAAATGATGTACATTACCTTCTTGAATAGAAATCTACACAATGTATAATTATTCTTTTTGGCTGTTTTCCATGCCCATTTCAAGTTTAAATTTGGAAGGAAAATCAGATTTATCTCAAGAAAAATAACTAGATTTTTATCTCGAAAAATATGACACTAATAAAATGAATAATATTAATAATGAAATCATCAAGTAAACTGGGATTTGTAAATTTTCTGTACCTTGCTTTGTTGCCTTCATCCATGAGTGTGTTGATCTCGTTAAAGGAAGTCACTGCTAACTTGGAAAGATCCTCTACATATGGTCCTAGCAGAGGATGCTCTCTGTCATGGGAAAATATTCATTTCACACATTTAGAAAGTGCAAACTGCATCATACACAGTAAC
The DNA here is from genome assembly GCF_035083965.1 of Branchiostoma lanceolatum. Classification (NCBI taxonomy): domain Eukaryota; kingdom Metazoa; phylum Chordata; class Leptocardii; order Amphioxiformes; family Branchiostomatidae; genus Branchiostoma; species Branchiostoma lanceolatum. The sequence goes on along the minus strand of NC_089731.1, from coordinate 8,990,740 downwards.
TAACATCATCACAAGTACTTAAAAATATTTATTGTTGAAGTACAGGTACATGTACATGTACATGTACATGTAGGAGGGAAAGGAAGTCTTTGCATTGTTTTAAGATTGTGGTTGAAACTAGTCATTTTTACGGTAGTAACTACATTTGTATACAATGGACACACATCATGGCCATGTCAATGATTTCACAATGGAGAGGTTGCCAGAAAAACGTGAAAACTAAATCACAGCAAAAGCCTCATAATGTGATTTATGGGAAAAAAAGTCAATATATATTAAATTATACATCTACAAATATTTCTTAAGGTCTACATTTTTAGCATACCCAATGAACAAGATAAACATGGCTTTATCACTGGAAAGATTTAAAATCAATATTGTGCAATTATAGTTAACAACACTGTATTGTGCCCACCTAACACGTAAATTCCCCTTGTTCTTGGGGTTGAGCAGGTCGCGCACACGCTCGCAGTAGATTTCCATGTAGCTGACTTCCACCGAGAATTGCAGGTCCTTGCTTTCCTGAGTCTTAATTTTGTCAAACAGTTCTTCACATAGCTGAAAGGAAATATTGTTGATACTGTTAAAATACATTTATACCGTCATCTTTCACATCAAATTTTTAAGATGTACACCTGTACATGGATCCAGATATTAGGCATTCATTTAGTATATCTAAATATAATGAAATAAAACTAACAAAACATATTATTCAAATGTAATACATGACTGACAACTTGAAGATAAACTATCATTTGTTATATTTGTTCAATTTCTATTTATGGCACAACATTAGACAGTTTGCTTGCTGTTTATTTCAGTGGCTCAAATACAATTCTGTTAAAAAATTTACCTCATCCATGTACTTAAATATGTATTTCTACATCTGAATCTATTTGGAATTCAAGTCCATCCCTGACTCCATCCCCAATGAATATTTCATCCCCGAGTACAATGCTGCAGACAATACCAATAAATCACATTGCCCTGCGCGGGATGCATAACTTGATTGCACACCGGATATCCAATAATTGTAATCTCGGGACCAGGATCTCTTTGTCCCTAATCAAACATTGCGCCCTCTTAACAAAGACCCAATCTATTTCAAAACCCAGTTCTGTATACTAATTAGCTGTGCAAGGTGTATCTATTTGTATACAATGCATGCATTTATTCAAATGCAAAACTACAAATACCAATGTACATGAATGTTGAACCTTGTCAATACCTTGTATTTATTCCTACCTCATAATCTATATAAAAACTGTTGCTGATGACTGGGTCTAGATTTTCAATACAGGTAGGTTTAAGGTTTGCTGTTAAATGAAAAAAGCTTTAATACCCCTTTATATGCATTAATTAGTAAGAGTTGCTCTTCTAAGATTTAATTCTACATCATTTTAAGACCTCAGATGAAATTATAATAAATGCTAGCGTAGAAAAATCAAATCTTTTTTTTCCCACTTTCCACCAATGAATTCTACATTAAATGATAACTTTCAGAAATACAAAAAGTCAAACAATCCATCTTCAGCAGTATGTAACATGGACGTAATCTATGACACATACCCTATCAGTATGACCTATTTTTGTTATCTCTTTTTTACTAGACATGGGATGTCCTATGCATATATTATATAGATGCAACCTTCTGGCTATCAGTTCTACATAATGCATTTCCACAACTCTCCTTTCTCTCTCTCTGACACTTAATCTCTTTTCAATTTCCTTTACAAAGGAGGTTATCTTGTCCCCTATACTGGTCTGTTGGGGGTATGTGGGTTGTAAACGGAATACAAATGGATTTTCTTCAATTTTTTGTGTGGTAGGCAGGCCTTTGCCAAAAACATATTAGAAATACTTTCTTCAATTCAATGAGCACCCTGCTATGGTTGGCCATTGAACTAATAACACAAATTAAGAAAAAATTGTAGCCCAAATCAATACATACTACTGGTCATTGATAACCATGTCGATGTCTTTGAAGATTGCAGACAACACAGAGGTCATTAGTTCAGGGTAACACAATGTGTATGGGAAAATTGACCAACGCAATGTGCTCAAATCACAATTTGGCATACTTTCCACTTTGGCAAACCACATAAGTACCATTATACTGGACAGAGTTCTTGAACAACTGAATCCAAACTGGACACATCTGAGATCATTATAAAATTACACACTGTGACTCCAACTTGTCTGAGGAATTAAACCTTTTACATATGAAGGCGAATTTTCGATCCAAGGGTCGGCCCAGCTCAGACATGCTGTTAGAGATTGCATTTCAGAGGGTGACTTAAAGCCAGCGGCCCCATGTATAAAGGAGCTTCAGGTGTTAGCCTCAAGCAACCCAACACATTTATCAGTACACCTTTTGAAATGAGTATAGGTAGGACCCCTGAATACAGCTACATGTATGTCCAAGCCGCACTTCTAACTACCGAAAAAGCATCATGTTTTATTTCGAACAACTGAATCCCAACTGGAGACATCTGAGATCATTATAAAATTACACACTGTGACTCCAACATGTCTGGGGATTTAAACCTTTTACATCTGAAGGTGAGTTTTCGATCCAAGGGTCGGCTCAGCTCAGACACATTTTGTACAGTCGTCATTTCAGAGGGTGACTTAAAGCCAGCGGCCCCATGTATAAAGGAGCTTCAGGTGTTAGCCTCACGCAACCCAACACATTTATCAGTACACCTTTTGAAATGAGTACAGGGGTGTCCCAGGAATACAGCTATAGCCAAGCCGCACTTCTAACTACCGAAAAAGCATCATGTTTTGTCATCAGTTTGAGGTTGGCCGTAAAAATTCCTGTATTGAAACATAAGCAAATTTTTAGGAAGTTCATAGTGAAAACAGCCCATCTAGCCATCCCTACCTGAGGAATGATGCCTTGCTGGTCCCTGGGCTCAGGTTTTCCCATCATGGTGTAGGATTTTCCGGCTCCCGTCTGCCCATAGGCAAAGATGCACACATTGTAGCCTTCAAACGCATGTTGGAGCATCTCCTCTCCAATGTCCTGGTACACCTTGCTCTGACCGGCAAAGTTGGGATCTTGCTCCTACAGTCAGAAAATAGTTATACTTATAGGTACTGTATTTGTGACATTGACTCCTGTTACATTTTAAAATCATTCAGATTTGATATAACAGAAAATGTATATATTACCTAGGAGAGAGTTGAAGAGGAAAAATCTATAGCAAGTTTCCTTCATCAAACTACATGTACATACGCTGTATATGTGTGGCCTACATCATAAATGTATCATTTCAATCTTCAAAATACAGTTATTTTTAAACAAGTGTACTTGAATAATTCTGTAAATTACAAAAACAAAGATTATCTATATAGCTTGTTTTCTAGCAATTCTAGGATATCTAATCATTATCCCAGACTCAACTATTGACTGATTTTCTTTTTACTCAGAAATCAATCTTACAAATGATCCTTTTTCTGGCTGGGGCACGCTTTTATTGATCAACTGTTCTCCTTGTATTGAATATAATCCAGCCAAAAACAGATTGCTTAGAACTAGTCACGTATTGATCTGACAGTATTAGATATAATTAATGCAGCTTACAGCTAGCTCAGTATTATTTTGGGTGTTGAATTTGAATGAATTCTATCTAATTATATATCAATAATCAACTGAAAGTTATTTTTATCTTGTCTATGTTTCCATATTGTAAAAATAAGGAATATTTCTAACTGCCATTTAAATGCATGAAGGCATACAAGGTTTGTTATGGCTTAACTATGGTAGGTGGACATGAGTCATGCACGATATCTGCATTTTAAGATAAGATTAGGAACATGCATATGTTATGTTACATATTATCAAGATGAAAAGGCTATATAGCATTACATGTTTAAATTTCTGATATTCTGCCAAGTTATCTTCAAGAGTCTCCAAAAGATCATGGTGCCTTTAAAGATGGACTTGACAAAACCATTGAAATTATAGGGCCAACTCTCATAGAAACACTTAGGTACTGCCGATCGATGTTTGAATAAAACCACCGAACAAAGAAGGGCAAAGTCATTAATAGGTAGGCCAATCCAACTATGATGTAAATATTGTAATGATACAAGTACACCACTTGGTACATAATCAATGAAAGATACATGTTTTTGTATCTTGATAAGGTGTGTATTTGACAGTGACTTTCTATAGCTACATGTATCATCATGTCAACACTATTTACTGCTAGGCACAGAATTAGGTGGCATGATGATGATCCAAGTTGTATTCTGCGGCTCGGAGGTTGTGGAAACATAGATCTAGATATAAGGACAGGTATGCATGACTGGTGACCAAATCATTGACTCATTATCTATTTTCACCCAGTGTGTATAAACATGTGCTGAATATATAGAGGACAGACAAATATACATATATGTACATTTCTTACCACAATAGCTAAGCTGTTGACATCAAACAACCATGTGTATTCAAGTGTAGGCATGTGTTTATGCAAAACAAATTTTGTAAACTTCAATTTCTTTCAAAGTATCCCATTCAGTTGTAATTACAAAATTGTATTTGAATGCAATGAAGAAATTGCTGTAATACCACTTGGGCTGTAATGATTTTAAAACAAGCAGCTTAAAGGTAACTATAATATTTCTTCTGCTTTGCAACATATCTTGAAAGATTTCAGACAACAGTTTAACTTATATCGTTATAATGTGGTACTGTACAGCCTAGCTGTTGCCATGACAACATATCACAAATCACTCACTTCGCAAGCACTCTGCTTCATGCACAGTGGCAGTGGTTTGCCCTCTCAAAATGTTTTTCAATTTTATCATATTTCTATAAGTAGTATAATGAACTGGAAGATGCTCATTATGGAATTTTGTTTTTATTGTTGTTGGCTCATTTAGGGGCTGAAAAAGAAATCAAACATCACCCACAAAACTAACTTCAGGATGCCATTACTACATAAGGGTGTAGGTATGCTGGAGCAAATGTCATGGGAGCATGACTCACATTGGTGTGGGACCAGTAGGAGTAGTCAAAGTTGAACGCTTTCACATCCTTAGACTGCTTGGGATGTTGGATGGCTGAAAAGGGAGGAAAATATCCGTCAAATTCAAAACATGAAACACCGGCTATATCACATGACTGGAATGTGACATTGAACTTTTGAAGCAACCAGAGGGAACGCAATGTTGTCGAAATTTGGAGAACAACACATCCCAAAGCTAAAGGCATGTTACAATCGTATAAAGTTATGTTACCACTAGAGGTAGACAGGCTGTCTGAAAGTAAACATATACTGCATACAATTTAACTTGAATGTTTATAATTCAACATCATAAATTTTGTTATGTTGCCACACACAGAAATTACATTTTAATGACATTCATATATTCAAAACAGAAAAAGCAAATGTTGAAAACATGAAGTTTGTGTTGAAAATATGAAGTTCGTTTTGCATATCTTTATGGAGTTGTGTGTCTCGAAAGTTTGTCATAAATGTCAAAGATATGGCCTAATGTCAAAAGATAACTGCGTAGCAAGCCTCATCTAAATCCATGACTATTAACACCACATCGCCATTGCCTCTGAAGCTGTGCATATTAGTAACCTCCGCATGTACAGCCATAAGTAGGCCTTACTGCCAGGGGAGCCCAATAATCCTTAGACGTCATCAGCCCCTCCTCACTCAGCTAAATGGGAGTAATATTCATCTGGGCTAATGGCACACTGCGCCGCTGTTCTGACGTTTCAGGTCAGCAGACAGGAAACGTGAGACCAACGCTGGCAGAATTCAAACTGTGACGGACTAGGCAATAACAACATGCATATCTACTTCCTTTCTCCCAGGCTGCCAAAAGGCAAGAAAGAAAGCTTTTTGTAGGAAACTGATTCAGCGTTTTGAAGGACAATCTTTGCTTGTGTGGCTGAAAGATATTTTGGGGAATTCAATTAACTCCTGCTGCTATTCCGTCTGGTACACAATTCTAATTTCAACTAAGGCTATAGCACAGTTGTTGCCTGAAGACATCTTATTTTACAATAAAATTATGTACATTGAAAGACACATTATGTGATTCGATATATTAGCACTGAACAGGACTTATGGCTTTAGTCTTTAATTTCATCAAATAACCATCTTAATCTTTCCATTATGTATATGTCTAAAAGAATGACATTAAAATTATTCAAATCTATAAGACACAATCCAGCTTCTACAACTTAAACAAGCAGATGAATATGACGAGGATATAAATTATCTTAAATACATATATGTCTAAACTTAATAAAAGAATGACATAAAAAATCTAAATACATAATTAGAAAGACACAATCCAGCTTCTACAAGTAGATGAATATGACATGAATATAAAACAATAAAAATAAATTAAAATGGCATTAAGTGCAGAACCTTACCTGTTGTTTTGTCTTTCATGGAGATGACGCATTTTGCTTGGCGGCCAATCTCCCGGTTGTTAAACGGCCGTACGCGCACGGCAACCTTGACGGAGGACATCGTGCCTCAACCTGTGCTCAGTTACTTGCAGCTCCAGCAGATATAGAAGAGTCCAAGAAGGAAAATAGAGGGAAAGAAGAAGAAGTAGTAGTCTTGGATGTTTGTCTTCAATCTGCAAATGAAAGAAAAAGAATTCCTCTGTTAGAATACATCATAGCAACTGCTGTTTGAGTATTAACTGTGTTGCATTTTAACCCAAGCAATCATTGAAATAAAGCAGCAATTTGTTTTGGCTTTTCTGCCCTTCTGTATATATTCTAGTCATGAACTAATTGATATTCCAACTTGATACAACACCAACTCATCCAATTACTACACACACTTGCAAGATGGAGACCCCTTCCTCTTCAAAGATAAGCTCAGTTCCATTGATCTTCCCAGTCTGTATCAATGCCAAAGCCTGGGACGTGGGCATGAGATCAGTTTCTATTACCATATTGCAACCAAACACAATGGGTATGACTTTCATCTAGCCTGAAAAAAATCACATGTGCCCTTCCTTTTAGATAATCTTTATCCTTGGTCTTAAAAAAATAATATATTTCAGTGATTTTTTGCTGAAAGAAAGAAATGAACTACAATTTTATGACTAGTGGATACCACTGATAGATATCACAAAATCTCTGTCAAGAAAGCATAATTTCCCCTTCAGGATTTATAATTTATAATTTATACATGCTTGTAGTTAGAAACAAGATGCAAATCTATCAAAGAAGACTGCTAAACCGGAACTACCACAGAATCAAATCATTTCTTCTTAAGGGCAAGACCTAGTATGGACCATGACCCATGTGGGGAAAATAACATTTTGGGATACCCTACTTACAGTACAATCAAAACAAAAACAGGGTCAAAACAAAATCCGAGAGAAAATATATTGCAAAGTCACCTTGGTCTGGGGTTTATCACCAAATTGTGAAATGAGATGAAGCACATGTAGGTCAAAATTGTATGACACTGCAGTGATAAAAAAATCTGAGGCTATAAAATGACTGGAAGTCATCCATTTTTAATTTGATGGGAATGGTGTGAATCATGTATATTACACTGGGAGCAAAATATGTGTACGTCATGAGAGGTGGAATGGCATACAAAACAGCAGGCCTCTTCGTGGAAATCATAATCTTCACATCCAGGGAATCCAATTTGGATGCATTTTGTTCCAGACCTAAAGTTTCCTAGTAGAGGGATAAGCTCACGCAATGGAAATTACGGCTTCTGAGCACGCAAGATTTACATTTCTTGGCATGACTAAACCCAATTTTGGTCTTGGCTTTCTTGACCCCAATACATTTGTAATAGTAACAAATGAAATAAAGCAAGAAAACTACATACATTGCTTTCCCAGTCAGAGATAATATCAATTTTGATAGTTATTGCACTCTTCCCTCCCCTTAGCAAAGATGATTTCAAAACTCAAGGCACATCTTTTGGCCTTTGTAGACATACATGAATTCCCAGCTATGGAATTTTTTATGGAATTTTTTACATAAGACTCTGTCTTCAAATTATATCATTAAACGTTACCAATTTAGGACTTCAACTTGTTACTTTTAACTTTATAAACTGTGACATTTTCGAGTATAAATGCAACTTTAACAATTTACATGATTTTCATCTACAAAATTGGAGCCCTTATAAATCTATATGGTACACATGGCTTTGCTGAAGGTTCCTTCCTGCTGTGAGCTTGTCAATCATCCAAAACACGGTGACACTGTTTATATCAGATGACGGACTGAGGGAGGGCTAACAGCTGATCAGTTCATATTTGCATATTAATGACCCATCAGTCAAACATTAGACACATGTTACTTGCAAGTCAAAAAGGAACTATATTCCATCCTCTCTAAAAAGAACATACAAAACACTATCACAATGTATGCAACATCTTGTAATTCCATCCAGCGTGATTTGGGTTGCAAAAATGTCGGGCATTTTGCTTGCGAATAGCTCAGGTAGCCACCTGTCCTGCTCTGATTGATATGCTAATAAGCATGTCACAATTAGCACCACTACAGGGACTTCTGATCAACCATCATTTGGAGCCACACAGCTAAGCAGGATTGATTTGATTGGTTCAAAGCTGTTTCGCATTCCTGACATATTGCGAGGGTTACGGCCGGTTTGTTATTCAAAATAACAGATTCCTTTCATAATTCCGATGAATCCCTTCATCCTGCAAATTTCATCAAATGAGTCCTTTTTATCAACTAGAGCAACATCTGCCGTCTGCAGTATTGATATTTGGCAACTTAAAACAGTTGGAGTTCTGTTATTACAAACACATCTGTTCATTGTCTAGATGGATGAATCTTCATGATTAATTTAAAACTTAGCACACATATGCGTGATGGCATAGCTGGACCAAAATAGACCATACTGTTTGTTATGACTGAGGCAATAGGATAGACTCATAGAGTGCCTGGCATAGACTGTCACAATATCAACTGAGCTGAAAATGTTGCCATTCCCAAAGCACCCAAATTTGACACACCTGTATTTCACGGAAAGAAACCGAATGACGGAGCAAAAAGACAACAATATATTCTTCTTTGTTAAGTCTCTAATGTGTGAAAACTGTCAAAGGATGTAATTATGTAATTTGTTAAATGCTGCAACAAACTGAATCATTCTACCCTGGAGGATGCCATAAAACATTAAATACCAACTGTTAAAGAAGACACATTTTAGCTTTCAAGTGTCGTAAACATAAAATGTTATAACAGCTGTTTTGTGAATTGTGAGTTTTTACTTGTCTAATAACACAGTACTTAAACTGAGGTATTTTACCCTGGAGGATGTCCTATGAATGATTAAAGGTTTTAGAGAACACATCCTGAAGGACACATTTTCAGCTTTTGGGAGTCATAAACATAACAGCTGTTTCGTGAATTGTAACTTTTCACTTGTCTAGTGAAACGCAGAACTTAAACTGTCACACTTATAGGTTTTAGACAGAAGATTCTGACGGGATTTTCACTTGCAAGTGCTGTAAACCTGGGTTATGACAGCCGTTTCTTTCTGAATTTCACACTTGTCTAATAGAAATAACAAAATGAGCTTTTTGGCATCCAGATTTTTGCATGCGACAAAAAAAAAATAAAACATTAAACCTCAGAACTGCAAAAATCACACCTTTGTGCAGTAGATGTTTTCTGACACCATGGTACATAAAAGTTAAACGAAACAATTAGAAGCCATTTTAGGGTAATGAAAAGCTCTGGGTCATTGAATCTTGTAAGTGTGGTGCTCAATGCAAGAAATAGAGCAGAAAATGGCCTCTTTTCAACATTTGACCTCTACCATTTGAAGTATTCTCGAATGCATGGCTAACCCACAATCACATGTATGTACACCAGCATTATCATACTCATAGAACTGCTACAGTTGAATATATTCAAACTACGGAATCTCTTGTTATGTCTAGGCACTGAGCAAGAAAATCTTACTACCTATTCCAAGAGGGTGTCAAAGGAAATTAGCATATGGATGATGTAATGTACATAGCCATCTTATGTTAACATTAAACCATCTATATGCAACTTAAACAGGAGGTCCAGTCAACCAAATTGGAATTAAAATACTGGGCGAATGTGTAAAACTAAAACTGGGGTTCTTTTGGATTTTAGTCCAGTCCCTGCAGATGACCTTTGACCCTTTTAAGAGAACCTTAAAATGGCCAGAGGTCACAACTATGTTGTGGGTCAAAGAGCACTTGGGCTGACAAAAATAACAAAGACAGTCAGATTCTAGATCCTTCTGGCTTTACAAACCTATCAGAACAGATCTACTCATGCATGAAATTAGTATAACTTCAACTATAAGTATAAGCATTATCAATCCTACATCCATATATTAAAGAAATATGATTAATTCAACAGAATATTTCTTGACAGGATTGCGTATATGTCGCATGTAATGCGTACATGTCAAATGTAAATTACACAACTATAAGTCACAGCAAAGAAGAAGGTATCTCTGGCAAACAGATGCTGACAATGGAAAATACTGAAGCAGGTCACGTCACAAAGCCATTCATAAGCCACTAAATCAGAGTTGCCTTTTAGTTTACTGAACAACATGCATTTATACGACATAAGTCCTCTCAAAGCAGCAAAAATGGTCGCTGGTGAACTGGATACTGCTCCGAGGCCAAGTGATGTCAGCACACAAAGCATGGTTTTACGACTTGTCCATTACTAGATTTAGAAGTGCAGAAACAGAAGCCATCTTTCAAGACTCAGGGCTGTTTCAGAAATGTTTCAGAAAAGAACAAAATAGGCTGTGTTGTAAGAATGGATGGTGATTTCCACACTTAGGTACATTACATGTAAGTTACAGTGGAGGATTTATTTATTCCTAAGTGTCACCTTCACCCATGTGTATCTATCTTTCCTTTAACAGTACTTGTGCATCAGTAAATTGCATATAATAAAAAACACACACTCGGGCCAATCTATGTAAGTAGTGTGCAGTAGCACTTGAATTCAAAATTCTTCAGTAAACAACACTTATTCTACTAATCTTGAAATAATAGGCAAGGCCATGTACAGGTTATGGAATTGTTGATACAAGTTCCCAGGGGAGCCATCACTGTTCAAATATTTCTAAAGACCTGCAAAGGATCAAAACAAACAAATCAAGGGCTCAACTATTACAATACAATGTAGGAGATAAATCTGACAAAGTCGATGAAGCATTATACACTACAGCTATGTAATTAAGCATCTTAATCCTTAAAAATGCTGTTAGATGAAAGGAATGAGAATGATAGATCTCTGTGGCAATTCCAGTCATTTTGATTGGCTGCACGACATTGAATCCATGGCGACTCGACCCAAAGTGGCAGACACTCTCGTGTTCGTTTTTACCGTACGCGTCTGACGCCTAGATTTTTGGAGTGGGCACTACGCCCTGAATTATTGATAACACATACATGAAGGGTGCGTGAGGTCCCTAGCTTACCTCAGGGAGATTAAGAATCACAATGCCGTCATCGAACGGGGAAGAACGGAAAACGATATCCGCCGTTCTCTCAGACTGATGTAATTAAAAATCTCGCAATGGCGTAAGAGAGAGGGTTTTATAGGTGGGGTTTGTAATGTATGTATGTATGGCTGACATCATAGTGATGTGTGCTGGCGTCTGGGCTGAGCTGGGCCTCTCACATGCCGTGAATACCAGAAGGCCACCAAATATAGCTGCTGCAGCTGTCTGAGGAAAACTTCGCACTCTGTCACACCAACATCGTCTGCACCCCGTGACAGGCCGCCTGACCCCTCTTACTAACCAGAAATGGGAGATATCCAGCGCAGCGAGGCGACGCCTCAGCTTGCGTGAGCCTCCCTGTCTCTGACATAGCGATGGTCTGTCCTCCGTGCAGACGACATTTTGGGAGGAGGTTGGTGGAAAGAGCTCACATAGCGGAAGTCGGCATCTGGCATCTTCCGAATAACATTTGCCTTACGTATTGCACTCACATTATGACACTGACATAACAAACATATGAATCCCATCCTTTCCTGAGGAATATCTTTACGCAGGTCGATCATTATCAGCCTCTCTCGTACACACAACCATCAACCAAAAGATGTCAGCTGTCAAAGATACAACACTGTATAACCTAGGCTTACGTAAGGCGCTACCGTGCCGTTTTACCGCTGATCTTGAGACGGAGGCGTCCTTACCTAGTTAGTCCATGTCGTGGTAGTGTTTACGGAGCGGTGTGGGGGTGACAACAGCGCCAGGGCCCGATGGTTTTGCTCAGAGGAAAAATATCTCTGCCCTTCCCTCGCCGCCGCTCTCCTCTCTCCTCTTCAGTGGCGGAGGTCATGTGACAGCATGACGTCATGCAGGGAGGTGTCGTCCTGCTAACAACCGCCAGGGGGGAAATAGGCTCAAAGTCAAAACAAAGCCATCAAGCTTGGCAAACATTTTGACATCATTTGAGTGCCTGCAATGTTCAGTTACATGCCGGTTGCTATCATTTAGCTGTTATCTAATCAGATTCCAGTTTGTGGCTATGCTGTTTGGGAAATTCTATCGAAGCGATGACGTCATAGCATGTACCTAGGGCAAGCTGGCAAGCTGCTATCTAGGATTTAGGTCCATATCTCTGTGAATGATCTTAAAGTCAATTTTCTTCAGGCAAAACGAAGATAGCTAGGCAGTTACTTCCTGGTAGTTTATGGATTCGATGCCTGTAGCATGGGATATATCGTTAGATCTCAAAAGCCTTACTTAACCACTTTCTGTATATAATGCTCAACTTTGGTATACACGTACTTATGACGTTACGACGTACCGTTTTACTTGGGTCCACAGTTAGCTTGACATTTTGGTTAGCTATTCTTCCTGTGGTCCTCTACATGTAGTACAGAAATAAGATAATAGCAAAGGTCAAACATAATATACAGGGTTATTGCAGTTACTTAATCAAAACCATTCTGTGCATGTACGCAACAAGTTGCACCCTGATGCATAATCTATTAGGTTGGATAGTCATAGCTTATCAAGACTGTTTTTCCAAGATTTAGATTGTTATACGTGTATGCATTTGGATGCTTTGTGTTATGCTCATGTTGTAATCAGTAATGCAATGGCTTTGGTGCTGTGTTTGACGAGCAATCTTTCAATCTTTCAATGCTTAGTCAACAAACAAGTACATGTATGTGTACGTAACGATTTCATCATCAGTGTCTACAGGGTGCATGTCCACCTTTGTGCATCCAAAATCAGAACTTTGCACCGTATTCTGGACTTTGATAATTTTGTAGGCTATAGGGTAGAGAAACTGTTGTACACAGGTATCATACAAAAAAATGCTGAAATATAAGTATCTGAAAAAGTAATATAACCGTTATTGTACTTTGATGTATTACTTAAAAGTTGTGAAGTTAGCTAGAAGAAGATATGTAGTAGGGTTTGTAAATACGTCTTGCTGGCATCCTACTTTATTCTATGTTGTGCACCCAAACATTTTTCTGTGCACCTAAATTTTGAGTGCACCAGTGCACACATTCAAAAAAATTTATTTCGAGCCCTGGAATCATTTCCGTCCACCGATGTGACTAAATACATAATGCAGTTACATATCAGACCCATACCCATATTCAGGGTACCGGGTGTGGGTTTGATATGTGACTACAATATTAGAATGTTATCATAAACTAAATAATGTTATTCCACGGGTGACTCGGTAGGGCGAAAGTGTTTGAGGGGGTGGGATTGGACAATTCATACCAGGGATTGTGTAATTCTGACAAAGTGGTTTTACCATGTAATGCTCAATAGACTATTATGTACAGGGCAGGTTTAGACCTCCCACATAACGTGTGAAGAAAAAGGCCGGGGCTGAGCCTTACGTTCGGTCAGTTGGCAAAGAACCGACACACTGTAGCTGTAGGATCTACATAAAGGTTTAACGGTAATCTCCAAGTAGTCTCTACCAGAGATACTTGTGCTATAGGGAGAATATTTACCAGGGTTTCATTTGCAGGCTCCTACGCGGGCGAAATGTGATCTTTACCGTGACGAATTCTACGATCCATACGCCCGTAGGAGGGTCTGGTGGAGGCTAATCTCCAAGCAGATCTATCGGTGGCTGTATACGGTAAGACCGTATCTGACTGGCAAGGGGAGTTTTCGTCGCCACCTTTTGCCAGTTAGATACAGTCTTATAGCCACCGATAGATCTGCTTGGAGATTAGTTTAACGGTTGCTCAGTGACATAGTACACCGCATTGGTAAATAAATGCAAATCTTTAATAGACACTTTCCAACTATTCGGATTCATTACTCCGGGAAGAAGATGGCCTCCTGACGGGAGTATTAGAAATGCCTTTAATTTGTTTGCACGTTCGCAGCTAGAACTCACGATTCCGTGGCTAAACGATCACAGCAAGTAGAAGAAACGCCCCTATATCTGCTTACGACATTGCCCGATATCGGACCGGAATAAAGCATGTGTGGAATGGGAAGACTGTTCCACATGCGCGTCAATGTAGTGACTACCCCTATATTGACGCGCATGTGGAACAGTCTTCCCATTCCACACATGCTTAATTCCGGTCCGATATCGGGCAATGTCGTAAGCAGATATAGGGGGGTTTCTTCAACTTGTTACATTGTAAAATAGACAACGTGCAATACAATCTAGCAAACGATATACCAAGTTACATACCAATGGAGCAACGGGATCGAACGTGTACAGGAGGAACCAACGTGCTCGGGAAGGCGGGTGACCTCCTGGCCTCCTGTGTATCTGGGTCATCAGGGGGTGCCGGTGAGGCAAAATTGTATTGGGGATTGGGTTGGACCTGGAACCGAGGAGCTGGGCAGTGTAGGTTACGGAAACAGTCAGGGTCCGAGGCTACACTTTGAGTTTTCTACAGCTTGGAATGGAATCTATATAGAGACGTCTTAATTACCTTCGCCGAGAAGGTTATGTTTTCGTCAGCGTTCGTGTGTGTGCGTGTGTGTGTGTGTGTGTGTGTGTGTGTGTGTGTGTGTGTGTGTGTGTCCAACACGATCACTCAATAATTTCTGGATTGATTGTCTCGATACTTGGTATGTGGGTAGGTCTTCTTGAGACCTCAAATGATTAGATTTTGGGCCCCCTAGCGTCTTGCTATGGACTGCAGCGGAACTTTCGGGTTTGATATCTCGTGTTCTGGACATGCTATGGTCATCATTAGCAATATCTACAATCCTGAATAGACTGCGCATGCAACAGCACGAAATAAACTGCTGAATGAAGGGACAACTTTTGATTTGCGTCATAGAATCCAAGGGAGTCGGACCAAGGTGGTGATGGAACGAGACAGATAAGACAGAAGAGAGCGGATTCTCACTTAGTTGGAATTAAGGATGGCGTCAGAGTGTCTTCTACCGACGAACATGCGTCACTGGCTTAATTGATTCTCTAGTTGCTTTTTACGCCTTTTGCCACACTGGTTAGGGATAGATTGATTGTTTGTTTAATACATTTTAAGACGTCAAGCTCATATATGAATATGCTATGAATACATGTATAGGTACTGATGGTGGCTGTATATTACAGTGAAAGTAATAGGAAGATTGGGCGTAAGACAAATAGTGTGTTTCCGGTTACGTTCCTAAATATTTGTAAAGTAAATATACTGAACAAAGAAGTACAATGTTCACTACTTATTATTTCATTAATTGCTCAAAGCCCTAATCTTTTCACAGAGTGTGAAAGTCTGTTTTGAATTTTATCCCTCAGATGTCAGATGGAAACGTTTATATCATGTCCCTTGCCAGAAACCGACCAAAGTAAGGCAAGAGTCGGTAGGATTTCGCTAGGGTTGGTCGGGTAACCAGAATATATATTCCCTAGGCCTTAGCAAAATAAGATACATTATCCCACCGGTGCACCGTGTTTCGTGTGCGACCGGCAGGCGGATGTATAAATATTAATCCACTAAGAAAAACCTAAATCAAGTGAAACAGAACCTCTTTCTTAGGTACATGTATTCATTTAAAGAAAATGAAAGTAAAATGTGCGTAACTTTTTGTCATCTTTCTTGTAACATATGAGCGGTAATGATTGAAAAAAAATGAGCGATGGGCACTTGATATGATCTTTAGACAAATTCTGTGATCGATGACAATACCAGACTGCCTAAGCGACAAAAACACATCACATTACCCAGGACGTTTACTCATGATCATACTCATACAATTACGTAGCGTTATGATATACAGTAGGATATGGTAACGTTTACTACTGAGGGAGAACCGTTTTAGGTTCATGTGAGGCCATGCTCACAATACAGTTGTCAGAGAGCGTCAAGACAAATATTTTCCATTTCGGAAGCTGATGGAATCATTTTTCAACTCAGCATATACTCTTAAGCACATTCTTAGTATTCTATGGAACCCGTGGCCTTGAAGTTCAGCTAGGGCCGCCTATAAATCCTCCATCGCAGCTTTTAAAACGGCCTTTGATGTTTCACGCGAATGATCATTGATGTTCTAGAGCCAAATCACAGTTGCTTTGAAACAATGTAGCAAAAATGCCTAGCGCTATTCCCTTGCCTGTAGTGCTTTAATTACCATGGTCAATATTGACTAAAGGAGGCCTTAGTAGTGCTTTAAATGTTCCATCTCTGTGGAGAAGAAATATTTCCTCATTAGACAACACGTAAGGGGTATTACGTTTAAGAATTTGCCTGTAAGGTTCATTGCATATAAGCGAGGAAGGGTGGGCGGCTGTGGATGGTTATCTCACAGGTCGCTGTGAAGGGTAGCCTGGAATCCATCCTATTTAGCTTCCGGCCGCTACCCAAGCTCCGCTGCTTGGCCAGGCAGCGGAGCTTGGGTAGCGGCCGGAAGCTAAATAGGATGGATTCCAGGCTATGTGAAGGGCTAATCCAGGTCCTGACCCCCATCGATTTATTAAAGAACTGCAGATGAGAGATATACGTGCTATATGCAGATTCTTCCTTGCATATTTATTTTCGGTGGCAGAAAAACAAATGGGGATGTCAATTCACTTGTAATACTGTAACAGTTGAGTGGTCTTGAAAAAATACAAATTGAAAGAATACAAGTATTTGTTTTGTTGTTTTCGGTCAGTCACGGATATATCTGACGTGTAACATGTATGGAACGGATGCTCTCCCTCTAATGAGTATATGAACCCTTGGTTTACTGAATGCTGTATCTACATGTATTCTCCAAATTCTTGGTAGGTTGACTGAGGTGAAATATGTGGGGGAAAACGGCTTATTAAAAAAGCATGTTGAAGTGAAAAGCCATAATATATGACGTGCACAGACTACCATTTGAATCACTGGCCTGAAAACAGAAAAACAGCCCAATACCTGAAAACCGGTACCAATTTTCCTATTTCTTCGTGGGCGTCCTCAAAAGCCTCTGGCTAATTTTGCACCGAGGTACACATTTATCACCCTAAATCCTCCAGCCTTTCTTCCCGCTCACCCAACGCCATTTCCGAAGTGATTTTAGCGCCCACTGAAATGTATTTTTGTGCACGCCTTGTTGTATTCCCCCGTGTGGATCTTGCAGAGATCCTCTCGTCTTTCTGTGACGCACGGGAGCAATGATGCGCATCCTCCGCCGTCTCGCTGGCGCCAGGCCTGCCGCATGAACTACATGTTCCAGGGAGGTTCAGACATCAGTAAACTAATCAAGGTCTTGTGTGTGCCATCCGCGGAGTCACGACTCCCACCTCACCGAGAACGACGTCATCTTTCAAACGACGCCGTCTCACGGGCTAGCTGCTGGGTATATTTCAGGAATTCAACCTCTTCTCTTCTCTCCTGTTTTAAACACAAGTTTAACTTACGTTTCTGAGACTTGTGGCAGCTACGAACTATATCAAACAATTAGAAATATACATATAATGGATCTGAATTCCTGTTCAGTTAATTTTCGAAAAACCTTATGTGAAATAAGTACGATACGTCCAAACAAGTACCATTTCAAGACGTCTTCTTTAAAAATACAATTTTCGGAAATATGTATAGTTATGAAAAGGGATGACCTCTGTGTGCTAAACGGAATCAAATATCATTGACATTGTATGACATTTTCCCCATCATTTTTAGTAAATATTTGCAGAGACGCTACTTCTTGTGCTCTTTAGCGGACATTTTTCGAAGACATGTACATGTATTACATGTTCAGTGCCTTGTGCAAAAATCCCAAGACAATGTGCAATATGTAGTATTACACCCTTTGATCTTCATAATCATGATAACAATAAGGTGTCACGGGTGTCACATACATGTACCAAAACGTTTACACGCATTTCATCTGTCATTCAGGACATAATAAAGTTGTCGTTTCAGTATTTGATTGAGTTAACTACATGTACTAACGGCATGTGCGCACTCACGGTACAGTTTTATGGCGACAGAAGTAACTGTTATCATTAAGGGCTTAAATGAGACGTGGATTCTTTTATTATTTTTCTTACAGCGCTGTAATAACCCTGCGCCCTGCAGGACCTACATGAACAGTATCCACTCTCGATGAAGTCCGCTAGGCGTCCTCACTGCACGCATTTTTGTCGGACTAGTCAAAACAATAAATAGTGTTTATAGCGAATGCGACAAGGCCTCCAATCATTTGTGATTTGTTGATACGGTTGTAATGAATACTTCTGTAAAACTTTACAAATCGATCAAAACCCCGGTCAAATCTTATGTGATAACCAATAAATATGTTTTATAATGTATGGGTGACCTGCATCCTTAAGTAGTGGGAAGTCATCATGATAGGCTATTAGCTAGGTGACACCACTGTAATATGTTAATTCCCACCCTGATTACCGATAAAATAACACACAAGGCTAAACGGACGACAAGCGCTCGCGAGAAAAACACTTCGGAGCCTGAACGTTCGAGAAAGGTACGGCTTTACTTTTGGGCCTAGGCCTGTTCATAGTACAATCAATTCGCACTGAGAAGGTGCCGTTTTTATTGCGGTCCTGGTAAATAGAATAGTAACTGGTTAAAGAACGTCTAAGTTTCCAAGTACATGTATAGTATAAAGCCTGTAAGTAAGATTATCCATGACACTCATATATAATGCAACGACCGCGAAAACTAAGTAGATTAGAATATGCTAGTGGTTTCTTTCATTGTCTTAAAAGATCTCTCAATTTTGATAGTTCCTCTTTCATTTTGTAAATAGGCAGTGTGATAATGACAAGTCTCTACCGGACTAACTACACCGGCTGCAGGGCGAATTTGAATGATCAGGGAGTTTGGTCATCATAGGATTTAACTGCCCAGGACCAGTTCCCCTTCCCACAGACTGACTGTCCTGGGCAATTATATTGTTCCCCTTTTTGCCGCCGAAGTCTACAATGGATATACCCCGTAGGAAGGCCTGGTGGAGGCTATGAACGAACACCATCGAATGATTATTAGCTTCAATTATTAAGCGTATATACACCGTGCATATAAGCATATAAATGTAACTAGATATCATGGATAAGGCCCTTTAAAATATGGAAAATGTTTGCATACCAATAAACAGGATATAAAAACAAGATGGCGGCCTCCCGAATCGACCTTTCTGGAACATGGCATCTTGTCGACTCGGAGAACTGGGACGAGTATCTTAAAGCAACTGGTAAGTCCCTGTTCCAACCATGTTGTGTTCAAAAAATCTGGATGCTTTTTCGTAATCTGATATGCTGTCTTAACAAGGGGTGTCACGGCTCTTTGAGGGATAGTTTTCCCATGACTGTTGTCATAGCAATGGGAACCAATTTAGTTGTGGATAGAACATACTTCAGACTAGTTGAATTTACCAAAGTTTGAGCTATCAACTCCAGAAATAAATCCATTATTACTTTCAAGCATGAGAGAGACAGCTTGTCATGTCCCTTGTCTCTTGTAACCGGCTATAGCAAATATAGGACCATCATCATCATGTCGGGCGGCCAAGGTAGCTCTCTCTCTGTCCATACGGCACGGTCCGCCATTTAGTGCTCTAGTGGAACTGTATGGAACATTACCTGCTGTATCATCAACCATACTAGAGAGAAGGGCTAGGTTTGCAGGGCATACATGTTAAAGATGGGCTTGTAAGTGAACTCTTGCTCTGGACACCGACTCATGGACACTCCAAATATAAGACCGATCACCAATAAACATGTACATGAAGGCAGGATGTTTGTTTATACTGTCTTTTTCTCTGTCCCAGGTGTTAACATCGTTCTGAGGACCGCTGCAAAGGTCGCCAAACCAAAGGTTGAGATCTCACAGAATGGAGACGACTTTGCTATCAAGACCGTTGGGTTAATGTCGGTGCGTACTACGTATGTTTTTCATAACTTGGAACCTTATCTTCGCTGAGAAGTTCAAAATAAAGGTTTCTGAGTGCAGATGATATATAAGTTATCTGACTACAGATACATCATCTGCACAAGCCTCTATTGGATGCAGATAGTAAAATAGGTTGTGATTAAAACATGGCAGTAGCTTTTCATTGATTATGCAAATGAATAATTTGCATAACACAATTTACATTTTATGATTCACTACGCAGCATCAACAACATTGTTGCTAAAATCATTATTTTCTTCATTTGGGCTAGATGCTTCAGTTCTGTCGAAGAGAGATGTATGGATCTAAATTCTTGTCGACACTAATGCTAGGGTCACATTTCCAACCCGGGGCCCGGTCTTTGGGAACGAAAACTATTATATAAAAGACAATAGAACACACAAAACGTTTGAAAAATTATTCCTTACCATACGTTATGTATATCCTTGATATGCGTCTTTTATGCTTTGTTTTCTCAAACAGCCCGGCCGGGACCCGGCTAGGAAATGTGACCGTAGCATAACACAGTCCTTTTTCGTATCACTACCTCTTTTAGAATGCAGCGGAGCACAAGTTCAAGATTGGGGTCCGATTCGAATTGGAAAATATCCTAGGGAAGTTCAGGGTAAGACCAAACTTGATATGATGGTACGACTATATGACATCTTGCTCAATCTTAAACACGACAAAGAAAGTTTAAGACGTTACAATTTTGGTTTAGCCTTCTTAATTTCTGTTTTTCTAATCAAGAGGTATAATTGTGATTTTAACCGAGATTAGAGGCATCTAGATTTACAATGCGGCCTTTCCATTTTCTTTTGTATCCAAGTCAGTTTGGTTCGCTTCCCAACGGTCAGACCGGGCTGGCCTGGATATTAGACATTCAAATTCAAATCATGATGGAACGTAAGAATCAACCCGTTGTGGCCTTTTGATTTCCTTCGTTGTCTAGGCCATATCGAATTGGGAGGGTAACGCCTTAAAGACGACGTTTACAGACGTAAAGACCGGCAAAGACTACATCAACATCCGAGAAATCCGTCAAGATGGACGGATGTACCTGGTAACTATTCTGTCTATATATTTTTTCCTTGAATGAACGAATGAATGAATTAATGAACTTCATTTATCATGACAATACTCAGTCGGCCTTTGCCACTCTTCCCAAAGGTCCAGCAAGATTTATCAACGATTTGAAACACATGTCTTATACGCATTCATAAAGCGATGCGTCTTTTTTCCTTTTTATCTTTCATGATATAGATGTCACTTAAAACGATAAAAAGATTGCAAGTCTTGCAACCGTGCTTAACCTCATAGAACCGTCAACGTTTAAAACGGTATGCCCAGCTGTGTTAGCGTTTCTCGAACCTTACGACGGGAACGATTTTCTAAACAATTTACTATTTCCTTGTGACGTACGTGCAGTTGCGAATGTGCAAAAGCGTGTTTCCTTCTCTTCTTTTGCTGCAGACCATCCGTGAACCGACAGGCGTCTCCGCTACTCGTATCTTTGCAAAGAAGCCTTGAGCAGTCGACACTATGCACCCTCACGTGCTTACAGACACCAGATCTGTCAACATCAAAAGTTGTTGCCGGCATTCAACATGTCATCAATGGAAATAAAGCAGAAGTTGATAACACAATATGAAAATTGTGACTTACTCCACTACGTAATTTGTGCTTATCTCATATAAACCAAACCATACTGTACCATGTTGTATCGTGCCATGTCACACACCACACCACACCACATCACATCACATCACATCACACCACACCACACGACTCCACACTACTCCATTACCCCATAGCATACCACACCACAGTACACCACACTATACCACACTACACCACACCATACCACACTATACCACACGTACCACACCACACTATACCACACCGCTCCATACTACACTACACCACACCACACCACACCATGCACGCCACACCGCACTATACCACGGCATACTACGCTACACCACACTAAACCATACCACACCATACCACACCGCATCATACCACGCCATAGCACGCTACACCACACTCAACCGTACCACACCACACGTTACCATATCATATCATACCATACGTAACTGCATACAAGATTTTGAAAATAGATTGGGTAGCTTAACATCACTATATTTCATCATTATTTTACAGCATTTTTCATAATTCTGTATCATTTCCTTGTTCTAAATAGTATACTCTGTAACCTAACTTCGTTGGAAAAGTATATATCGCTTATGAAATAAATCCTTCATTGATATATAACCTTCTAGTCTTCATAACGAAAACACTTTGCTTTAAGGTCATACATACATCATGAATTACATGGCATGTCAAATGTAGCATCAATAGTGTGCTTTCACACTTTGTTTGCCCAAAGAATAAAAGCAGCATTTGATGTTCAGGTACCTACGTCACTCCTTCGCCGTAGTCACAAATTGTAAGATCTCAAATATGATAATTGAACCCTACAACAGGAAGCACGCTTTCACGGTGCTGGGTAGATTTGCGGTTACTGCATTTCTAACTGACACATCTTTGAATGAAATCCGTGAATATACTGAGAACAATGATCAAGTTATTCTTGTGCTCGAATAAAACGTGGCTACTAACACCAGTAAGAGCTGCCGGGTATTACTCATGAGTAACTACTTCTGACGCGAACCATTCGCCTCGCCGGTCGTAAGTGGAGAAAAAAGAGGAATGCTTAAGGCCAGTGTCATATTGAGCACAAGAGAGAGAGACTCAAGCCTAAGTGCAGCACAGGAAATCGGCGTCTCAAAGACTTTTCAGGTCGTTTCTATGACTACGAAGCAATTTATGCTGTCAGCAGCTTTTCGTGTATGCACAGGATACCTCAATTTGTGGACTACTTCTTGTGGGAAGAGCGCTAACAGCTCGCGGCAGTGGATGTAGGGGAACTAAGCGTTCCAGAGGAGGCACTGCTGGTGGTGAGGAACACGAAATAGAGATGAATAGTTGCCGCGCAAATGAGTTGTGATAGATGGTATATTAGTGGCGATGTCGCTAACGATGTCACATCAGTGTGAATGTTAGGAGCGGCGATGTGAGGACATTTCTGTATTGAGATCAAACGGTTCAGCAAGCAGTCGTCATGGGGAAGGCAGTTAGCGTGCTACGGTCTGGCGGGAAGGAGCGGAAAACAAGACGACTGTTCCGCCGAACCGTCTCCCAGCTCGAGCGCATCACCAACTTCAGCAAGACCGAGATCAAGCAGTGGCACAAGCTGTTTCTGAAGGACTGCCCGAACGGCCAACTGACCGAAGAGCACTTCGTATCGTTCTACGTCGGGTCTTTCCAGTCGGGAGATTCTAGCAGGAAAGCCGAGCTAGCCACGCAGATCTTTCGCACGTTTGATAGAGACGGTAGCGGGACCATAGACTTCAGGGAGTTCATGTGCGGCATGAATGTTCTGATGCGCGGCAGTATCAGCGAGAGGTTGAAATGGGCCTTCTACATGTACGACCGAGACGGCAGTGGGTCTATTAGCACCAACGAACTCCTCGATGTCTTGAAGGTAAGGTTCGCAGTCTAATGTTCCTCAGGGAACTACTGAATCAGTAGATTGCTGCTTAGGGCTATACATGTCTGAAGGTCACAGCGTCGTACAAATCAATGAATCTCCCGTGTACTATCAATCGATGGAGAGACACATAAGGGCAAGTGTTCTGTTGATCAGAGATAGAACGAGTGAAATAGCACTGTTGGCTAGATACCAGGACAGAAAAAGGTTCTTAAGAATTACTCTTCATCCCTTTGTGGTAACCAAAACAGTAGCCGATAACGTGAACTACATTCCAAGTATGGCCTAATCTCATACATCCAGCAAAATAAAGCAATGGGTAACTTTTTCAACGGAAACGTAATTTCCTTTCATTCGTTGAAAAATGTTGAAAAACACGTCGGAGGTTTGGGTTACTCTCAGTTATCAGTATGTTATTTTTGGTATGTATTGATATGTTCTTTCCAGCTGGGGATAAGGGCCAGTATGTAATTATGTAAAAGGTATATGATTAGGCAGTCATGTAAAAAGATATATGATTAGGCAGTGGGCTGGTTCAATCACTTTAACCTGACGAAATTGGATGAAGAACCTGCGCCAATATAACAGCTTCAAATGTTACAAGGGCTATTCAAATGCTGTGCTTCCATTTCATGAACTATTTATATTTGTATGGCGACATAATATGTACCTACAGGCAAGCCATATTGTCCGTTGAAATGAAAACGCACACAGCTCTCTCCTTGGTGCTAGTAGCACAGCTGTTATTCCCTAACAGTGACGCCCATCTGGGGAAACTCTATGTAGCGCTAAGGTTATTAGACGCCTAAGGCGAACTCGTTGTTATGCAGTCTACTGCTGAGCCAATCTAAGTGACTAATGTCACATTTTATTGTACATCCCCGGTGGCATTTCTGTACCTGCCACGCCAAGAATGTGCATGCTGTGTTCACGTGATTAACACGTGTCTCTAGCACGCCTGGAGGTGTTAGATTACATTCTCACAGGATCTTTGGGCTTCTGTACGTAATCAAGACGTTTCTAATGAGTCCGTAAAAATACATTTGTCATAATTTCAGGGATACATTTGTGTAGCCCTTACAGTGAATGGTCATTTGTTACACATGGGTTACAGAAGAAAGATCGGCGTGCTTAGTCAAACTACATGATATACATGGTTTTCTGTCCTCAAATATACTGCATCAATTTGTAGTGAACGGTCGACTTTTTCTTCTTCTTCTAGATACTTATTATTGCAGGAGGGTTACCAAGACATTGACGAATAGGGGCAGAAATGAATTTTAAAAATGGCAAAGAAATCAGCAGATCACCTTATTTTTTTATTACATTTGCCACATTTACCCTAGGTTGACCAACTTAATTGATTTTTTTCTTTTCATTTGGAAAATGTCTTGCTCTTGCTCATACAGTAGTCCAAGACAAAAACTGCGACTTAAGATCAATATTCGGTCTTCTTCAGAAAAAATGACCTAATACGAAGACGTGGCTCCATGGCAGCAATGTGTCAATGGTGCCTGAAAAAAACCCTGTCGTCTCTGAGACTTAGGTCAATAGATAAGAGCAAAAAACAGCTCATTTTAAAGGCAAAGTTTTATATATGGTGAAAACCAGTTCGACAATAATCCATGCCGACCAGTACATTAATGTAATATTTATTGTGCAAAGTACACAGTCCTTCTCTAAAATAACGTTTATGATATACTTCATACGTTTACTTTCCCAGTTGATGTACGAGATTCGGTACCCTGAGTACGGACTGGAGGAGTTGGAGAAGACAGAGCCACAGCTACAGATGCTGGCCGAGAGGATATTTCAGGTCAGGCTGGTTAAGTTAACAACTCTGTGTGTTATACTACCATTTTCAGAACCCTTAATGATGATTGAAAACCCAGATTCAACAAAAGAGGAGAAGATGCTAAATTGTTGTGTCATTATCTTTAAATTGCCATCATTCCTTTCGCAGTTATGGTCTTTATTTCCGTTAGCGTTGCCACTACTATCATCACATTTTGCTTACGCTGTCTGACTTAATTGTGAAAACGGATTAAACGAAATGTCTCTTGTCAGCTTCCCGCAGCGTTTGATTCTACACGTGAAGTTGGGGAATCAATGGTTTAGGTGACATATTTGAATATATTTGGCTATTGTGTACTACATTTTGTTTCGTTCGCGTTTCTTCTAAATTTTGGCTTTACGACTGACCTTCAAAAGAAGTTTCCGATCATTGCATTAGCATTTAGGTATTCCGTAGAGAAAGCAGCATCGAAACGCAATGGGGCGCTGTGACAAAAACTAATCTGATTAAGGTCTAATGTCTTCTATCCAATAAAAACACTCCCTTGCCATAAACGAAGCTTCGATAGTTTTCATCGGCATTCATCAGATAGCTGACAGAATTTCCTCATACATCTCGTAATTTTCCGGAAACTTGGAGTCAGACGTGGGCTTAAGTCTGGAAGTTGCTATCATCCCCCGTTCCGCTATGTTAGAAGAGTGGTTTGATACTTTGATGCATATGCGGAGACTGTAGGCAGACCATGCAATAACTACATTCATCAACTGTGTGTGGAGAAGTGCGTTTTTTGAAAGGCTTGCCCAGTGTTATTAATGATAGGGAGGGATGAAGGAGAAGGGCCATGAGCACCCGTGAGACCTTCACGACCAGATGATGATGATTGATATTTTTTGTTTGTTTGTTTGTTTGTTTGTTTGTTTGTTTGTTTGCCCAGGAGCTGGACGATGACGGTAATGGAGTCCTTCAGCTGAAGGAGTTTGTTGAGGGGATCCGCATGAAGCCTTACCTGCTGAGTATGGACGTGGAGGGAGGGCGGCTCCTCATCTTTGAGTGAATTCTGCTCATCTGTAGTCTGCACACAAAACAGGCCAATCATGCTTGATCTACCTGTGATTGGAACTTATTTCTCAAAAATAAGGAACCGTATCCGCAGTCAGATGTCGTACCTTAGTGCAGCCTTTGTCTGATTATAGATGAGAAAACAGTGTCAACCGTGTCTCACTAATAAGATATTCGCAAAACGTAAAGTACCAGGAGAGACATACTAATCTTGATCCCAAAGGGCGAACAACACTGATGTTAATACGTCTTTATCTAGATGCATATGATGCCTACGCCCAGAGACAAAGACGTCCTGTGTTTTCCGCACCTGAATTTTACATAGTTCTAGGAAAATCTATCGGTGGGTTTGTCTATTGGCGCGTGTTGTTACAGAAAATGGAACATCTAACATAGTATCCAGAGATGTTAGGTGTACTACTGATAATCAGCGACCTTAAAATGTGCTGTATTCAGGCAGAAACATTCACATATCAATATTGTATACATCTCCAGATGATATTGTTGTCTGACTAGTAACTGGAATGCAACGCCATATATCAGCCTAACCAAGAAGTACATTGAACAGACAAGACGCAATTAGCGTCTATGTATACGTTCATGTACAGTTTCCTTAGTATGCTGTTTTAGTTTAGAAGTGCACATGCTGTAACTTACAACAAAGGTAGCAGTATTAAAAGGTTGGTGAGTTGAAAAATCTTTCATGATAAACTTTTAGCTATGAATTTCTTTTCTTTTTTATCGTCGTTAATCTTTAAAAAAGAGAGTGTGGCTAACAAAACAAAGTTGAAAATGGCAGGCATTCTTGCCACAATAAGAAAACATAATAACTAGTTCACGAAAAACGTATCAAAAAAAGCAATACAAACGCTGGTTTTATCACATCTCGACTACTGCTCTTCACTACTGTCCTTCGCACCACAAACACACATAGATAAACTACAAGTGCTCCAAAATCGTGCAGCTCGCTTAGCCACAGGGGCCGCTTTTGATGTCAGACGTGATGACATACTCACCTAGCTAAACTGACAAACAGTCAAAGAAAGACCAGTACTGTCTGTGCATTCCACAAAATGGTAAATGAGAAACAGCATAATTGCATTTTCAAAGAATTGCACCACACGAGATTGTCACAAGTTCATACAAGTCAAGCCTAAAAGTAAAGCTAAAAGCAGGACATAAAAACATAAAACAACTTACCTTCTCACAAGACACCTGAAAACGCAGGCACATTTAAAGAAAGTACTAAGGTCTAAAGGACTGAAATGGACAAGTACGCGGGATCGCGTTTTAAACTTGGCGGTAAATAACACCTTGTGTTAATAAAGACCTCTGACCTCTATATTACATTTCATTTGTATCAGTTTTATTGTTATCTTTCATCATTATACATAAATCAGTTACTAGTTATAGGTGTTTCGTAGTTGTTAGGTAATTGTTATTTTAGTTGTTAGATGTAATTGTAATGTATTTTGCGTATGATGTAATATTAGTATACACAAGTGGTTCCACTGATGTAGTTTCCTAATAAACAAACAAACAAAAAACAAACAAGTACCAAGTTCATAACGTTTGGTAAGTTTATCTATAGCCACATCATGTGCTGTTTGAAACCAATAACACGGCGAGATTTTTTTGTTTCTACCTGCCTACTATTTGGGCAGTGTGACCTGTCTATAAATATACTTTTAACTCCACTTCTAGATGTACCTAACCTGTCTAAATGTAACCTTATCGTCGGCTCTACCATTCCACCCCTGGCAGAGATTCAACGATGACTGATGGTGCTTTTAAAACGGGAAGGGAAACTTTGTGCAGTCAACTTTTATCATGACGGGAATTCCCATTGATTTTCGAGGATTCATGCTCCACGCATAAGGATGCAAATGAAACCCATTTATTTTAAGATAAAGTCGCTCTACAGTACACGTTTTGATTGATAGTTTTGATCGTACCTGAGATTCAAGCCAATCACTCCTTCCTCTGAATGATCATCAGTAGCACGTAAAGATGGTTTGGGACTTAACCTAAAACTACTTTTGTGTTGCTTCTACATATTACTGTACCAGTATTAGAAAGAAATATGTATTTCTGTTGAAACAATATTTCACGTGTATTGTGATTTTCATTCGTACAAAGAAGAAAGTATCCGAAGTACAGTTCCAACAACGCCCACGTTCTCTTATTAAAAGTAGCTGGTTCCTCCGGTTGTAGTATTTACAAAATCCATCCCCAATCCCAAGACGAGTGGCGTTATCTCTAGCTTTATCCCTCTTTCATGCCTTGATTGATCTGTCCATCAGAACATCATTATTATCTACAAACATGATCAAACATCTTCCAACGCTTTCAGAACCACAAAGGCACGATGTGGCTAGTCCTGTGAAACATGTGGCAAATACTACCATCCATCAGCGTTAGTGTCGGTAAGGTGGACATAAAATACCACTTCAGCTCGCCATTACGAATTCTATCGTACCTAGGCCGATCCCGATGGGTTGAATAAATGAGATGGACTGTATATCGATTTTTTAAGAGGTGGTTGATATGATTATGACAATAACTACGTAGAGACATTCCGGTCAATATATTTCATTCCCGTCTTCATTATGTGAATTGAAGCTGGTGTGTTTCGCCGAAGAGCGGTTATACTGGCTTTACAGATATAACAAGATTGGCAACATAAAAAGATGTTGCCATGGCGACGGTGGTCTCTGTTAACGTTTTCGTTTTTAGCCCACATGCAAATAAGGACCTCGCATAAGCGGCATAAATTATATCAGTCGATCACCTTCTCTACCAAAATAACACAAGTTGTCCAATGTATGAAAATCTTGTTTTCACAAAAAAAGATATCGTACCATTTCATCATAAATTATGTAAATGAGGCCCTCTATGCAAGATTTGTGTCTAATAGTGGCCACATTTACTTAACTTCCAAATGGTGCAAAAATGAAATCCCCATCATTTTTAATACCACTATGGATTTATAGTATTTTGTCATTAATTATGCAAATTAAGTATCAATTTGCATAATTGATATCTATCGATATTCATCTCTTTCTCAGTTACATATGTCATGTGTTTGAGAGTCCTATAATAGAATGCAGTTAATTTATCAACTGTCCTCATTGATTATGCAAATCAGATATTGATTTGCATAATTGGCATAGGATTATGTAAATCATCACTTAAGCTATCTACACACCAAAAATTATGATGATCCGTCATCCCCTTCTTGCGTTATTCTCTTTCAAAGTTTGAGTCAAAATCAGCTCCTGCAGTTCAAAAAAAAGCCGCTAGGGGGTCCAAATCTACAGGACATATTTTCCTAACAAAGAGCTATCCACCACTTAAAAATCATGACTATAGCATGTTCAGAAGACGAGATTTGAAAAGTGAAAGTTCCCCTGTAGTACCATAGAAAGTCGCTAGGGGGCCCAAAATCCAACCATTACAAGGTCTCCCACAGACCTACCCACCTACAAAACATGAAGACAATACATCCAGGCATTCTTGAGTTATCATCCCATAGACTTTCACATTCCTGTACAATTCCTAGAATTCTTGCAATCTGCACACAATATAGTACAAATTTGGCTCGCCCCTGAGGCGTCGCCAAAATGGGTGCAAACTGGCTCCTCATAGATTATAGCTTATGCCAATGTAAGACAGTCTTGACTTACCATAAATGCACGGCTACGGTCTAGCCTGAAGACATTGTAAGAACGCCAAAGACTTGCTTAACGTTACCCAGAGTGGCACTTTACTAGCCGTAAAATCCGTAAAGTGAGAAAGAGGAGGGCAATAAACCATTGCCTCCAGTACAAACCATACATATCAAGTTGTATCTCTGACTGTGCTTCCTGTGTGTGTTTATTCTAATGAGGATGTTCGGCTAATTCAGATGGCTATCCATCTTGATTGGTTGCTTGCTTGTAATGATGTTTCAACTTCGAGTCAGTCCTTTTTTTAGCCTTTTGACTACTAAGAGCATGCCCCTTGAAAGTAAAGCATTCGTTTGTACTGCTTGCCAGATCTTCTCACATCATCTATCACATCAACGAAGCCTTCAGGCGTTGCAGAGAATGATATAGTGGGCAAAGATACATGTTAACTACTGAGCTCTCGACGCGAAAACTTCGAACGAGGACTGAAAGAGTTGCCAAAATGAAGCGCCACTGTAACAGCACTGATACTGATAGGGGAAACGAGAGAGTGGGTATCAGTCTGTCAGATTAGAGTTCGATTTTCTTCTCGAATTCAGTCCTAGCGGCCAGTTGAGTGTGGTATGGATCATATGGTGCAAGGCCCAGAGTCATTTGCAACACCCTTGGCTGTGTGATGTTACCGAATGCATCTTTATTCCCGCTAATTAAACCTTTAATCTTTACCACGTAAGAGTACCCATTTTTTTTTCTGAGTCATGCTTACCATATTATCCCTAAGAAAACGCGATGGAATAACCAAGACGAGCATTCATTTGTCATACTTTTAATAGGATATAAATCAGAAACAGGTAGAGCAACTGAGAACTTTACAATCTATATACGATATACTCGACACAATTTCAAGTATTTCTTTGCTCGTAAAAATGACTATATTCCACATCCTACATTGTGCACAGTATATTGATACGTTATTGCCATAGCAACACGACGTCATGATAGAACACGTTACAGCAGCATTCGTGCATTTACGTAGTGCAACGATCGAATCAAACAAACACAAATATTAGACTAGTTTTGTTCCTTCAGGTCTCTGGAGCCGGGTTCTTCGGTTTAGGTTTCGGCTTCCAGTTTTTCTTGGGGTCTTCTTTGACGTACGGTTCCCTCAAGACCTCCATTGGGACGTTGTCGAAATATGACCACACCCAGGGTCTAGAAAAACACAAATGGTAATATAATGTCAAGTGAAATTAAATTTTCAGTAGCAGTAGAGAAAACGCTTCTACAATATCATAATCGGAAAAGAGCTTACGTAACGTTTCCGGAAGGTCACGTGACAGAAACGAAGAAGTAGATCAGTGTAGGGACTTATGACAGTCACTACGCAAATTTTACGCCAATTCTAATTGTCCTTGCAGTCACACTGGCGCGCGACGCATTTGCGTTTGAAGCCCAGATTAGCAGGTTATTGGAAATCGAAATAATGAATTTGAAAATGACGTAGAATTATCAAAATGCATCAAAAGGAGATTTGGAGTAATAAAAGTTGTGATTTATGCTTTCAAGCTTATATCATGGTTTCTTGTTCTCTCTATTCGTTTTTCTGCAACGTTGCCTACCTCTACCAAACGGCTGAAACTATAGACTGAAGTATTTCGTTTTTCTACAATGTTGCCTACCTCTACTCTCCAAGCAAAGGAGGGGTCCCGGCTGGTTTTTTACGTGTTTAAGGCGTTTTCTTCGGGTTTTCTACTTTGTCTTTTTTTGTGTGGGTTGGCGACAGAAAGTAGAAAGCCCAACAAAAACGCCTAAAAACACGTCAAAAACCAGCCGGAACCCCTCCTCAGCTTGGAGAGTAGCTTACCTCCACCAAACGGCTGAAACTATAGACTGAAGACTGTACTTCGTTTTTCTACAATGTTGCCTATCTCTACCAAACGGCTGATACTATAGACTGACGCATTTTGTAGGCTTACTTGGTGAACTCCTGGCCGTGCCGTACGAAGGCCAGGTTTTTCCGCATGTTGAGGTTGTGTTCCTGCCGCCTGATCTCCTCCTCCCGCGCTAGCTCCGCCTCTAGACGGGCCTGCTCCCGCCGCTCGGAGTCAAGCTGCTCCAACTGGGGACATGGAGACGTGAAGAATGATAATATGCACACGCAACAATCAAACAACAGTCTGCACTAGCCATACAGTGCACGTCAATAGAACGTAAGCGTTTAAGGTCGTGTTCGCGTATTTAAGGTTAAAATCTCACATATAGCCTTTATAGGTTCATTAAGTTGGGTCCAAAGACATATTTTATGAAGCGGCTGTTACTCCGATGCAACGTTGACCAAAGAGAACAAAAGAGATTCGGCAGTTATAATAGGTTTAAATAGCAGGATAATTACCGTATACGCATTACAGTACTGTAACAATCTATAATGTTTATAATACTGTTTCAGGTACTGATTCATGTTTGTTGAAAAAAACTATGACAACTTCATCAAAAGGTTACACAAATACAATTTTTTCTTATCGATTAAGATGATTTGATGTCAATCATTGTTCGGTGCCAAGAAAGGAATTGGTTTTGAACTAAGACATATTTTGTCATCTCATGACCCGATTCACCTTTTGTGTTATCTGTCATGGACATTCTCCCTCCTTAGATGGGGTCTGGCAATAGAATGCAATCTCTAGTAACGATATAACTACGATTAAATAATGCCCCCCGTGTCACATAAGCACCCTCATTCAGTTAGGACACGTAAAGCGCACTTCGGTAAAGCCCTTCTTAACGAGATCCTATGATAAACGAGAGTGCCGTCGGCACTTTTTGAAAACTGGCTCATTCCAGCTCTCGACCAATCGGAAAACTGCCTAACGATGTGTCTTATAATTAATGTTGATGATCATGAGTTTCTGTTAACTCTGAAAACTAGGTCGCACAACCAGAATAAATTCTTGAATATTTACAACTGTGATGTTTGAAAAGTGCCGGGAGCAGATTCATCTATCACCGGTAGTAAAGCTTAGCTTCAGGGACTTAATATCAGGAGATTTGTTCATCTTTCTGGCAGAATTTATAATTAGAACACAAACCTCCAACCGACGCTGTCGCTCCTCCTCCAGGCGCTGCTGTTCCTCCAGTTCCGCCTGGTGGCGCTTCTCGGCTTCTTCTTGCTCTTTCAACTCCTGAAGGAACCTGTCAAGTGGTGGGATAATGTTTAGCAATATGCAGTAATAAACTCTTTTTGTATACTTCTATCATCAATTCACAAAGGTGTGGTTAAATTTGCACCTAGTATGCATTACGCTTGTGATTACGAATATATCTTCACTGGCAGACTTAAAAGTAATACTTCTAGGCCATTACTTCATTTTGACTTCCTCCCTCCTCTTCCTCTCTGCTTCCTCTTTGGCCAGGCGCCTGCGCTCTTCCGTCTCCCTCCGTTCCTCCCTCAGTTTTCTCATCGCCTCTTCCTCTGCCTGTAAGACGAAAAACAACGTCACAATAAACCTACCAAGATGACTGAACCAAGATCGTTTCGCAAACTTCTTTGCTGAAGTTCAATGTTTCGACACCCCAATGCCATAGTCAAGTTCATAGCTGCACCACGCGATCTTCTTTTATTCATGACGTTTTTTTGCGTGTTCGCCCAGCGTGAACAATCAAGTTGAATGCCATGTCGTTTTCGCTCATGGCATTCACGGTAGAAGTCGTAAATTATTCATGCGGTTTCTAGGCTGTCTGCGCTCCGATCTTTTGACAAATAGAGTTGTTATCAAGTAGACTTTAGGCTGGCATTATTGCCGGCGGCCATCTTTTGAAAATATCAGGACTGAACATTTGCTGAGACGTAGAAAATCGGCATAGATGCCAAATGTGTTAGTCTTTAATATCAGGTTGTAAGGTCACACATTTGTATATGAGGAGACTCAAAGGAGCATTCCACTCCAGAGGAGGGTAATATTTTTTTGATAGATTATATTTTTCGGGATACAAATGCACCCGACTTTTGGCGAAATTATCTGAGCTGTCTTTTTCGACAATAATCCTTTCCTAAATCCCACACGAATCCGCTTCTAATGTACTTACTTGCTTGGCTAACTTCAGGCACAATATCTAGCTAACGGTAGACGCGAAAAGCTTACGAGAGCAGTCGAGTGACTATCATACATATAGGAATGTACACAAAAGTTTAAAGACTATCGCGTCTGGAAATTCATGGTTTTGGTACTTTTGTTAGAAGCATTGAACTCTGCCATTGTTGGAAGGGCCCTCGGGGAATTCAAGAAATCGATTGCTATAATGTTCGCCCTGCGTTCAAGCTTGAACTGATGGTAAATTTGACAAACAAATCTGGATTCAAGCATAACAATTTAGTCTTTGATGAATTGTAATACGCAGTCCGCTTGTGGAGTGGAATTCCCATTTAAGAGCCGTGTGAATTGGCGTGCGTTCCGGCACTTACTGACACTTGAAGCGTGATAAAACTAGCAAGGATGCAGTACTTTATGCCACTGTTGTTTAAGTGTGCAGTTTGTCTATGTCAGTGTCCATTTATATAACTGTGAAGCTTTGCTGTCACCGACTAAAATGCCGGAAAGCCACTAGTCTGAATTACCATTGCAAGCAAAAAAAAAATAAGAAAAAATGTGCCTGAAAACCAAATCGCCAGTTGTGCTGGAATTTAAATCGATTGTTATTATCAGTGTGGCCAGCGTCTACGGCGAAATCTTATCGTTATTTCCTTACCTGGAGTCTAGCCTTTTCCTTAACCAATGCTTCCTGTTCCAACAACTTTGCGGGCGAAGACACAAGTGTACATAAGAATTCCACATACAACACTCCCTTAGTAACCCCCACATTGAGGTATATAAACAAGGCATGTTGATAAAGGTCATAAAAATAAAACTAAGGGCAGATGTGAAAATTCTGATAAATCGGTGACTAGATTGACACTGTGTGCGTGTTTGCCACAGTAGAACACACGCAGTGCGCAGTTTTGATGGATACTTCATCACTTAGACGTGCTGCCAATACTTGGTGCTTGCTGTCGAAGGCAACACATTACTTGAAATAAAACAGACGAGAATGTCGCTACATCATAACTTAAACTCCGAAGCGCAATTCTCACTCACAATTCTAAAAGTGAAGACGCATTTTATGTCTTTTTTTGCCATCAGAAAAAAGTCATATGGTGATAACTGATTAAGCGATGCTTTATGCACATTTGTTAAAACATTCAACGAATATTCAAGGTAAACTGTGCGACGGTGCCATTCGTATAACAAAAGTAGACATTATTTTCTAGTCTCTTACCGATTGCTCGGCCTTTCGTATCCTTTCCTCTTCCTCTTCTGCTTCTCTTCTCATCCGCTCCTCCTCAGCCCTTTGTTCTTCCTCTTCCCTTCGTTCTTCTTCTTCCCTTCGTTTCCGTTCGATTTCGGCCAACCTTCGCCTTTCTTCGGCGTCTCCGATCGCCCTGCGCATGCGTTCTTCGCGCTGCTGGGCCTCCAGTTGCTACGAAAACAACAACAAACACATGTCAGTTATGAACAAAAATTTACATAATCAAAACAGAATCTAACTGATGAATCAAATTCTATTCTCCAGGTGGAGGTTCGGCTCCGGCTTGTTTTTGAAGTCTTTCTAGACGTTTTTATCGGGAGTTTTAGGTTTTCTTTTTATGTAGCTGGCTGACAAAACAAGACCTGACAAAAGAGAATGCCCGATGAAAATGTCTAGAAAGACGTTCACAACAATCCGGAGCCGAACCTTTGCTTGGAGACTATCAGACTCGACCTTTGCAAAGATACATTCTTCCACGCTGAACGTCACAATGTTGCATAATTCATATATAGTCAAAGTTCATCACCGATATCAATCTATAATTCATAAATCATTTCAGAACGTGTACAATTTATGACGATCTTGTGAAGTCTATCAACTTCCATTATTGCAAAAGCTACTTGCAAGCTGCGAAGTTGTGAAGAACTAATTAATGATAAGAAAAAACTATGTAACTCAAAAACGTAGGTGTGCGTCTAAAAGCGAAGCGTCGCCCAATAACGAACATTTGGATATGTGTCTTTAAAAGCCACAAAGTAGAAATCGCAACTAAGGATAAACTAAAGATCGTACCATCTGTTTCTGCTCTTCCCGCCTCCTCTGCGCCTCTTCCCGCCGTCTCTCCTGTTCTGCCTTCCGCCGGGCCTCCCTCTCCTCTCGCGCTATTTTACGTGATTCTGCGAGAAGACGCTTGGTCTCCTCCTCCATACGTGACGCTTCTCCTGCAGTCATTTCCGCCATCTCAACCGCCGTCTGTTGGTCCTTGAAATACGAGTAGAAAATTCTATTTATTTCATCTCATGATATGCGTTTGCACTGACGTCATTCATTTTGCCAACACCTATAACTTGTGCCCGTGAATAGTTTCATCAGCTGCTGATAAGTCACTGAATAAAAAAGACTCTTTGTGCACAACCCATGTGTATCCTTTGTAGTTTGTACACAACTCAAGTGTTTTAACGTTTTTGTAATGTTTTTCTGTACCTCTATCTGACGCTTTCTTTCCTCTTCTTCACGTCTTTTTGCCTCCTCCTTTTCTCGGATCCTTTCTTTGAGTAGACGTTGTTCTTCCTCACGGCGCTATAAGGAAAAGGAGGGAGAGCGTACATTGTAACAGAGTCAATCCTCTGGATGTATCCATATCATTATACAGTACACAAGCAAGGACGAATATCTATATCTCACTACTTTGATCAGAGAAAAGTGGATGATGAATTTTCGAAACAATAGTCAGTGAGAAACAATTAAAACAATGGGTATACCTTTTTCTCTGCTTGAAGCTTCTGTTTCAGTTCTTCCTTTTCTTTCTTCAATTCCTGCGCTCGTTTCTTCTTACTATCTTTCTCTGTCTTCTCGTTCTCCTTCTGGTCGTTCTTCTCTTCTTCTTCCACATTTTCCTCCACCAGGTCCTTCTGCAGAGCCTCTAGTTCCTCCGCTAGTCTCTCATCACGGTCCTCTCTCTCACCTTCCACGCCAGCTATGTCCAGGCTATCCACCGCTGCAGGTTTGGCGTTGTCAGCATTTTCGGTGCCGTTGTCTTTTTTCTTTCCGTTCTTTTTCCTCGGAGGTTGTTTCTGCCGTGTAGCTCTCCGTGACCCAGGCTTTGACCCTGGTTTAGGCGCCTGGAGTACATGATTTGTAAAAATACATATTATGACTGATGCGGTAAATGTAATGCATATATGAAGGTAGAGATTATGATTAAGGTAGAATTGCCGCTTCTACCGGTAGAGATCCCTATCGAAGTCTCTGTTGACAGAGCCTACGGCCAGGAAGCTAGGTATGGGTTATAGAGGTCTCCCATTAATGTATCTTAAATTTCACGACAATCCATTGAATCGAACTTGAAAAGTTCTGACTGTCTTTTAAGCGAATATTTACAAACTCAGATCAGCATCTCTATCGGTTGAATCGCCGATTCGACCACACTGCAATCCTTGTCATGACAGGTATATGTGCATATATATTGCACAGACAGTCTAAGTACATGAAATGGCAAACTGAGTAAGCAGTTGCGATCACAGAAATCTTCACCGCATATCACCGCAATCCCGCCTCAGAAGAAGCACTGAAGCTCGGTGATGATAATGATGAGGAATATTTGACAAGTGCATAACAACTTACCTGTGTTGCCTTGCGGCCGGGCGATTTTTGTGGTTCCTCTTTGGCGTCAGCGTCCTTATCGGTAGACACGTCGTCGGGCATGCCAAGTTTGGCCATCAACGCTGCCCTTTCGGTCGAATTGAGGCGCCTCCTGGCGGCAGTGACAGGTTTCTCAGTAGCTGTCTCTTCACTCGAAGGAGCAGAGGGGATCGAAATAGGGTCCTTTTTCACTTTAGTTTCCTGCTGCATGACGGTGGACTCTTCAGGATTGGTTTGGGGAAGGTCGTCGCGTTCTGTCAGTGAAGACTTGCTGTCTAGAGAGTGTTTTGATTCCCCTTCCTTACTGTCGACCCCTTCGCTAGAAGATGTGACGGTTCCGAAGCCTAGTTTGGCGAGTATAGCTGCCTTTTCGTCAGGATCGATGTCTTTAATGGAAATATTGCTAGCTTGCACCTGCTCCGTACCTGAAACAGCAGTGTCTCTGCTAGGGTCTGCAGCGTCCCCTAACGTTCCAGTTTCATACTGCACGTCTTCAGCCTTGGTGATGTTAGTAAACGGATCGTCCACTTGGTCGTCTGTCCTTTGCTCTAGAATGTTTGTTCCTTTTACAAATGCACCTCCAGTCTCCAGATCGTTACCATCTGTAATATTTGCAAGGGTGACACAATGGAACAAACAAATAAACACCAAATATGTAAACAAAAGACCTGAATGTAGGCAGAAAAGTGTGCAAAATAGACTCAAATGTCGGTATACTGTGGACGTACAATGCAGAACTCAAGTTTTGATGGAATCCTTTGGTAGATATCAGACATAACAAAACTGTGTGATATATGAATATAGGAATAAAGGAAAGCAAGTTTTCGATAGTTGTAAAATACCTTTGCAAAAACAGCAACACATTTATACCTGTGATATTCAGCAAGGCGTATTATAAAATAAAGAAACAGAAATGAGTACTGTAGTTTCTTTCACTGTAACTTTAAGTTCACTGTTTTCACTGTCACCGCTGGACCGTTAACTTATCATCACAGTGAAAAACCTATTTATAATTTCTTCTCACATCCCTTCTGTTAATCACTTGCCGCCACCGTGAAGTTAAAGTTCAGTGAAAATGTCAATTTTTCTTACACCGTAAAATTTGTCTACCGTGAACTTTAAGTGAATTACAATATATTGTGTTTTAAACGTAAACTTACCCGTGCTATCGTCGTCGTCTGCTTCCCCGGAAAGGAACGAGCGAATAGTACGAATGGTGCTCTGGCTGACGCTACGAGATCTCGCGACTTCTCGCGGGGCGTGGGGTAACATGGCAACCTCCACGGGCTCCAGGACAACCTCCGTATTTTCATCCGGCAAGGAAGATTGCAACGTGAAGGAAGTCTTTCTCGCCAAGCTGTCCACTGAAATTGTTTCAAATTGAATATTTTGTAACGTGTTTTCATTTACAATCCCAGGTCCTGATCTAGGCTATACACTTCGTACCCATGGTGACAAACCGTTTCCATCAGCACTTTATATCCCTCCTTGACAACATAAGCTCGATAAAGCTACTACTAGTAGACCCTCCCACAATAGAACAATACAGGGGCACGGAAGATCTTGTAACCTGATATCACTCTTTTCCATCAATGGATGAACAATACAGTTATCTTTGCGTTATCAAGTCGACAATCCATTCCATCAAGAGACGATCCATAATTGCACGAAACCTTCTCATTTGTGAAAGGCTGATCAGTTCAGGTATGCAACTTTTGAAAATGCCTTCCGGTGTTCTCTATCCATCTCTCGTTGAATATTCATCAATGGAACAATGTATGTAGCTGTTTAGGAAAAAAGGGGTGTACATTCTACTTTTGTTACACGCTTTAAAAGCGGAAATGAGATTAGGCGAAAGCAGGAAGAGATGTATTGCCAACTGCCAATCGGGACTTATTCGATATTGGTATTTTCTATTTTGTAGCACATAAAGATGGTATGTCAGCCAACTGGTAATGAGAATATGAGACTACAACGGACTTCCTTAAAACTTGGTATGACTCAAGACTGACCTGTGTATTGTGGCAACAACGGTCTCAGAGCTTCGACGTTTTGACGAAATCTCTCGTCTGATTCCTCTTCAGTCTCTGCTATTTCATTTCGCGGAACATTTTGACTCGACGCTGGACGAGAGGCAGATTGAAAAATTGAATCTACGTCCGACGAATGGAATGACGATTGCCTGTTGTCTAGAATTCTCCCCGTAGTATCTATAGGCCAATCTTCTTTTTGATGTAACAACCTGACGTTTGTATCTCGTTGCTCGGCTGTCTCATAACCGGTGTCATTGTGCGGACGCGGACTTTTGATGCCGTCACTTCCGTTTCCGCTGGCAAGTCCCTGCGATCGTTTTTGTCGACGGGAGGACGTCGTTGACGTTGACCTTGAGCGAATGTCTTTAAAACGACCGTCGTCTTGCTCACTTTCGCCATCTGACCGAGACGTTTCCAGGTGACTTTTTGTCCCAACCCCGTGCTGCTCTAGCTCGCTCCCAGGGTCCTCCTTTCCGGAAGATTCCATAACAGATGGGGGTGGAGGGGTTATCGTCAGAGACTGGGGGCTCATCTTAGCTCGGACGTCTGTTGGATGAAGTTGAACAAATCTCAACAAAACTTCTTTTAGAGAAAGAGACATTGTTTACCAATTTTAGAATCTCATTTTCATATCCGAATTTATGTGGTCACATTCAAGCAGCTACAGCAACCAAAGCATGAAGTATCATAGTTTTAACCATTGAACAGAGAATCACACTTACCTAAATCAAGCCTTTCGTGGTTTCCCAGTAAAGACCTTGACTTTGAAGACGATGAAGTAGCACGGTTCTTCTTTGATGACTTCTTACTTCGCACAGTCGACCTACTAGACGTCAGGCTTGAGCTACTGGTGCTGTCGTCTGATTGGACAGCGTCGTCATGTTCATAAAACTGCCCTGAAATTTGGCGGGAAAACGATTGTGACTCAGGTAATCGATGTGTTTTCTTCCTCACCATCCCTTTAACCTTTGAACCTTCACCTCCAACCTTAATACCGTTGTCATGATGAGATGACCTGTGACCTTTGGTGAGCAGAAATCCTTCGTCCGACTCGTCGTCTGCATAGTTTGAGGTGCGAGACGCGAAGTCCTGCGCCTGCGCAGTGCTGAACGGACGGCCGAGGTAGGTACCTGTAGACTGGAGCGAGGCTAGCAGCTGGCCGGAGGAAAGCCTGTTGCTCGATCCAATCCTAAAACAAAGAATCAAACATTTTGGATCTGCCTATCTTAGCGATGTGGCTCGACTCTGTTGTGATTAACTACCAGGAAAATTGCAAGCACTTTCTGTTTTCACAAATATAACGAAGAAGTGCGTCACTTTGTACATATTTAACAACTTACCCGGAGCTATATGACCGACTGTGCCCCTTGAACCCAAAGTCACTGCTGAGAGTCCTGCTGTTGTCACTGAGGAACAGCAGATCAGACCGACTGGAGTCGGATTCTCTGGAAAACTTTTGTCGGCTGGAAGTGTAGAAGGAATGTGTCAGTTTCTTGACGACATGTCCCTAGACTTAACCCCCTCTTCCCTTTGGGTTTTACACTTTGGGTTTTACAGTGAAATACGCATACATGGGACTGCTAGTTATGATTCGACGGCTTACCCTGCAGACGACTTCAAATGTCTAAGATAAACCCCCAAGTCTCCTCCAGGCTGTGCTCGCGAGTCGATACTTCTTTCGTCAAGACCCTTCAAGAAACGGAGGAACGTCTTGCCCTTCGGTTCGTCCGCAGCCTATAAGGATCAAAAAGAAGAAAGTTCATCATAAATCCTAAGGCTTATAGAAAAGAAAGAAAAAAGAAAGAACGACAACACTACT
This sequence comes from Branchiostoma lanceolatum, assembly GCF_035083965.1. Taxonomy (NCBI): domain Eukaryota; kingdom Metazoa; phylum Chordata; class Leptocardii; order Amphioxiformes; family Branchiostomatidae; genus Branchiostoma; species Branchiostoma lanceolatum. Next base: position 8,948,774 of record NC_089731.1, on the reverse strand, counting down.
AGTAGTTACATGTAGTATAGAGCCAGTGACCTATTTTCATTAAAACTACTGTATCCCGCAGTGACTGTTCCCGTTGTGATGACAAGTCTGACCAGCTGCGCCACTTACCTCTTCAAGTCCAAACTGCAGTACCGACTCGATCAGCCCGTCCACCGTGCCCAGGGTAATGCCTGCCTCCGTACCTTTCAGCCGGTCCCGTGACCTTCTGGGGCGATGGACGCTCTGCTGCGCATGCTCCGCCATCAGAAGGTCCGGGGTGGTGAAGAGTAGTAAGGGCCCCCGGCGGGTCAGGTACGTCCTGGGCAGGACCACCTCGCCATCGTCCCGCGCCATGCTGGGGTGAAGCGGCCATACTGTCTTCTCAGGGGGAACCAGCGAGGGCAGGAAGGACTGAACTGGGTACTCCTGGGGATGAGATGGGATAAAAAAAACATCGATCAGAACAAGACAGTTTGGCTCCTGAAATGATAGAGACTATAAATAACAGGACAGAATAAGGAACAGGGCGGAATAATGAACATGACTGTTTATCCGCAATTTGGAACATGCATGATCACTTCAGAGAAAACATTATCCCTGCACTACGCCCATACATTTCTTTGTTACTTTATCATGGCGATTTTACTGGCGATGCCAAGACGTCCCAAAATTAACTGATGATTAAAACCGTTAGGTCTAGAGTACCGATAGTTGAACCCATAAGGTTACCGTGTTTAACACCCGTAGGTGTGTGTAAGACCCGTGAAACAGGTGGCTCAGTGACAGGTGACACCAGGCTCGAGTAAACGATCGATACAAGATTTGGACGCGATTCAAACTAAATTCAAAAGTGAAGGGGCTTCAAAACACGGTCAAAGTAGCCTAGATGCCTTTCCCTCTCTACAGCTCTAGGGACTAGGAGCTTGAAGTTCACTAACACCGTAGAACACTTGACGTTTTGGTTAAGCATAGCAAAGCTCTCTCAGAGAGTCCTTCAACATGTACGAAAACAACCATCCGGATTTTCATAACGTATGGACCAAGGACTGTACAAACGATTCCATCTGATTTTGTTGAAGTATTTCAGTGACTTTTGAGTACTTTTTGACGAAGTAACTATGTTTTACTTTAAATTGACCTTGACTGACTTGTAATTGAAATGATTGGCCGTGGCAATGAATTGTATGTTGTCATAGCAACACAGAGGCACAAGAACAGTTGTATTAGTGACTATTACACAACGTTTTGCTCCAGATGCTGTCTGTATGAACATCTTTGTGTACCTGTCTCTTTGCTTCTAACCCACGCATGGTGTATACAAATGCACGGGACTTACAATAACACTTCCATACAGCCCCTTTTCAAGTAACCTCTTATACAAACATACCAAACCCTGAAGCATTCTACGAACAAAAAACACCGTGGTTCGTCCTTGTCACACTGAAGTGTTGTCGTTAGACTCTTTAGTGTGACCCTGCCGCAAGTCGGCACGCGCCGCTGCGTCACGGAGAACTGTCGTGCAAACACAGCCTCTCGCAAAGTAAACCCGCCGGGACAAAAGTCACCAAGCCAGGCCGGATTATGGCACAAAGTCCTTTCACGTTAACCTCAAAGGTGGTCTTATAGATAAGGAAACAGATTACATGAACACGTTGACATTTTTATAATGACATAAATCCGTGTAACAGCAATAGCCACTCACTCACTCACTCACTCTTAAATATAGATGATTTTTATGTTCAGTGAATTGAGTAATGCACCAGGTTGGTATGTGCTACAAAATTGTTTCTTTGTGATTCTCGTCCATTGTTAGATACTATCACACAACTGTTCAACTTCAGATCATGATATTTGGACAAATAGAAGTTGCTTGGAATGAACTAATGGTCCCTTTCTTGTGTTATGTGAACATATATCAGTGGTTTTGTTAAATGTTGACATTTTTGTGAGCATTCAGATTCACACAACATTCATTTCACTTTATTCTGCTAGGAATACAACTTTTGGGAAATAAATAAAAGAACTAAAGCATCGTTTCTTTATACATCTATCTTATACTTTATAGCCAGATAGCTTGCGTGCATTTGCAGGAAAACAAACAAATAATAGCAATCATGGTCTCTTAATTCAATTTAAATAGAAAAACAGGTCACCCCAAATTGCGGTAATCAAGATGGTAAAAATCACACAGCACAGTACTTACAGTAAATAAGCACTAATCTAATTTCTGATGACAATCGATATGTTTCCGACCTTAAGAACAAAAAGGGCACTTTTGATAACGAGAACAAGCACTATAGTAGCGGTCTAGTTACACAGTCGTTAAACAAGCTAATGCGAGGGGACAGCGAGCGTTTCAACTATCGATTTAAATGTCAAGAAGGCTGCCATGTTACTATAGTTTTAGTTGTTATTCGTGATATGTGAAAAAATGATAGGCACGTTAAAAAGTTGTTAGCCTCAAGATGTAGACTCCATAAATGGCCATCGTAAAGCACCTCCACCCGCTTACATGCAACACTAGTGCAACAAACAGCCTTGAAAAAGAAGACTGTAATTTGTGGCTAAAGACTAAAACAGTCTCCCCACGATGACCGTCATTCATTATGTAGTAATTAGAGGCTAGACGGAGTCAGTCTATTCAGATTGGTACAATTGACCCTGCCCAGTAAGGAGTTTTTTTCTGGCATCGGAAAAGGGCGACAACCATAAAATTGTACAACATCACAAAAAATGCAATTTTAGTTAGTCAGAAAAAAGAGTTAGGATACCGAGTTAGATGGCAAACTAATTCTTTTTGTCCATTAGTTACTCTATTTTAGCAGATTTCTAAACCGTTTTCGACTCAAGCGGGAGGTCTTGTAGAGATTGATTCATAGCTGTGTTAACTCATTCGACCAGCAGACATCACGACATCGCTGTAATGTCGTATCTTATCTGAGAATCTGTTAATTTTCAACCGATAATTAACCTGGCAGTCGCTGTGCGTGTCCATTAGGAGATATGGGGAGAATAGAAGTCTGGACCTGCACAAAAGCACTTCTGCACCAGCGAACAGAGATAGAAGGGACTGGACGGACGCGTTCTCATTAAAACATTTAGCCTCTAGAAACAAGTTGTGTGGTTATTTTGGGGGTCTTGTAGTATTTAGTGAGTATTACGGTAACTATAAAATCACTCAAATGTTAACTTTAAGAATGATTCTAAAACCCATTATAAGTCTTCTTTTTTATAATTTTCTAAAAAAAGTCGTTCTACTTTAAGTAACCATGCCTTGTCTTTATCTTGGGCCTTACTTACCTCAAACATCTTGTTTATGTAGTCAGGCACAACGGACGTACAAACATTTTCCCACAACAAGGAACACAAAAGAGCTAGTCCATACATTGTCCGCGAATTATGGGAGACATTCACAGCACAACAGAACAGCGTGAAATTGGGTGTAGGATTTCTTAATGAAAGAGGGAATATTGTTTTAACTTTTCACGCTGTTTGGCGACATGTTTGCGGTAGTTTTACGCCGTTTGGGCTCCTTATAGCCGAAGGTTGGTTTGTGTCACCCGGGTAACCACACACCTTACAGCGCAATGTGGACATGTAGGACACACATTCAGGACTGGGGTATTGTCTCAAATGTTGAGAAATGGACTTGTGTATATGTGGAACGTTTCTTCAACCATAACTCGATTATAGTTTCTAAGGGAAACAGCCAAACAACTGATAGTCGTGGCTTTGTGACAAAATAAGTCCTGGTAAGAGAAACCGCCGGAACAATTAGAAAACGGAAATCTTCTGTGCTCTCTTATTTCGGTCAATCGTAAGTAATTTTGAGATGTTGCGTGCAAGAATGATAAAGGTTACGCCACGCTGGAAAAACCTTTCTCTCAAATGTGTACAAAATTGAATATAAAATGTACCGTAAAACTAGGAAAAGGGTCTGAGCATATTTCTTTTCAAGCACGTTTGACACTTTTTCAACTGAAACGTCATTTCCTTTTTTCACAGTGTTTGGTGATCTACTAAAAGTGAATCTTATCAGAATGTTTTAAAAAGTTCATCAACACTTAGTCATCTCTAGTATGTTCTTTATGTTTTTACATTGTATGCAGAATTTGGAATACATATATCAGTCGTCTGTCTGTATCCACTTCGCTCCCAGCCAACAAGTGGGAATTGGTCAGTAATTAAATAATTAATGACACCCTGAAGGCAAAATATTTGTTGAACAGTTCTAAGAAGAGAAAAAATCTTCAAACAAAGTGACTTACCTCAGATTGGTCCACAACCTTCAGGATTCCGTTTTGCTTCCCCTGTCCTCGCGATAGAGGACTCAGCAGCGAGTTCCACATGTCCGAGTTCTAAACCCGTACGGTTTGTCGCACTAAAACGTATAGTTACACTTGTATGTACCCGTATTTGTCTGTAGTATATTGTATACTGTAGTTGTCTCGTCCTGTCTGTATACTGCTGTCATGATGGTGTGTACATGTTTTATACGCACACAGAACGTTGAAGTGGTCACCGGTCGCTCTGTTTATAGTAGAGACTTGGCGCACGACGGCTTGTCGAGAGTCGGTACTGTGATCTTCTAGTCCCATATGCCCTAAAACCCTCACTGCATTAGCGCAAACGATGTCTTGCTGTTTCCATAGATACCACCTTTAGCGAGTATGCCACTCAGATAACATAAATCCTCTGCGTCTATAAATATACCTGTGCCGGCAAAATGTACTATAACACGATCCCAGTCTGCAGCGTTCACGGCAGCCCCCAAAATCGTCTGTCTTTCACTCAGCTTGAATCACCATGGCAACAGACGCTGAACACGGCAGCTTCAAGTCGGCAGTAGATTCACACTTGTTGGAAGACCGCAAACGTAGAGCCACGCTTTCTGTCAGTAAATCCCTCCTCCATTTTGAATGGAGAGACGATAATCTATAACCGTCTAGCATCGACGGTCGTTTACATACCGTAACTATGTCGACGGGTCGCGACCAAGGGACGGTACGTTATGTAGAATCGTCAACTCAATTATGCCAACCTATCTGATTTACAAACGCATTCATGTAATGTTATACATTTTTAATATCGCATGTTTGTGAAGAAAGGCCAAAGTTAAGGTTATGTCTTGGGGGAAATTGTATATCCTTTCTAACAACATTTTGATGAGATGGCATACGGCATTTTCTAAAGGTCATGTAGAATGGTGGTATTGAAAACCCGATAGTAAGTCTCGTGAGTACAATAAAACATTTCAACTCTAGCCTTTCGGTAAATTGTAAATCTGTTAAAGAAGTCCAGTAATGATATCGAGCATCGAAAAGGTTGTGACACTCATGATAAACTTAATACACAAGCCGAAATGATTGCACGAAATAAATACCTTGTGTAAATTTACAGACTGGAAATGATATTTCTCGTGTTGGTTTCGTTTTGGTTAAATTTTGAATTGAAAAAAAAAAATATTCTGAAGTTCCTTTTCCATTAACTCAAGCTGTTCCAAGCTATAAAAATCAGAGAATACGGTAGGAATTCCGTTCGTCAGTTATAGTTGTAGTTTTTAAACATCTTATCCACGCCGTAGACAGATAGACAACTTTTTTTCATAAATATGCAAAAAAAGAAAACAACAGTCAAGTTTCAAAGCCTGTCCTTTCAATGCTTTATAAAACCAGTCCATTCACCAATCGAGTGAAGAAACGCACCGTCCCTGGTCCCGCCATTGTTGCGCCCGAGGCGTTTTCCCGACCAATCTTCTGTGCCCAGAGAATGGGCCCGACACAATGGGCACTGATTGGCTGCTGAACACACCCTGGTAGGTTTTCCGGTAGAACAGGTGTAACGCAGTCTGCACCTGCTGGCGTGAGGACTAGTAACTAGATAACTACACGTTTGTCTGCTACACTAGACGTGTTATGAAGATGTGTTATATAGACGTGTTATACAGACTTGTTATACAGAAATTATGGGTATAAGTATTTCATTAGAACAGGTGTATCGCAGTCTGTACCTGCTGGCGTTGGGACTAGTAACTAATAAACTACACGTTTGTCTGTCATAACTAGACGTGTTATGAAGAAGTGTTTTATAGACGTGTTATACAGACGTGTTATACAAAAAATATGGGTCATTTAGGCACAAAACAAGAATCAAATTTGGAATATTTTCGGTAGAACAGGTGTAGCGCAGTCTGCACCCGCAGGCGTCCACTAACTAGACATGTTATACAGAAAATTATGGGCCGTTTAGGCGAAAAACACGGGTCATTTTAACAGAAAAAGTCACGGAACGTTGGAACATAGCATTAGAACAGGTGTATTTCAGTCTTTACATGAGAGGGTTGACATATGTGTCGTTAACTAAACGTGTCAATAGGCTAATTATGTGCTGTTTAGTAACAGGTAGGGAGCTTTGGACTCTATCAAGTCGAATACCTTCAAAAGTTATGACGAGAATAAACATACCATGATCAACATGGAAAGGGCCGTTCTCCCTTAGACTGCAGTATGAATCGTTATTACACATCAAGTGGTAAATCTGTATTGATGTATTTATTCATGCCTCGTAAAACGCCTAGTATGGTTCAAGGAACTTCGATTTTCGAAGAGATGTATACTTCTATGTGTGAAATATGAATGAAAAAAGGTGGCAAATTCCGAAAATATTAAAAGACAGAAATAGTGTTGACTCGGTAAGTTTTGCCGAAATCTTACACACACCAATCTTTGAGTCAACTTTTGAGTCTTCGTGCACTGTTGAAATAAGCTTCTAGAACTGTCAAAATGAGTTACTAACTTGGCTGCAGTGCCACATTGTCCCTGTCTTTGTCTTGTCTTAAACCAAATAAAGATAAACGACCTTTGAGTCTACCTACCCACCATTCGTCCCCTCTTACTTTATCTCGACCTGTCCCTTGAACGAACGCTAAGTCTATCACAGATATATATAAGAGACGTTTAGAACCGCATTTGATTTACAACATACTTCATTAGAGCACATTCCCCGCCTCACTTAACATTTGACGAAGTTTTCTGTGCGACACTTTAACTGTGCCCTTCCACCCTCGGTAAATAAATTAGCGCTTTTATCCCCCAACAGTAACAGTAGAGTCAATTTGAGTACAAAGGCCGGTCAACACAATTAAGATACCTGAGTGCTTGTTCGTATCCAGGTAGATTTTATAGAGGTGCACCCAAACAGTTGGAGTTACGACTGACGTCTTTCACTATCATTATCTTCCTCATAAAAAAGAATCATGTAACACCAAGCAGTTTGGTTGCACCGATACTACATTTTTCGGCCAGCATGCTACTTGTATAACGACAGGCCTCATCTATTAGATATTGGCAAACAATTTAAAGAAGAGAAATTTTAGCGTTCATAAAACTCATTTTGAAGGAGTTGTGAGGCCACATTGTCACAGTTCTTATCATACATACATGTCTACCCTGCGCCATTTAAGTGTTTGAATTACAGAAAAGGCAGAAGTATTTCTAAATGTTTAAAAAAAAGCTGATAGATGATATAGTACCAATCAGTTTCTAGAAAGAAACATTGTCTGAAGATTAGTATTTCACATGAACACGAAGTGGTTTAATAAGCCATCTTGAGGTCATGCCCTTTCATTAATACTTTGTTATTAATCCCCTTCTGAATGTAATCAATCATCACATCAACCGACGCGATAATGACAACATAAACTGTCGTGCAAATTAGCTGTCAATCACCGTAGTGCATCGCCCTCCCCTCAATGACGTTCACGTTTCCATAGCGACGGCTATAAAACAATACGTAATGTCACTATGTGAAGTAGCTTTCTAAGTGATCCAAACAACATTCTAACAACATACACAACACCATGAATATCTTATGAGTCTTGATTGAGCGGAAGTGACGTCTCTCTCGACGGAAGTCACGTCATGTCTCCACCTATTAAACCGCAATAATGGATTCCGCGATTAACGATAAGCTACTTCGGCATAAGTAATGAATTATTGATACGTGCTCAATACAAAATGGTATCAAAAGGATGGGAGGGGTATTATTTCATCTCTTTCAGGAAGGTATTAGAGTGTCATATCTTGTTAATGTAGTCACGCATTCAGCATAAATGTACGCCATATTAAGCGAATAGAAACAGGTTCTTTTCGTAATATTAGGTATCGTTGTCTGTGTGATTAAAAATCGTGCTTAATATGAGTCTAACTATCCAGGACTCCATTTGAAATCGTCATGTTGAAAGACCTTTTGAAATTAGTGAATACAGACGACAGTGAGAATATGGCGACGTATCAAGACCTCGTCACGACATCCATTATTTTCCCTCACGCATGTTATTTCGTCCACAAGTCCACTACAAATGAATCAAAACACATAATGTAACCCTCCCTTGTCCGTTCTAAAATCTCTAAGTATGATGTATGGAAGTGCTTTAAATGTATTTCACAATAGACTCATGTACTGACAGCATGCATTCGCACTTATGAAAAAACGTTACCAATTTGTTTTTCTGTCTAGAGGCCGCCTGGGTCACTTCTCACTTCTTTACTAGAGATATGACTTTATTTTTCTATATCACATGACTCATCCAAGTTTTTGGGAACTTGACGGTGACACAATAGAGGCCTCACGTCGACAATTGGGTCGGCTCAACGACGCGAACACTATGTGCTTGTAGCCACAACAATGCATTCGTCTGAAAAATATCGATTCCTCTTCCAGAGAAATTAGTCTTTCGTACTTTTCAAACGAACAACACGATCAGCTGACAAAGGCTTGCCATCACAGTCAGTCCGCGTCTTTTGTTACTGATTCAGATTAATCTGCTGTGTTACGCGATCGGGTTTCACATAATAGCAGGCTTTTGCAACCCGATATTTTACGTGCAAACGTTACCAGATGGTAAAACCACTTGACTGTGCGATGTTAACAGTTACTATGTGCTTCCAGCGCTTGCTAAAACACATTTATCAAGATATTCACACGCACTAAAACATATTGATATACACATGCACTAATGTATTACACAAAGTTTATCACCAAATGGCTTTCGTACTTGGATAGAATTTACTACGTAACATATCTACTGTTTATTTTGCCTCTCTTATATTGCTGGCTACCTACTTAGCGTACTCTATACGATTAGTGGTCAAATGTTGATTTAACATTGAAGAGCTTAGAATTTATAAGCGTCTATCTGAATGCTAAACCGTCGTGGTGAGTGATGGCCATTTTGTATATTTATGTTCGCCATCAAAATTCTTTTTGATCTTAGTGCTTTGATCAATGGACCTTGTCAGGAGCTGGTTGTGTCGCAACAGAGATATTTTCAAGGCTAGTTTTATTTTATCTCGTGCTTGTTAATTTCTTTTTGCATTTATCGTGAAACTCACTAGACCAGAGAGAAGCAATTACAAGATTGATTTTTTTTTTTCAAAATTTCGTTGGTAAAAAATGTGCACTGCTTACATTTACCGCTAGATGTCGCCTTGAAAGTTTATCACGAAGAAGAGATTTGGTTCATTGCGGAAGCATGTATTATTGATATGGTGGGCTTTTGTTGCTAGACAAGGAATATGCCAGCCACGATTTCCCTTGTATTTCTTTAAGTGTCGTTTCCTCATGATATACGACAAAAACCGATATCACTGTACAATTGAACAATCCGAAATACCGCCCTTTAGGGCAAGAAATTGTCCATTTCATCCCCAAGAGCTTCAATCAAACTGGAAGCTTTGCGATTTTATGTACTATCGTGCACTCAGAAAACCTCTTTGTGTATGTATTAAGGACGTTTTGCCGTGTAATAGAAATCTCCGAGCGGAAGTAAAATCTAACGATATGTATTAGATGGGCCCGGGAACATTGTGTCCTGACACAGGCGCATTACCGCACGACCCCTACACATCCCTTATGAGACGTTATAATATCAAGCGGCCACGAAAGCGCTTCCAAGGTTGAATATATTTGTCAAGTACGCATCTATCTTCCTGTGACATTTACGGGAGATTACAAGGATCGCTTGTAATGGTACGGCCAAAACGGAACGACTGCACAACAAGGTAATTTGTGACCGTAATTCTGGTAAAACGTTTGACGATAGGACTGCAAGGGCCGCCTGTCGAACAGAGTCTGAAATGCAGAGAATTTAACTACCCAGATTTCTCATATGAGGAACACTCATTATGTGCGCTACGACCCCTTGGTGGCTTATAAAGTTGCATTCTCAACGTGAAAGATTGCAATGTTTTTCCATTACGCTCGGTACAATTTAGATACATTGAGTTTCTAAGGGTATACTTTACATAATTATGTTCACTCAAGAGCGTTTGAAGTTTTCTGATCTTAATTCTTCCGCCGCGCAGCTGTATTCATTTTTTGGTTTGTCTGTTTAGATAGTTTATTTGAAATAGCAACACATAGGAGTAGCCGTTTAGAAAGATTCAAAATAATATTCCTTATTCTTTTGAGCATTATTGTTTTGAGCAAGCACAGAATTTCAACTAGCTATTCGCTATTTCAACTAGTATTCTTTTAAAGTTTATTCAAGGGTATATCATTTTTATCCAGGCTATTACTTCCCGGTTACGTCATTAAAAGAAACTTAAGTCTGGTTCATTTGTCAAGCAAATACAACACAAAGATGAGTCAGTAAATAGTAAGATTTGTACTGGTAACGTGCGTTTATTTGTATTGCGCATCATGTAGAGCACATACACAAGAGCATTATATAGCATGTGTACAGCATTTCTGAAGATGTTGGCAGATTGGCAAATCTTTCTATGACAAAATTCGCAAATTCTTTTCACTCTGTACCTCAGATGAAGTCGCATCCTTCCGAATACCGTAACAAAACCAATGAAATGATTCATTACATTTACTGTACTATAATAGTACATCTCACATTTATGGAACCGAGATGTTGAGAAGAAGACCCGCCTAGAAATAACAGGATATATACAAATAAACAAATACATACACAAAAACGTTTTGTAGCATCAAATCTTCTTAGTACCTCATGTAGCTTTACTTTGCAGTACCAATGCATACTGATTACCAAGACTAAGAAATGGAGTTGAAACTTAATCCAAGGACAAAGTATGCGTAGCAGGCTTTGGTCCGATATTGTGTTCTCAGCTGTACATGTTACATAGACCGATAAACAGCATGAAGCTACATTTGCACACTCTAAGGAGATCATAAAAGAAATCACCATGACGTTCAAAGCTGTACATAAGTACGTGACGTTACATACATACATACATACAATATAGAAGCGTCTCCACGGACTTTGCTTTGTACACAGCTTCTGTACTTCAGCCGTATTATTGGCGGGGTGAGCCGTATGAAGACCCTGATATTTAGCCATGTTAGCATATTGTTGTTAAAAGGCAGCATTTTGGAATTTCTAGAGTCACATGGGATAATTTTGAACAATAATAAACTTGTGTTTTACGCATTCAAGATTTCAGATTATCGGAACGACGATTTGTTATTTTCTTCAGGTCATCAGAATCATGAAAGTTGAAGAAGTTTGGGTTTGTTCAAAATGTGGTTTGTAAAATGTTGTTCTCGAAACACTGACGAAAGGTAGTGGATGCTACCTGAAACGTTTGGCCGTTTCCAAAATCTATACAGTTGCTAAAGTAACTGTTTTCTTGCGTTGTTCTTGAAATGTTGTCAAAATCAGCAAAGGAAAATAATCAAGAACTCTAGCTATTACAGTGTGTTGAAACGTAAAACTTTTAAGTTGGATTTCGATTCTTTCAAAACAACGCATCTAGTAGGTCAAACAGCAAAGACTGGCATTGTTCTCTAAACTGAGGCCATGAAAACAATTTAGAGCCACCGAGAGTTGTCACCGAAAGCTTGGGGAAAAGCTTGGCTTGCTTACAAAAGTGTATTCAATAGCTACACCGTACATGTTGTGTCTTTAGGCTGAAAGAGAGTGCTTTCTCGTCTGTGGTGAGATCTGTTTCAGACGACACAAAAGGTTTCCAACGGCGTAAAGAGTCTTTTCTACTGCTTTGCTCCACATATTTTGATACTTATTATCCCTTAAGTGTTCAAATGCATTTGGTTGAGTGCAATGTTGGGACGAACATGGCCGTGCCATTGGGTACGACAACATCAACGATCGTCTACGGGTTCTAGACAAGCTCGATATTTAACTTTGTCTTCATTGGTATCACTGGTCTCCACAGTTTTTGTGATGTAAACTCGGTATTTTACATTGTTTCCACCCAAATATTTACATCTCGTGTGCATGTCGTAGATTATGTCCGACTCTTCTGAGTTCAAGGTCACCCCCACGCAGAAGATTTTTACGGGTCCCGAGTTTGACATTGATATGTGGCTGATCCTAGCCTTGGGTATGATGCACTTGGCTTCTCCGAAGGTCTCCAGGTCCTTTGGGCATGTGCAGTGACCTCCCGGGTCATCGGGGTCACAGGCCACGTCCATCTGACAGCTGACGACGTGTAAATTCTGCAGCCTGCCCTTGCCGCGCACGCCGTCTGCCTGAGTCTGGTCGCCGAAGGATCGTGCGTAGCGATGCCGAACGGGCAAAGTCTCGTCAAGTTCCAGTGGAGACTTCACGAGACTCACGTTAGCGCTGGTCACGTGAACGTACCTCTCGTACACTATCCTTGTACTTCTGTCCGCCAACACTCGCGCAGCCACGCGAGACTGATGAATCGGGGTGAGCTGGAGGCTTCTTGCTGTGTTTTCGAGGGGCAGACAAGGTGCCTGGATCAGGCCCAGCAGCACGCCGAAAATCCAATGAACAATCTTCATACTTGACCGCAGAGGCATTCTTCTTCCTGTCGTCCCTTCGCTGGCTTGATGAACGACCTACGAGAAAAGAAGGCAATACATCCGGCTGAGCAAACGTCATCATGCCATTTGTCTTCCTCAAAGAACCCAGTTCAATATATCTGCACAGGAAACGCTTCTATGAGTAAAATCTCCCCCTAAATCAAGCATATCATGTCTTCCTACATATAAGATCATTCTCTGTATCAAAGACTTCGATCGCAGCTAACATTTGATCACACGATGACAATATTATTGGCATGTAAAGTACTTGCTGCTGTGGCTAGGGTGCTTTTTCTTAAATCTAAGTCAGTTGCGCACAATATATCATTGCTACAGTGTGACGACTCGACCCGCTCAGGGTAGACTGAATCGCCGTACCCCTTGGAAGAGATACGCGCTTATTTCCCAATAGAGAAATGAAGCAATAAGCATGTAGTGTGTTATACATGGGGACTGCCGAGGCGACAGAGACGAGTGAATGCCATGATAAAACTTAGCTTATTGAAACGCTCTTAGGGATCTGCTGTAACCATGCGAGCGATAGATGTTTGACTTAAGCTTTGTACACGTGATAAAAAATACTCAAGGGTACATGTGATGAAAAAAAATAGTGAACTTCGTAACGTTTATTCAACAATGTTTCTGACTAATGAACTTCATTGAAATGAAGTAAAAATGGATGGAGTTTCTCTGGATGATCCTCACTCTTGTACGTGTCAATTTGTTTCCCATTCCCCTGATAACTAAAGTGCTTTATTTATCGTTGTTAGTAAGAGGCAATTAGCTGAGAGTTACTGCGCCTGCCTACTTCGCCTCCGGCCGTGCCGTGTTGGAGAAAAGCCGGTGTACGGGTCATCACAGCTGCTAATTTAGCCCGGGCACAGCGGCGAGCATCAAAGAGTTGGCCGGCAGCCCTATATAGTCCGCCCGATCAATGCTGGATATGAAGTGTTTCATCAATCGCCTCTGACCCGCCAGACCCTCCGAAGAGATCGCGAGCAAATCCGGCGTACCTCGTACCTTATTAACGTGAGGGAATCACTTCAATTGATCGCCCAAGGACCGGACTATAAAAAAGGCGCTCAATGTCGGATCCCATCACCGATCGAATCAACCAGAAGGCGGCAGGATATCCTCTCCAAAGAATCTGGCGTGCATCGAATTACGGGCTAATTTTCGATTAAACGGATGGCGTCTCGCATGGCTCGCAAAGCAGGGCCGTTAATCAAGTTTTCAGACGATCCTCTGCCATGTTTTGCCCTACGCCTTCCCCTCTACTTCTTCTCAATAACAAGCAGATGCGTTTGCCTTGCCCCAAATCTGTCCAGGTCTTCTCTCTCACAGCTCACGTACCCGGCCCGAGGTCCCTGGAAGCTTTACCTCCACTCTACCACTGCACACGTGATGGATGCTCGCTGAGGCTGTGGCATGATACCCAATACACACATAAATCAAAATCGAAAAGAAAGTCTCCAACCAAATCTCCGTAATAGGCAGTAGCATCAGGTTTGAGTTCTCTAAGGGACCCCCACTCCATTACGTGACCTCTGACCGTTATCCAACTTAAGGGATCATTTCAAGGGGTTTCTCGTTAATCTATATTGGATATCTCTTTGTGAAAACTATTTCCAGCTCGGGAGGACCCCTCGTGACCCCGCATTCTCTCCGACTTCACCAGGAGAGATAAGAAGAGAAAGGCTCTCCAACTTTTAAAGTCACGCGCAGAGAAGTGGAAGTTCACTGTATTGGAAAAAAAACAAGAACTTCGCGTTCCGATTCTGACTACCAAAATGATTGAATGCATTGAAAACACAAGCACACAAACACCAAAACAAGCATTGTACAAAGTTTTGACATTTTGATCTATCTTTCTCAGTATATCTAGAAACGTGTTTTATTAAAATTCATAAGCCCTACTTTGAGGAGAAATAGGAGAAAAATGAAGAAAAATGTGAGCCCCCCCCCCAAAGTAGATGTAGAAAGATCAAGTTGTTACCTTTAAACACACCATCTCTTTTGTTTACCATTATCAAACACCTATCAAAATATGCTTGAGGTAATACACTAGCAGTAGAAAGGTGTTTAAAATTCAGTCCATATATCCGGTCCGTTTTACCATTAGAAGATAAGGACCTCTTTGTCCTCACCCGTCTGACGCTAGTCTGCGGTTTGAGACTGTGGAACTGCCGCACCATTGATCAAACATCACCACGTCTTTCAGCACCAAGGACAGAGACTGAGCGCTGTCCCCCGCCTACAGACCCTTTCTCACTGGACCCGCGGCACGTTGGCGGCGTTGCTGCGTCCGTAACTGGGTTGTGTTACCCTTAGATTTATAGTGGGCATGTCATGCCAAACGTACAGCTGTGACTAAAAAGACAACAAAACACACAGAGCTTTAAGATATTTGCTTTTTATCGCTGAAATTCGTTGAGCACGCTGAGGACGCAGCGAGGTCGCCAACGCGCCATGGGTCCAGTGAGATAGGGGCTTTACCGCTTGTACAATCGTGTTCTCTGGCACAAGACGGTACCACCAAGACCAAATGACTAATGGAAGGGGTCAGTAAATGAGTCATATAGACTTCTGTCAAAGTTATATCAAAGACCAATACATTGTATCATCATTGGGAGGAATGGAATGTTTCTCTCTTTGTTCCCTTTCGTTGTTCGGTGAAAGCATTGCAACAATTGCTGTGAAAAGAGCTCGCTTGTATAAGATCCCAAAAGCTCGGTTCTTGGAAGGGTTGTGTAATAAAAGTATGTGGCCTTCGATCACACTTTTCTCATTGGTACTCGAGTATTAATGAAAACTAAGAAGTCCTATACACGCAAGATAAAGGCCTCTAAAGACAGCCCACATCGAAGATGAAAATGCTGCCAAATTCTGTTTTGCTATGTTGTATCTATAAACGATTACCTATATCATTGTGGTGGTATGGTAATACATCACTGTCAATAGAGAGACAGAGAGAATTATTCATCATTCTACTTCCTAATCAACGGAAAATGTATCATATTTAAGCCCTGTCCAATTAGAAAAGCTTTGGTGGATAGGAAAAAAATCCCAGCGCCAAACCTCAGCGCCGGAAACAAATATGTAGAAAATAAAAAAAAGATGCAGTCATTTTCCAACGCTAAACTCGTATCTGCTCGTTTTAATGGGCTATTTACAATGTACGCTTCATATTTGAAGAGCATTTTTACAACATATTTTACGCCTGCTTATGTTTTACTGGTCAGTGCTTAAGCTGTTCTGTTACGAGAATGAACGGAAAACAAAATTTAACATTTCTCACAAGCCTTTACCCTCTTGTAAACTCTAGTGATTTATTCCCATTAGAAGTGGTCTGGGCCTGGCTTGTAAAACCTTCGCACCTGCCACGCCCGTTCGCAACCTCTATTAATTACCCTTTACACACACATCAAGCTTCATCGATCTCTCAGGATCACAGGTCAAGACATAACACATCATATGGCGCGGCCTGGCCGACTCACCCTGCAACCTTAGGGCACCAGGCCGTAATTAGGTCTCGTTAGAACCACAAACGCAATCGGTTGTTGAGGCACAAACGACTCGCTCTGTCTGATCGAATTGCAAGCACTTTGTATGCATAGAAAGTTCTCATCTAAACAATTACGCCAATTCCTTTTTGCATGAATAGGTAAGTATAAAGGGAGTGAAACAGTTGACAGAGGTCTCCCCTAGTCTATTGATTGCAGATTGTTGGAGCGTAATAGAGATTGATCATGTGAATGTACAGTCGAAGTTTCGTATGTATATAATCAAGGACGTACGTAAAAGCTTTCTCGTTATAACGGACCGTATGTCGAAACGTCGGCTTCGCTGTTCCGAGAATCTGCCTATAAATAATTTAGACATCATATCGTAAAAAATGAAGCTTGATCAGTCGCATTTTATTGTTTAATGATCACAAGTGTCTTATTTTGAAAATATCATTCAAGATGTGACAATAGATAGAGGTTGAATGTGGGCCGATGGTTTTTATGGTGGTGAGTCCAGAGCAATCACTAACAGGGTACAAACGCCATTACGAGTCTATTGACAAGCTCTCTATTCTAGATCCTTAAAGTATAGCCTAAAGACGGATGTCAAGTAAATAGCTTATAAAGAATTGTTGGGCAACATCTCAGAAATTAAACTCCACGTTTATCACTGCTTCATCAACGATTGTGTTAATATAGTTTCGTCACAGGAGGGCACATGCTACCAAGCAACGTTGGGGAGGCGGAACCCAGATGTTCCTTAAACTACGAAAGTCACCTTCGCTCTTTCTCGGAAATGATTTAATGCGCTGCGTAATGTTGGCAAGACTGGCTGCGACTGACACTGCTTCTCTGAGGAGTCTAGTTGCTATTAGAAAGACGTCAACTCAGGGGGTGGGCGGAGCAAGGTTGTCAATCGAAAACACACACCGCTGAACTACGACAATCGCAGCGCGTCGTCTGTCGAGGTTGTCATCAATTATGGAATGTTTGTACCATCTTAGAAACATCTACGTGAGTGCATTACAGCTTTGAGGCAACATCTTTGGGTCCTCTGGAAGTGTCTGCTCACAATGGAAGAAAGCACTACATGTAATATGAATTATGATCCCCCCTCCCACCATTGTCGTATCTAGCGCGCCATACACTAGCATATTGATTTACATTACTTGTTTCACATGTAACTTACAAGTAAGATAACGGCAAGCTATATAGGATTATTGATGGAATGAAACAATGATAAAAGCGCATGTAGAGAATTGATTGACCGATGGTTGAATCATAGTTTGTAGATATACCGGTGAATAACCAAGTGGTTGTTTTAGAATGATTATTACAATATGGCAGTCTGTGAACGAATAGTGTGGATCTATTGTGTATCAAGAGAACTACAAAAACACTAGTTAAGGCTGTGACTGTAGTATTTTGTATGAATTATGCGTGATTAGAGTCTCAACAGCTGAAACAGGCAGCAAACCGAGTGTATTATTGATGTGGAGGGACTTCCGCACAGATCAAAGAATGAACACCCATCGGAACTGCCAACTCATTCCATGATGCTGAAGTATTGTCAGTGTTTCCATCAAGCTTGTGCTGAAATACATACATGTAATATGTATATCAAGCAAAAAGATAACGCTTCTGTCTTTACGACGTTTAAACTTTTATCATGAATATGAAAGAAAATCGTGGCCAGAAATTAGCACCGCATTCGGCAAGCAAAATTAAAAAAAACAACAACAAGCAAAATAGTGTCAGTCCGGTTCATATCTTGGTACAGTTCATCTCGGTTGGAGCTGCACCCGTCTCACGAAAGGGACGTGAAATGGGGATCCCATGTTCGAAGAGATGGCTCGAGCAGGTTAAAGGGAAATGGCTATAGCAAGCCCACCCTGTGAAAATATACCCTGTCCATGCTACAGAAACAGCTAGGAAACTTGCTGCCTTATCTGCCACAAGGCACTACAAGGAGAACAACAACAACCAATAATCATAGGTTTACACATCACGTTATTCTGTGTCAGAACGATAACCTGGAGCAATTAATAATGTCAGGCCAAGGTACGGGTGCTAGCCATCTTCTAATCAACCGTTCACAGGCATCTTTTAATGCTATCCTTTAATCAGATTTCAGGATTTATACAAGAAATATTTTTGCTTTTCCTTTTTTTAAGACAGATTTCATATAAATATCATTTCGTTATCACCCCTTTAGTCGTTACTGGTTCGTCCCTAATAAAGGTAGTGCGATATTACCATCGGCATTAACTATTTACATAGCAAGATTGAAGACCCCGAAAGTTTGGAGATCAATCTCAGTGCGTGTACTTTTCCACGTACCGCTATCGGCTGTCATGGCGTCCTCTCTCTCTCTAAACACTTTTCCTCAAAGGTTAGAAACTTTTCAAAGGTCAGACAACTCTCATCGCTCAGTTCATCTCGGGCTACCTATCAGAGCTCGGCGAAGGGGGCAATTTCTCATACAATTCGATCGCCAAGACTTTAATTGCCTCCACAAAGACAACAAAGAGAGTGGCAGATTGAACCAATAGGTCAAGTGGACGTGCACAACCATTTTTACTAGATTGGCAATTTCGCGTTTAAAGGGAAGCTGGCCTTTAAATTGGAGTGCGAAGATTCGTCTCATTCAGGGGTGTTGTAAAGAGGCTGATTAGCGCCTGTAATACAGCCTGTGATAATGGCGGGAATCCTATTTGTTTTCCGTCAGCGCAAAGTTCTGAGATTGCCTCGTTGACCTCATTTTTTTCACGCGGAAAATGGATGTCGTTAAAAAACGAGAATTCCAAATATTTGGGCCGCTGTAAATTACCGGCTTGGCACAGTTGTCAATGATGGAGTACACAGCTCAGCTAGCTGTCAATACTTAATACTAACAGAGCCTTACCACTCGGATTCCCGGCCGAAATTAGTGGGTAGGAAATATATGGTTTCTCGCGTGGTGCTCTGCTATTCATTGTTGGCAGTTTGATCAATGACAACCGCTGTTCGACTAAGGCGTGCGGGTTTAGGTTTGGATTGGTCGACTAACGCGCCAGAAAATTGTCACAAATGAGGCTTTTAACTGTGCCCAGAGGGCGCGATGTGCTCCTCTCAGCTCACTGGCCACATTCCCGGACAAGTCCGCTATGACGTGCAGAATCATACCGTCCAAATTAGGCTGATACAAAATGTAGGTAAAGCCCGTCAAGGTGCGTCTGCTTCTGATGTGAGGTGAGGTGACACGGATTTAGAGACACGAACATTGAGTGAAACAAGATATAACAAGAAACAGGGAGTAAGAAATATCTTCCATATCTTTACCAGATTGGTATCTTAAATAGATACAGAATTTATCCTGTATGATTAAAATGCTTCAGCTTGAAAGAAAGCTCTTACTGAATGAACAAACGCACTAACAGATGAAAGAAAAACAAGAAACGCCTGTAAAATAGGACCATCTACCCGGCAAACAACACTGCATCGCAAAAACATATGTTAAGCAGAAGTAATTGAGCGCAAAATAGATGCCCATGTACAAATGATGAATAGCTGTAAGAAAATGATATCATACATATAAACATGAACATACACAATGTCCTCATTGTGTTGTTATTTTGATGCTCGGCACACAGGTTTGTATAACAAGCTTATCATGTCTAAGAATAGAGCAGGTTGGTAAGAACGTTAGGTACGGGTGTCTACTGTACTGGAGAGTATAGAGACAGTCGCATTTTAACAGCCAGGCTGCGCCATTTCTGATATATATATATATAGCTGTAACAATAACAATGCACAAGGCGCCAAAAGATAATCTTAGACTTATTTCAAAGTGTCACATCCAAACATTACGCCAGGCATTGTCTAGGATATTGAAAAACGCGAAGAACACACCTATTCCCCGTTCAATCCCCCACGTGGCACCACGGTACATCCACCCCCTCCTCCCCGCCCGTCTGCCCGGCCCACCGTCCTACCTGCCTCCGCCCCTGACGGTCGCTTGTCACCGATGATCGACGCCGTCACGACCACGACTCTCGTTTGATCGAAAGCAGTCGTAGCGTTCAACTATTCCACCTTCGTTATCATCTCCTTATTTACCGACCTTTTTCCCGACCGATATTAAATTTCTCTGGTGAATTAAATCCACCGTATACTACAACTTAGGCAGAGGGAATCGATCCTTAGGAGGAGACCAATTCTTGGCTTAGTGCCAGGACCCATGCGGGGACTGTTCTGTGAACGATGATTGTAGTTACGCCTCTCTCTGCGCTCATGAAGGAAGCACACCATGAGGTCTGCGGAAAACACTACGGGGAATATCGCGAGGAAGGAGCATTCTAACGCAGCGAGGGTGATTAAGCCGAGATTTGATTAATGTTTGCTACTTTAAAGTCAATCTATCTAACATGGCATGCTTTTCCTACGAGTCTTTCAGGATCAGACTTGGAAAACAGAAGTCAAAACACCCCAACATACGCTGGAAACTAAGACGCTTAATGACTGAAATATACGCCTGTCAGTTTGCAAAGCCCTCTTACAGCTATTGCAATACAATGAACTTAAAAGCGTTGAAGGATAAAACAAATATGTACGCCTTCCCTACATTTAATCCCCAAACTTTGTGTGTTGAAGATTTTGAGATGAATGATAAATATGTGGTACGATGGCGGTTTACATCGTTATTCTGCGATGCTGGAACAGGTACTGTGGCATTTCTTCATTGCCAGTCTCTTGGTCCATTACACCCCTTTTCCCCGACCAGAGACAAGAAAATCCTATTAGGGGAACAGCCCGAGAACACAGGACGGAATACAAAGCGGGAAGATCACCAGAGTGGCCTTTGCGAACCTAGAAAACAGCCAGACATTTTCGTCGCGTTATTCTATTATCTCTAATTTTTCATTTCGAGGTCAGCTAAGTGTCCCAGTTGTGCCATGCTTAGGCAGTTGACGTTTCTAGGTCAAACGTCAGTGTCTGTAAGAATTCCCACATTTACGTAAAACACCAGGACATTTTCCTCGAGTTATTCTGTTATTTCCACATGTTTCCATCTGCATGCGAGTCAGGCACTTCTTTTAGTTTCACGACGCTAAGACAAATACGGAAAATACAAATAGATATGAGTGATTTCAGCGTTCCACTGTCTAGCTAACAGCACGGACACAATAGCATATATGTAGGGACATTGTATACATTTGTTTAGAACAATTTAGTGCATTATATAAAAGATTCAGAATACAAGCTCCTCTCAATATCAGACTCCCGCTTTAAAGTGTGATGAGTTTGCAAGAATCTATGCTTAAATTGTACCTTGTCCATTGATTACGTTTAAATCGTTCCATGAATGCATGCACAGACTTCCAAAGAAACGTGTTTCCGGGTACAGGTGTGTTTGATTTGACGGTTTA
The DNA here is from genome assembly GCF_035083965.1 of Branchiostoma lanceolatum. Classification (NCBI taxonomy): domain Eukaryota; kingdom Metazoa; phylum Chordata; class Leptocardii; order Amphioxiformes; family Branchiostomatidae; genus Branchiostoma; species Branchiostoma lanceolatum. The sequence continues at coordinate 8,927,065 of NC_089731.1, read as the reverse complement.
CGCGTCAGTATTCTGCGTTACTATGAATATCAAGTCAAGATGCTTAACCCCTAGACGAAAAAAAGAGCACGAAAGAAAAGAAAAATAGATAGATGAAAAGAAAGAAACAAAGGAGAGAGAAAGGAAGAACAAAAAAACGAGACTGACTTATCAGAGAGCGTAGTGGAAGTAATAACTCGCATTAAAAGCCATCAGAAAGTAAGAAATAAGTAACAAAAGAAGTAAAAAGCCAGGAAAACAGGCCGAAAATCAATTTCAGTAATGGTATTCTTACCTTTACCACCACTAATAGGTTAGTTAGGCTCAGCTTCTAAAGAGATCGTGCCCCGGAATTAGAGCCGTCGGGATGGAGAAGGGAATCTAACAGCTTGTTTCCCACATGAGCGCTAATGGCTGGCGGCGTGCGTCCTCAGCTCGGGCGTGTAGCTTCATCACAACCCTCTCTAGGGGATGAAAGGTCGCCCATTTAAAGATCAAAGAAATGAAGATCAAATGGGAATGTCCCGTTCAATTCCAAACGTTGGGATTTCCAATACGTCAAGATCATGGATTACAGCTTAGAGGGGGGCATCTTTTTACTACACATTATAGGATCTATCTTATTCAAATACAATGTGATCACTTAAGGGCAATAGCCAATATAGTCTTTTAGTCATAATCTTTTCGAAGTGCGCGACAGAAGCCGGCGGTACATGGGAATGAATAGGCGATCATGTATAACTATTTTTCGGTAATCATCTGTTTGAGGCAGTAATGAAGATGGAACGGCTAGACGCGGGCGCGCTAGAAATTGAGGTTATCAACACTTGATTACGAATTAAAAGCGTGACGTGGTGTATTTCAGCTGCCGTTTTTCCTCCTGGCTTTTCAGATTTGATGCCCATCAGGTACAAAGTACGCCGTAAGTCATTCTCTATGTATAGCCTTCTTAGTTCGATCTCCAGCTTTCCCTTTCATCGGCCACTCCATCGATTCTAATCAGTGTTTCAAAGATCGCCAATTTCCCGCAGAATTTGCTCGCCCCAGCCGTTCTCAGTTAAAACATACACGCCGGGACAGATGCTCGCGTCAAGCCTGGGTAGGTGAATAAATGGAAAAGACACGGGCTGCCGGTCGGAGATCGATCGGCAGACGATCCCCCCACGCGCGCTCTTCCGGCGTCCCGCCTTTACCGCTTCCCTTGATGCTCGTCCGCACCTTTCCCAATTCCCCCTGCCCCTAACCGTCCCTTTGAAACACAACCGCAATTACCAACGAAGCGCTGATATACGAGAAAAGCCGGAACCGCGAGCCTCCCAAACGGCATTGTCGTCAGAAAGAGACGAAAAATTCGGTAAGGCCGATTCTGTTCATCTGAAGTAGACGGGAATGGAGTTTCACTTACAGTTTGAGACTTGTCACAGCTGGTGCATACACGCCTCCTGACGGATTGCCAGCTCCCAGCGTCAGGGTCGACAACTTCTCGACAACCTCCCCTGTCGTCTCTGAGGCCAGCAGCGGGCGCACGTCGGCGTTTTCAGTGATCCTCGCTGGCAGAAATATCGTCCCACGCTCTATTCTAGGAAAACAAGGAGCATTTGTTGCTTGTATAACCAATTAGATCGACCAAGATTTCAGCCAATCTCTCTCGCGCGCCAATTGCGGAGGGATCTCTTCGCGAGATCGAAACCTGATGAAAGTTCCCATCTCCTGCCAGCATTCATCTTCTGGAAGCTGATGTTGAGTTTGTTTTCTGACGTGACTGCATTCCATCGCGCTAATTCTATCAAGGCATTCTGATACCCGGGCGTCCTTCCCCGCGCGACGTGGCGTGGGGTCTAACGTGGCGACGTTCCAGATCCCTCTCCAGGAGGTCTCGGCGTTTGAAGCTCACGTGCGTCGACGGCGGCTCGTAATGAGAAAGCCTCCTTATTCCAGCGAAGCTGACCTTTACATTGAGCGCGAGGAATCCGTGAATAATTGCATTAGATGACAAGGAAGCCGCATTATTGATAATCCAGCGCGTCTATTCCATAAAGGATTTGCTATTGCTCTCAACATTATGGCAATATTATGGAATAGGCTCGGTAAAGTAACGAATATCTCTCTGGCTTTGATTGATGGCAAAGGCTAGAGTTATATGACCTTGAAGAATATGTCAATTCTATCCCCGTGATCCCAAATATTGTCAGACAGATCCCGCTTACGCATATATGTACTCTTTGACCTTTTTACAACAGTTTGGTGGATATTAAAAAAGAATCTTTTTTAGAATTTCAAGTCAGCTATATATATCGTCTATATATCCTTATCGCAATGATTGATGAGCAATAGATAAATGATAATCTCTGATTTCGTAAATTTACATTAAGGTAAAGAGTGATTATCTTGGCGCCAGGACCTAGCCGTTAGACGTTTCACAGGAACTGCCGAGTGAAGCCGTTTTGGATGAGCTCCTCAAACCCACGAGTTAATGAAATTGAAAAGAAAGGTCACAAATGGAGAGACATGTGACTACAGTCCGCCAAGTCCTGTGTAATTTGATCAAGCGAAGTAATGAAATAATAATACAACGACGGTGAGGAGAATCAAACGATATATTACAGGAGATCCGTTAACTCACCGGCGGTAACGATATGATTATCTTGTCAATATTTCAAGCGTTAGGAATGATTTATTGATCAGCGCTAGAAATGATATTGTGATTCACCTGATAATGAAGCACATAATCACAACAAGGACGGGGTTGGTTATACGTTGGGATCGATGTATTGTGGTACAAAAATCCTTGAAAGAAAAATATCTTACAAGTCACCTCTAATTTGTAGACGTATGCGGCAACAACCTATAGCTAAAATCATACCAAGTTGTAAATACATTCATATATCTAACACCCCAAAAACTACAATGAAATTCTCCAACCACTGAAATGGACAACAACACAGATCCACTGATAATGAAACAAGAAAAGCAATAAAACGCATTGCCATGGCGACGATTGGGTGGCTATATGTAAGTGGTGTTTATGATTAAGATTTTAAAGCTATGTTTTGACACACTGCAACTAAGGTGTCAGGCCGCCTGGGTAATGGTTAAAATTATTCTACTTATTGTTGGACAGCCGAGAGACATTTGACATTTTGACTTTTCCACTAATTCATTAATGAATTCGAATCCTTGATTCAAACAATTGTTTAGACAGGCCTGGAGTTCCATTCTGAGAAATGCTCTAGCAGAGAGACAGCATTAGTGTTTGGTCCCGAGAAGTAACGCATTGTTGACGGTAAGTTTTAAACAGAGCCAGATGAGTGGTCTAGGAAACGGGCTGTCTCACACACGGAAATACTTTCCACACAGCGCAATAAGCATGACTTTCCCAAAATCACAAAAAAAAAGAAAAATACAAAAAAAGAAAAAAAAGGAGTTCGTTGCTAGCTGATCTCCCTGCAAGCAGTCAAAATCTACAACATCCTACAATGACGTGTTGTCTACAAGACCTTACAATGACGGGAAGACAACAGTTTCTGGCGAACAGTAAAAACTTTGGAAGTTCTCGTCACGGCGCAGCCGGAGGCAATTTGCTAAACCCCGCGGGAAACCCAATCACAGCGGAGGAGAGGGCAGATCCTCCTGGGAGATCTTATCTGACCTTCCATGGAATCTTGGGTTTGTTACTACTGCGCGTGCGAGTAACATTCCAGAAATACTAACCCGGCATAGCTGGGATATACGGAATTCTTTCGAACTAAATACATAATAGATCTGTTTGGTGCGCTCCTGAAGCGTCGCCATAAAAAGAACGACAAATATTCCCAAAAGAATCGAGTACCATGAGCAACTATCAGCACCACTGAAGGAATCGTGCCAAAGTTTAGGTACGTCTGCTCACTAACAAGAGATAAGAAATGAGTTTATTCCGTGCACAAAGGAAATATATAGACAATAGAGATGCTTTAAAATCACTGTCAGAAAACTTCCTACTGACATGTTCCGTCATGTTTTCTGATAAGAATGCATAAGGCGTCTATTATCCTGGCATCACAGACATACTCAGTCCTTTATCACGTCTGCTATGTTTATCTGTAGCATAGCGTAAAGTAGACCTGTCAATTAAACCTGCCATGGAGTCCGTACAAGGTGTATCGCTGGTGATCTACAGACAATGGTAGACTTGTCCCCGGGATAAATTCTGGCGGCTGGGTGGAAAATTCCCTTTACACCCTTTAAAGCGAAGAACCTCAGGCTGTACGCAAACTGTCTGTAGGGGAATTTTTAACATTCAGGCGGGAGTACCGACCATCTGATGTGTATGTGTTTTTATTGTTATGCTACGTGCGTTGCCGAGTAACAAAATGATAAAGATCTATCTTCCTTTGGAGTAGAAAGTAAAAGTCAAACCCGTGACACACAGTTAGCAAAGCGAACACTCAACTCGCTTTGCCATTGCATTAGTAACTTTTATTTTCCTTTCTAAGTAGGAAGTAAAATTTCATAAGTAAGGCAAATATCTTTATTACTATGAGTTATACAACCCGAGACCACGAGGTATATCCCTGGAAGATTTAAAGATCAGATAAGAGATGACATGGGACTCATATTAGTAGATGTTAAAAGAGTTGCCAGGCAAAGTGCTGCTAGGCAAGCCGTAATAGGATAGACAAGGGACCAACAATTTGCCTAAGCACTGAGCATGCCGGCAGAAAGTACAAGTTATTGTGCCCGTGATAGTCTATATAAATATGAGGAAATCCAAAGATATTTAACAAGCGGCAAGCCTATCTTCTTCCTCCTCCTTCGCCCTTCCTAACACGTACTACTGACTTACTTCATTGACATTTATGAGACATTACTTACACTTTCTATTCAAACAAGTCATTTCTGTCACAGATACAAACAAGTGTGGCGATGAAAAATTATTTCAATCGTGAAAGGGTATGTGTTGATCTTACCTTATGTAACAAAAGTACCAGCGTAGCACTCTTATTTCTGCCATACTATTTGTTCAAAGCACTTTAAAACTAGTAAGGCGTTTGCAGTTCCAGGTCATTTCTGCTCTGTGAACCTATTGTTTTTAGTGTAAATCTTTCTGTCACACTCACGGTCCAAAATCTGAGACACATGCGCGGAACATTACAGAAATACCTACGAAATACCAGTGGAATACTTGGATTAGAAATAAAAACAGACTACATTATACTACATGTATACACAGTTAGGCTTGCGCATAACGCCTCACCAGAATTCCGGAAACCAAATTCATCAAAACACTTCAGTTCAGTTCAGCTACAAGTATTACAAGTACTTTAGAGTTGTGGAAAGTCTTTTGACATAACCATCGACATTTCAGTACCATGGACATACTGCTTGGCATGTTATGGTAATTTGCAAACTCAACACTGTTGGATGCTGAAAACTCAGAATCTCAACCATTCTATGGCCATGACTTGGAAAAGTTTGCCTTTAAAATTTGTCGAAATGAATTTCCTATCTACCTCAAAAATGGAGACATGCAGCACGAAACATTTTTCACTCGAGAACTTGAGCGGCATCTGCCTTCGAATCTGGTCTACATCTCATTGAACTAATCCACCCGTTGGCATTTAAGCTCTCCCCTTGTCAGTTCCACGCTACTGCGTCATGTTATTAGCTGTTACTATGTTCTGCTGACCAGCTAGTGTCCCGTCAAGTACGAAATAAGATTACTTCCACTTCGACTCACTTTCTGCTTATTGGGGGAAATACAAGAGCTCCCTCTCAGCACTCAGACAGTTGTCTGGTCGTCTGATGTTGCTGGACATAAAGGATGGCTACAGCAAACTGAATAATCTGTCGGTCTGATTTTCTTGTTTTCTATTTCCAGTAAGAGAATGCTACAGTCTAAACGGAACATTACATTCGTTTTCACCAGCCTTGCCGTTGTTCTGTGCTAATTCAACATAAGGACGTATAGAGGGTGACGCCCTAGAGATTTCGCCTGCCGCGTGATGGGCTAAACGTTGCGCACAACTTGCTGACGATTACAAGGACACACACAGTCTCATGTGGACGTCATTTCCCTCCTGGTGAGGAACGCCATCACTCAGCGGATAGAATCGTCACCGCCAAAGTCGATAATCGTTTCGCGCAGCAGGGGGGCGCACGGGTCACCGCGACACTGCCGAACACATGTCGGCAATTCCCGGCGAAATTCCTGCCCTTAACGGCCCTGTGTCTCTAGTGAACCGGTTAGCTGACAAACGCGTCAACATGATGTGACGTGTCAAATACAATCAGGCACTCTCTTGCTGGGAATAACTAAGGGGGGATCCGATGGTAATGGGGGGATATCTACTATGTCCAAAGTATTGATGTTACTTACAATAATATGATTAGGGCCTTCATTTTGTCCTTAGTTCTAACAATGAGGATGTTCGAAGGGTGTAATTTCTCAGTTCTTAAACAAAAATTGGTAAAGTGGTCAGCGTTTTCCTTTCCCTTAGTGCTAACTTATACATATTACACTGATGTTACATTTGTGGTATCATTGAATATATAATATCATAGTCCCTATTACTATGCCCTGACCGTGATTTGGTTTTTATCTTTACGCATGTGTTACAAAGGTTCAAGGGAGGATTACATTGGATTTTACGACTTACACCTTTTAGTCTTGATAATGAGCCGCAAAGAAAAATATGCGTTTACCACACATCTAGAAGATACCCGAATCAGCAGCTTCTGTCCCTGTCCCTGAAGTCCGTCCTTGCAGATGAAAGTCAATGCAATCAATGTCAGGCATGGCAATTTGTCACCTGGTACAGATGGATTCAACATGCGATGATGACAATAAAGCTTCGCAAATACCTCACAGTCAACTACAGCACTAACCGTAGCATCGTGCGAAAACATGTAGGAAATGTCTTTCAGGAATGGATTAGAGAGGATATGGTAATAGATATGGAAGTGAGAATGAGTTTTATAGAGAGGTGTCTCAATTGCATGCAGCAGTTACGGTAAGCCCAGTAACATGAAAGGTATAGAACTTGTACGTGGTGTATTTAAGTTCGTGCAGAAGTATGGTCTCACATACTGATAAGGGTACGTAAATAATATACGTTCAACGTATATTCTTTACGTAGTGCTACCGTTATTAGTATGTTAGATCATGATTACGTTCACAAGTTTATGTCAAAAGGCTAAGAAGGAAACAACAATGACCTCGACAAGGTCATAAGTATTCCAAGTTGTATTCCAATTTTTAAAATGCCCGATGGAATCCATAAGAATAACACATTTGTTTCTATATGTATTGACTGTTGTAGACTTTCTATTTAATCCCATGATAGGATTTGAATCAAAAGTTCTGATGCATGATCTTGCGATTTACCAATAAGTCCTCTTTCTTTATTTGAAACAAGGCCAAATATACCAAGCATTTTCACCAATTTTACCACAGCTATTGGGAAAATGCCAACGTTTCTGATATACAACCAAGATTACAGAAACTATAGATTTGGTTTTGCAACTAAATCGTATTCAGCACCGTAAAGGTCAGTAGTCGAGACCAGCGTGGCAATGTCGTGCCTCTTGTTTGCATCAGAAGAGAGAGCGTCCTAAACAACTGAAGTAGGTTACTATAGTTAGCTACAATTTTAACCACGGGGGACCAGCAGTGGTGTAATTATCTGGCAAGTATTTCAGAAGAGGATGACAGGCGGCAACGATCTTCCCATTCCCCATCCAGATAAATCAAATGCATGTACATATGTAGATCCGTCACTTTCTAAGAAAGGTAGCATCCAAATACCAGAACATGCACAAAATCGCTTAAACACCACGAGGGAAAGAAAAGTGGTAGACCAAGATAAAACTGGTGCCATGATGTAATGACATGTATGTAGGATATATCGGTCCTGGAACAGTACTTGACTACAGTACACCGTCAGGTTGATCGAACATTGCCAGAGGTACAGAAGAGTAGCCAAGTCTTCTCACCTGCTTGACTCGCCCACGCCGCTGGTTGATGCCGGCTCTGGTCGGCCACCCTGTGGACTCCCGCCGCTCCGAGGCAGTTATAAAGAACAGGCCGCCCCAAGTTCTAGACAGTTAGTTACAGCGGTGATTGCTTTCCATAATTGTCTCCTGGGGCATGAACCGGCCCCACCCATCAATCAATACCCGTGCCCACAATAGCAGGGGTCCGGCCGCAGACTTGTTGCATTTCTGAGGAAATTCTAGGTAATTTGCTCGACGGTTTTTATCCTTCGCGTTGTCGGGAAAGTTTGTAACCTGCTATTGGCTAGGCAAGTGTAGCCACCGACTTGCCTGTGAACACAAAGATATGCCACAGATCTTAATCATCTTTAGTCAACTTGTTTACGGAAGATTGTTTCAATTGAGAAGAACAAATGAGAAGCAAGTTTCCTTAATTGTTTTGTGGAGTACTGTTTCTCCGTGTATGTGATAACAGATAGCAGAGTAAGAGAGTTCCGTGTGGCTGCGCACACCACTTTGTTTTCCATCATCCATTACGCAGTAGCTTCCACGTATGATGGATCATTCTTAGCGATTTTCGTCGCTGGTGATAGAACATGACCGCTCTTCTGGGGATATTACTTCTGACAGAGGACCAGAGGTCCGAGCGATATCATCGGGGGTGAAGGTAGCCGTATTTTTCATGGTAATTATAAAGATTGCGACAAATATTGAATTCGTGACCGTGGTGGTCGGGCAAAGATGAAGAAGGAATTATACATAACCCCTGACACCTGAGAAGCAAGACCTCGTTTGTCACGCGCCTCTGTGGAATAGCCAGGGTACGGGGTTCCAAATGGGCATCTACAGATCATTGACTGACCAGTCCTAGTCGATACGCTAGGCCGCCGTATCAGTGCGCCATCGCGCTCGGGCCCAAGCCCAGGGGGCCAGGCACTGCGAAATAGAAATCCTCTGGACCGACTCGGGGCAATCATGACTGCGAGCAAATCGCTCCATCTCTCATTCCAACTTCTGCGGCTGCGTTTGCTCGATCCATTGGTTTTCGCGTCTGCGGGTGGCGGGATCGCGTCCCATGGAACCCCGCACCCCGAATGGCATGTTTTCACATTAAACAACAAATCATTCAGATCCATATCATTTGTTTCATGTCGGAGTCATCCGCGGTCACACGGCAACGGCGGTGGTGGTGGCAATTTCTACACCTCCCGGAATCTCCTGAGGATGAGGATCAAATATCTTCTCCACACTTTATAGTTTGTACGTTTGTACAACGCTGGAGCGGGATTTTAGTGCAGTCTCTGGCCTATACCTGCAACCTTCAACTCTATATGCCTGCTGTCCACATGCAGCCGGTTTTTAACCCATGAAATGCAAGGGTGTTTTGTAATCAAATGGTAAATCACATCTTGTGTGTGATATAGTGTAGCCAAATATTTCTGTCAAGTTTGCTGTGCCAAATAACACACTAACACGTAAGCTTTAGCATGGTACTATGAAAAAAAATGTTAGATAACTGTTTTCGGCCAGTTGTTCCCGGAAGATAGACAATATAACCTACTACAATCTTTACCATACAGATTGGAGTTTATGAGGAATGTGTGGCAGCTTGTCCAAAATCAGATACAAAAATATATTTGTAACTTGTCCAAAATCAAATACAGAAATATGTCGGTAACTACCTGTTATAATATGTTTTTTGTAGTAGTTGAGATATAATTTCTGCTTTACTGTGAAGCAATTTGACACTTTTACGTGTAGCCTACGAGCTTTTAACAACTCTATTTATCTCGTTTACAAACAATACCATCTCGTTAAACAAATGGGTACCGCGTGTCATTTGACGCACCGGGGACCCTTAATCGCTCTACAAATCACCATTCACCGGCGCTTGTATGGAGTATTTGGCTCTACTGGACCGTGTAAAAAGACAAACCATTTGGTCAACGGTCGTTGCCATAACATCTGTTTTTTTCTTGTCGACAAAAATCAGATATGTATATGTTAAGTACTTGTAATACACTAGCACGCATGATGACGCATCACAAATGTCCGCGTATGTACAGCTTAATACGACATTTTACACATGCTATATCTATTCAACTGTCATGGGCTAGAATTAGTCAATTTCTGAATGAGACCATCCACCCCCTAATTACGCATAGAGAGGGCGGAGACATGGATATTGAGGGATAGGGATAAAGAGGGAGGAAAAGAAAGCGAACCAAAGAGAAAGAGAGATAGAAAGAGAACGGAGGAAAGAGAAAGGAAGACAGAGACAAAGAGAGATGGAAAGGGAGACAGGCAGTGGAAGAGAAGAGAGGGATGTTGGAAAAGAGTACCGAGGGAAAAACTAAGAAAAAGAGAGAGCAATGTTGTAGTATTTTATGAATATTAAAAGTAGTAATAATAATTTTGTTGCAATAAATAACCATAGCGGCGGTACAGTGTTCCTGGATTTGTACCAACTTCTTAGCCGAGATTCGACACCTCTATATGATTATTTGATTCCAACAAATCATCACTAACACAGTTTTCCCATTATTCGGGCCTATATGAACATCTGGCTATGTAGTTAAGAGTAACTGGTCCCTTGATCGTAACAGCTGCATTGAAAAGCTTCCACCACCGACTCTTTTGTATCTGGAAGCATTCAGGAATTAATGGCCCTATCCATGCGTAAGGTGCCAGAGCGAGCTTATTGGTAGATGTACCAGGGTATGAAATTGGGCAAATTATCCTCGGATTTCACCTTTGTCTTCAATCGACAGGTTTTAAACAAGATATGAATGGACAGAGTTGTTCAGTAACAACTTTGATGTGGTAAGATATCGGTATGGACTTACGGGGAATAAAAGAACATATGACTCCAGTGACAAGGTGTTGGGGAACAGTATAGAGTCGTGGAAAGTTGATGTGACGTACGCTGTTAGTTATAGCGACTGCAAAGAGTTTTTAGATTTTCCGTAATTCGGAATGAAACAAAAACAACTATTTCTGGGGTGTTTTTCTCTGGATCAAAACCTAATCTCCAAGCAGATGCTGGGTGGAAAATAGTTACGTTTTCTAACTCATCTGTCGGGGAATTGCCGGAAATACTGTTTGGCCGGGCCGGAAAGCTTTCGATTTTCTGTTTTGTCCAATCTTACACTTAAATAAATTACATGTACTGCGTACACATGGATTATTCGAAGTGATTATATGGTGTAGCCTTAATTGTTAATTCATGCTTTAATTTTGTTGTTTAAATTGACGGATTATCTTAATGCCTTAATGACTTTAGGACAACCAAACGCATCAATTTTGATTATCTTTACGTTTTACCAGAGATGACTATCAATCTCAACATACGCACTATTGGTATCCCCCTAACAGAAGTATTCTTAAAGATATCGGACGAAAGGAACAAGAACATTGCAGGCATAATTTCAGTCATGTGGAACATAAGAAAATTATTTTTCAACACATCCAACAGAATTTTCCCTGCACCTCACCAACACATGAAATGACTATCATATGGAAAGGGACGCTTAAGCGCTTAAGCAGTCTCCTGTGGGATGACTTAACATGTACAAAGCTGCAATAAAACGTCTTTAGTTATTGATGGGTTGGAATTACCTACACGAAATCCACTTTCTCGTCCACGTAAGCCTGGTATTGTGTATGGCCACTGACAAGTTAGTTCAATGCGCGCGTGGCGTAAGCTCCTCTGTATTTGTCGGGCGAGTAAGTGAAAGAGAATTCTAAACTCGACCCAAGGGAGGCACGCAGGGGTTGAGGGGGCAGCTCGCAATTTCCCGGTAATGCGACAAAGCGCCGTTTTGTCTTTTTCTGTCACGAAATCGATATGTCGTGGAGTAAGTCCCGGGGCCGTGTAATCCTGGCCGCGGTTGTTATGTCGTTTTATTGCGCCGGGAAATGCAATTGAAGAAATGTTGGTGGTACGTCCGGACGTGACAGATAGCACTTCCTTAACGTCTTCATTTTCCTCCTCCAACAGTAATCACTTCCAAAGATAGCGCAATCCGCGTGCTACAAATGTGAGTTCCGACCAACACGCTCCCCTGGGACACGACTAGATTGGTTTCGCCTACTCTGCGGACAACTTCAAAGAGATTTCAAGTTCGCCGAACTCGACGGGCACTCTAATAAAAAAAGGTGATTGTTGCGTCTCAAAGAAGGGTATATGATATTCTATGAAAGGTGACATCTAGGATATGTAATTCTCTCCTCAGGGCTTTCTATAACACAATAAAACTAGCGTTACATGGTATAGTCGTTAAAGGGGATAGATACGCTTGCGCCAAAGATAAAAACGCGCCAAAGTTTCCGGACGATGAAATACATCACGTCATATTTCTCACAAACGTCACACTTTGAACGCCCCCGATTGGCCAAAACGTCCCGAGGATTCTGTTATGGTTATCACTGATTGGTCAAAGTTGATAATAAAAGTATAAATGTGTTGAGATTGTAGTAGTATCAACAAGCCTACATCGTACACTTGAATCTTTTCTGTATTTTGTATCAGAGAGGAAACCATCCAAATTAAACAACTACCGGTAAACCGCAATGCATGCGTAAAAATAAACTCTCTTAGTAAGAGGGTCGTAAAATTACGGTTAAGAAAATTTATCGCCGAGACATTTTTAGACGTTTAACCATCCCTTGTCGTTTCTAATCAGTGCGTCCTCATAATCACCATTGTCTATAATGACGATGCCATCTGTTGACATAAACCCAGCGGGAACGCAGATCACGAAAGCGATCCTTTAACAAATAATGGAAGTCGTTTTTTCATGCATTTGGTATTACGGTATTCTTTGTGTGTACCAGGAGCTACCATAGACAGTGATGCTAGCTGTCGTCACTTGTCATCTGACGATGTCATGAAGCAGCTAAGAAAGCGTTCGGGAAATGATATCACAACTAAGAATACATTCTGCACGTATAGTATTGGCGTCTACAACGTTAGAATCACCCAGAAAGTTACTTTCTGCGTTCTCTGGAAAGTGTGTACTACTAGATTAGTCCAGACTTCAGAGGCATCTCAACGTATTTGGGGCCAAAACATATTGGCTTACGGTTTGAGTAGTCGTCATCTTTCAGGCTGCGCCACCTGGCGGAATTTTTCGTGAAAACAACGTCGCTTATAAGTGATAAATATGATCACGCTTGTCAGGTTCAATCCTGAAGCGTCAGCGAAAGAATTCTTGTACCAAAAAACAAGATGATTTTGCCCCCTTCTCTCAAATGCCTCCTGTTGGATAAACTACATATTTGTAATATACAATAGCTTGCGAAAATTCTACTTGAGTAATTCTGCCGTTTTGTTCTAACATAACTATCCTTCCTTTTCTTACGAAACCTCCCGGTGCATGCAACCCCCTTTACAAATCCTATGCACTTCATGAATTTATTCATAAAACATACTCAGTAGAACTTTAACTACGTATAATGGAGTGTTTGTGAGAGTTAGGCAGCTGCTATGCGAGACTCAAATGTACATAATGCTTTTTTAATTACCACCGTGAACCAACATGCATTTTAATAAACGTTATCAATACTATACGCTAGATAAATATGAACATCTAACACATTGTCCCGGTGATTGTCGAAACACTACAACGTATGTGCAAATAGATTAGTTGTGAGGTACTTTTATAACATGTGCAGGATATTGGCTATATGGAGTTTATGCGTTTGTTCATCTAGTTAACTGAGAAGGTACTAACGTTACCCTGTCTTAAAAATGTCAACAGGTTCAATAAGATTTGTCAACAAAATGTACACCTCGTACTAAAAGGTGTCAAAAAATTTGATAAATGTGATATATGGTCATCATAATTCACTGTAAAATGTAATGAATATTAAACCTAGCGAAAATTAAAAAAAAGGTTGAAAGTGCTCTTTTTTAAAGTTTCAAAATCGACATAAGGCATCAAAACCGGTCCGTCAGATGGTGTCAAATCGCGATAAATTCCTTGACTATTTCGAGAAATAAAACGCCTCGTAACAACAAAAACTGATTTATATTTTTCTCATATTAAATGCCGTTGTTATGATTGCCACTTCAACACGTCATACAATACAAGCCATGTTTGTCCATGCAAATGACTCACGTGATATTAAGCTGTCAGTTTGGCCACTAGTACTACATGTACACCGACATCAGGCAGAACTGGTCTACACAAGCACAGAGACGGGTCAACCTTTAAGGCCCTGTCGTCGTTCAGCAGGTAAGGGCTTAAAGAAACGGCAAGTTAAGTTAGAGACTTCTTGTGTTCTTCGTTCAAAGTTTTATCCCTCCAAAGCTTTAATCTACCACAGCGCTAAGAATCAATCAATTATTTAATACTTTTCTAAATATTGCACAATTTGCAACATGTAATTTGCAAATGCTCAAAAACATAACATAGATATCTTAAAGTTATTCTTTTCCACATCTTTCGTTCACACAGGAAGAATGATGTTGTGTGTGACAGTTTTGCTGGGTGTCTTGGCTGTCTGCCAGGCGCGGCCAGGTAAGTCCCACTTATTTCGTCTTACATTCGGATAGAATGGACGTCCCAGTATATGTAGCTCAACTGGTAGCAGGCTTACAGTTGAGCTCCTGATTCCAATGAGTTGGTAATTTGGAGCCCCCGGTTCAAATCCTGGGAAGGGCATCTCGGTTGGGGCTGCATTCGTCATTCGGAAGAGATTTAAAATGGGGGTCCCATGTTCGAGGAAGTACTTCGAGCACGTTAACGGAGAAGAGCTAGCAACTCCTCCCTGTAAAATTACCCTGCTACTGACACAGCAAGGAAAAGCTGCTGACCTATATAATACTACTACATGGTGGGCAGCAACAGCAACATTTGAATAGAAATGTGGCTACTCTTCTTTAGATAACAATACTGTATAGATTAAAGACATCAAATTGCACCACAGTGTAGTTTCAAAGCTGGATAAAGAGTGTGGTTTGGTTTAAAGCCCATTGAATGTATCCCAAACAAGAAACTTGAAAAAAAGGGTCAGCTCTTGTGCTAGTTTTTTTATGGCGTCAGTTAACGTTTGATTGCAAGGGAATGAGCAAAGCCGCACTGCAATATCATATCATAATTCACCAAAAAAAAGATACTTATCTCATACTATGTTCACATACTTCGATATATTTTGTATCGCATAATTCTATCTTAAAATGGTCAGCACGTCAAGTTCACGTAAAAGAACGTTAAAGAGATGATTCTCATGAAACATTTTTGTTTTTTAAAACAAATTTTGTTTACAAAAGTTACAGTCTATTGCCACTGCTTGCAACACGGTCGCAATACAAAACGAACTGTTTTATTACTTGATTACATTTTATGTTTTTATCACCTTCATTTGTTTGTTATCGTAAAACCCACCGTACCTTAATTACGTAATTTATAACGAGGCTAATCATAAGAGTTCCATGGGAAAACACCATGTGGTGAGTGAGCCTACCTTATCTGGTAATGAAGGTTAGCATACGCGTTAGAGGTCAAAGGTTGAGGACTGCGTCTAGATTTCTTCAGAATCGCAGATAATGTCCTTGACACACAAAAACTACAATACACTACACGACACGACTGTTGGGGCGCCCTGAACGAGTATTAATGGGAGGGGTGCTAACATTATCTAGTTTTAGTGTTTTTACTTCCGGTCATATGAAAGCATGCATCCCGGCGTCACAGACACCGTGCTCGGGGTTTGAATCTGAAACAGTCATACCTGTGAATGTGTATAGTGGCATTCTTACGTTAATGTTACTAATAGATATATCAGTTGTAATTTAACAAGGACGTTCTAGGTTTAACCTTCCAGTATGACAGACAATACACACGTAATAGTCACGTGAGGGGAAACATCCTATATATCGTATTCATTCAAGTGATCTCCCTGCTGTCATTCTAACATCAATCAGCTGATGAGCGCTATCTGTCATATTGAGGTTTTATTGGTACGTTTGGTATGCATGTTCGCAGAAATGCAAATAGAGACATGGAGGCTTGCGCACCGATGACGTCATGTGAATAAGAGCTGAAATCAAATCATTAACTCGTTCGCACTTCCGAGTACGCATGCGCAGCGACAAGAATTGATGGTATCATGTCAAAGGTGAAGCCCTTTGGTGAAGGTCCTAGGACACAGACAAAACACTTCTTGACTTTCTTAGGTAAATCGAGACAATGGTCGAGACGAGAATTGTTTACAGGCCAGGGGCCTGTCGCCGCTCATGCGTACTCGAAAGTGTGAACGAGCTTATTGACAATATTGTTCTGAACCCTATCACCGAAGTAAGTGTTCTACTGTACAGATGCCCTGAGTGATTTCGCTAAGAGAAGTGACCGGAGAATCTCCGGACATGACACCAGGACGTACTGCGGCATTGGTGTAGAGGAGTGCGCAAGGCGGTGTCAGACAGACACGGACTACAACTGCCGCTCATTCGAACATGACGGAAGGTAAGGAATGTTCAGACCGTCAGACGATATTGCATTTTGGGTCCAGTCTCTTTTTGAAGATGTTGATAACATGCAAACGACTTGGATAAATGCTATTCTAGTAGTCTTTATTTTTGTTTTATGCTTTCCTACTTTTACATAAAGTATTGTTTTTGGATTGGGGTCTTTAATAAGAGAGACGGGTGTTTATGCGTTAAGTCCATCCACCTTTGAAAAATATTAAGTCTATCTGATGCCGAACACTGTCTTGTCCCAAAAAGAAGATGGCAGAAAACATCAAAATTATAGCTTTATTTGAAAAAAGTATATTTTCTTTTCGGAAGGAAGGAGGGTTTACAGTAACGTGCAAAATATGCATGTGTGTTCTAAGTTTGTATTAAAAAATGGCGAATAACTGCACATACACAGTTGCTGCCGTACAAGCGAGTCCAACACGGAAAACGACCCGGGTCACTACGAAGTGCGCAGCGGCACCGACTACTACGAGCTGAAGCCGGGGGCGTGGCTGGACTACTACACCGAGTTCAAAAACCACCGCCTCCAGGATTCAGCCAGTCAGGTCCTGTGTAACCTGAAGCCTGACGATTGTGGCCGGAAGTGCATGCAAGCGACGTTCCAATGCAGGTACAGTATGTCTTTTACTGTATGTTTCTGTTGAACAATTACTTAGTGTTCACTACGGCTCATACTTCTTCTTTTTCCCTGTGGATTAATGAATGATCGATGTATAACTAAATAGTTGAACGGAATGTTTATTTTGTCTAATGCTTAATGCCTTATTTGTAGGTCCTTCTACTTTGACCGCTCCTTCGGTTGCTGCTATTTAAGCGACAAGACGAGGTCTTCTGGCTCCTACGTGTCCTCCAACTCGCACGACTACCACGAAGTCAAATCCGGTGAGAGTCACCGAATCCTTCCAACAGCTAACGAAAAATCAAAATTCGTGGCCTTTCACATTTGGTTGAAACGGAATTCTTAAATTTCCCAGTTCAAGTGCTCAATGGTTCCACTTCGTTGTATGTATGGGCAGTTTCATTTGACGAGATACACATAATGCAACAGCATTATACTTTAGGTAGTCTTACTAGATACAAATTCCTCAGTTGTACCGTACGTACGTAGTTGTAGAAGAAAATACGGTGTCCATCTGAGAGCTTACTTTACTTAAACCAGAGCTCTTTTTTTATTCCGCGTTTTAAAACACCACGTTGCACTGTTTTAGGCGTGTTGTCGGACTACTACGAGGTTCAGAGAAGCCACCAACTCGCCAACAACAACGACCTGGTGTTGTGCAGCGTCAGTGTCGACAACTGCCAACAACGATGTCTTCAGGAGACCTCCTTCACCTGCAAGTCTTTCGACTTTACTCATTCATGGGGGTAGGTTTTCACAGACTATATACTATCGTATTAGCCCTGAGAAAATATCTAACTTCACTCAAATGTGCTAAATTCCTCACACAATCGTCACTATATACAAAAACATGTAGATTGAACACTTTTTGTTAGAGTATAGACACGCGAAATTTGACAAAGACAAAATCCTGAACTAATTTTGGTATGTGATGTACATGGCATTGTAATTGGACAGTCAGGATCGGTCTTTTAAACAAAGATAAATACTGTTTTATTTTGCTTAACTGAAGGCTCTCTGTTTTTCATTTTTGAGCAGATGTTGCTATTTGAGCTCTTCTGACCGAACAACTGCATCCTCGAGTTATCAGTCCGCAAGCGGAATTGACTACTACCAAGTCAAGACTGGTAAGTTTACATCAAAGATCATAAAATCAGATCATTGAAGTGATTTTGATAAAATGAATACATTTTAATTGATAAACCAATTTTGCATATACTTATGCAAATAAGTGTCTTGTTCTAAAGATTTTATGTCCAGCTTTCCTGAAGCGTGACGAAGAAGACTTGAACTTAAAAAGACAAACTCAAATGGAGATCAATGAAGTATCAAGTGAACCTGAGCTGTACCATTGCCTCAAAAGAAAAGTCGAACCCATCAAAACTAGCTTGATGTATATTTCAGAATGTAGTATAGGCAATAGTATATCGCTGTATCTATCATTGTTATACAATGTATCTACATCATATGCAATTAGCCCTAGGCCAATCATTTGCAATAAACTTTACTGTTACTAAAAGAAATTTGTTTGCAAAGCCTGGGAACTGGATTTGAAATTTGCTGATTTCGCCATCCACTCTATCCTGTTTCCAGGTTACCGTTGGCGAACCGACGGGCGGTGTGGATCCGGATACTCGGCGGATCTGGCGAACCCCGCCGAATGTAACCCCGATGGAGACTACTGCTGCGTGAGCACCAGGTGCCAGACGGGCACATGTAGCAGCGGGGCAGACTATCGTGAGTTGTCATTCATGGGTTGGCAACATGGGGGCGCAAATGTCAGCAACTCTAAGGCGTGCTGAAGATAGAGAGTACACGCTACAATTTCCTGTAGCTATGTTGAATCTCTTTTTTTTTATTCATTGGAATCCCATACTACACAAAAAATCTGTTCCTACTTTGGTTCCCGTGCTTACTTCTTGTTTTAAAAGGAAATGCCACTACAAAGGATTTATGTTGTTTTATCTCTCCTTTTTTATCAGGTGGTTGGAACAGATGTGGCGAGCGGGAGTGCACGTGCTCCTCTAGCGACAAGAGAGTGAGCTGCAACAGCCGCTCTCTGACCTACGTGGACTTCTTCGTCCCAAGGAGCACAAGATATCTGTAAGAATTTCGATCTTCTACAGCATATCGCAACCAAAAAATACATTTTACCATCCTATATCTATACAATGAAAGAAATAAGTTTACACCTCTTGCGAAAATATTGTACAAGGTGTAAGCGAAAAATGTCGTTTTTATTCGGAATTTGATTATTACTTTTTTTCTGATATGATTGTATTGTATACTTCATACGTGCATAATAACATTGCCTCCTACAAATCTATAACATTGTGTACTATATGGTTCATCACTTTACAGAGACCTGAGGTCCAACGACCTTCACGGGGTTCCAGTCGCCACACTAGCCGGGCTCAACGAACTCACCACGCTGTAAGCTTTAATGTGATTTCGAACAGTTTCTGGAAGTAACGTTATTATTTTCATCATAAGTCCAGTGCTTGAAAACAATATCAGAACGCTCGTATCAACCGATTGTTTTTCCTTTTCTGCAGAGACTTGTCCAATAACCACATCAGCACCTTGCCGTACGGACTCATGGAGGACCTCAGCAGTCTGCAGACACTGTAAGCGAATATTTGTGGTGTCACCCTTGTTGTTTAAACGTATTGATATGGGGTAATAACCCAGGTAGAACTTATATCTAAAGCTCCATAACAACATAGTTTATTGTCATCACTAAAGAGGCATTGATTGTCTAAGCTACAGTTGACTGTAAACCGTAATAAAGTTTAGTAGAAGAGGCTGTACGTTTAAAAAAAGATGGACTGATTGGTTCATGAAATACTATTCATCGAGAATAAGAGGAAATTGCATCTTTCGAAAGAGCAAATGACTGATAAAATTGCCATACTAATGTTCAGATAGTAGACACATGTTTGCTAAGATGCAAATGCTTTCTTTCCTGACAGGAAGCTGAACAGCAACACGTTTATTAACTTCGACATGGGGACAGTTCTGAACATACCCACCTTGAGGAACTTGTAAGCTTTTCGCATTTCTTATAAACATAATCTGATATCCTGTAATTCCGACAGTGTCTTTATGCACCCTAAGCATACGTGGTATCCATATAGCACAAGTAGCTTCAATACAAAATACAAGGAAATTTTACAAATCTGCTTTCTATTTTGGAAGTTAGGACAAATAAGATACCAAGTCATAAAGGAAAGCTAGTTATATGCTTTAATTTGAGGATTATTTGAGGGTGGTAATTTATCATCATGCAATCACATCGCATTAGGCAGCAAACATACATGCACGCTTCAAGTGGGACCTTGTTTTAGTCTGCTTGTACATGGTTGACCTATGCTACCAGCGACGATACAAAGCTAGTGAAATTTGACTAAAATACACCAGTTTGTTTTCCTTTGCCCGTTTTCAGCTACCTGTCGTCGAGCACTCGCGTCAGGTTTACGTGGACCTACCAGCCCGAGACGTTCCCCGGCGTGTCCTGTCCCTCCTCCAACTGTTACTCCGCCTGTGGAGATCCCAGCTACCTGAACGGTCCTCAGGACTGGAGCCGGCTACAGGCACACCTCGTCATCAAGAAACTGTACTTCGACTTGTCGGAACTGTTCTATTACGTCAGCGACGTCACACAGTCCGTCACCATCTACGCCGATACCGTGGTGACGTCCGTCGGTGTTAGGTACGTCATGTACAAAGTCACGTCTTCAGAGACATTTGGTCAGTCACCACGAAGAAGGCCAAAGATTAGATCGAAAGTTCGAAAATCTCCTTCGAGTTGGACAAAGGACATAGACAAAGAAAATATGTATGTAAAGCACCATGAACGCTCACTTCACGCCCCTCGAACTGAGTAAAAAGAAAATTATTGCATGGATGCACAAAATGACAGTTACACAATCAACTGTTTCAAAATTTTGAAACAGTCATTTTGAAACAGCATGTTTCAAAATGATATCCAGTTGCTTGAGTAACTGTTATTTGGCGTATCTTAATACCTGGATGTCTAGCCTTCGTCAACGTATTGCATGGTTTTATCCTATGGTTGGTCCCTAAATGAAGATTTTTCTTCTTGTTGCAGCTTCAACTTCGCCTTGACCATCAACGCGCGTCAGTTCTGGACGGACGACGGCTACCTGTCCTTCAGCCTCCCGAGCGGTCAGCACTCCGGCCCCATGGTCAGCTGTGGGAAACTGGACGACAACTGGCGGCAGATAAACATCAAAATTGGAGACTGTCTGAAGGTAAGACGGGCTTGTGATCAAAATTGACATACAGTCAAACCTGACCAGAAGGCAACTCAGGGAACGGATAAATCTGGTCTATGTCGACAGGTGGTCGCTGAAGGCAGATTTCTCAATGTGTTACTGGGGAAAAATATCAAAGTGGACCACCAAAATAGTGGTCATCTTGTACACTGACACTGTAGGTAAAATTATACCATGGACCTCCTTATTGTATTGCCCTTTCAGGTGAACCTGGTGACAAACGAGTCCTACGCGATGCCGTACCCGTGTAGCCAGACGTCCGACTCCGCCCTGACGGTCCAGGCCGATAAGGACGTGTTGGGCGTGGCTGTGCAGTGTGCGCGGGTACTGGCCGACAGTCACGACCTGAGCGACCCGCGCAGTCTGCCCATGCGCATGGTGGACTGGGCCATTGTGCAGTCCCGCAGGGGTGGAGCCATAGGTGTCGTTCATTCTGACGCCATTCAAGCAAGGTTGGAGCTCAAGGTAATGAAGAGTCTTATCTTGAAATGACAAAGGAAAAAAAAATGACAAAAAATAAAGCCACTTTTGAACTATCGTAAGGTCTCAAAGCATGCCAATAGAAGATAGCACACAACGTTATTAAGATTTGTTTCTTTTAGGTGTCGTTTCCATAACTTAATAACACGTACTTTAAGAACTTAAGTAGTACTTTAATTTGGTCCAACGATGACGAGAAAGTAAAGAAGCTAACCAAAGTATGGCAATCATAACCATGGATGATGTCCCTCTATGCTATACATTGGAAGAGCGCCGACAATATTGATTATTTCAAAAGAACCAGTAACTCAATAAACTTAAAATTGCACAAGTATCTGTTTAGGTCCAAATAGTAAATGCTTCTATTTCTATATGAATAAATATTCAGTATGTTAGATTCCCCATTAACTTATACTTCTAACTATGTCCCACAGTTGGCGGGTGCCGGATACCATTACGTGCCTTACATGTCTATGGCTGTGTACCAGAACATGTTGGGTAACTACTACACTCAGGTAACTACTACAATAACACTTGTTGCTGTTGTTGTTTAAACTTCTTCTTCTTTTTCTTTGACGATGAAAAATGCCCATCGCCAGTTTGGGTAACTGATTAGGTAATGGAACCTCTCTAACATACATGTGGATGTTGTATTCGTGTTATTGTGCTCAATTTTCCAGAATGTAACTTTCTCCTCCACTACAGAAGTCATTTTTTCACACATATATTGCTATGGATATATGTCTACGCTACAAAATCAAAATCAAGTATCCGTATGGCAACCACAGGTAGAGATGACGAGCAATAAAGAGAAACATTCTTACATCGCACCGGACAGAGGTATCGTTGAATTGTGGCTACTCACAGTTTACACTCCCTTAAGCTTGTTTTGCGTTGCAGATTGACGTGTACCGCCAGGAGTATAACCGGCTGATGGACCGGACCCAGGCCATTAACGTCCGGCTGGAGGCGGCACGGGCACTGCTGGCACGTGTAAATGACGTCACGACCCTTCAGGAACAGGACCTGGCAGATCTGGAGCAGGAGATCGAACGCACCAAGCAAACCAGGGTGGAAATGAAGGATCTCTTCGAGGATTCAAAGGTACGTCTGAAATATTTTGACTATTGTTAACCACATTAAAGTAAAATACGACTATTGGTGGGACCTTTGGTGAGACCCTCGGTGGCAAATAAGCAGATGCTGGCACACTTGTGTATGTTTACATACTTGTGTAGTGGCATTGAAGTGGCTCCTTGGTACCTTGTACAGGACGAAGAAGACGTTGATGATGCCCTACATGTTTTCACAGTTATGTTCAATAACATAGCTGACCATCATGCTCCGATGAAAAAGCGTACATCTAAGTCGAACCCAGTGGCATGGCTGGACGAAGAGCTCAGGGAACTGATGCAACTTCGGGATGATGCGAGGAGAGAATCCGTCGCTTCTGGTCTCCAGTCCGACACTGAGGTCTACAAGAAGCTCCGAAACGCAGCTGTGAAGCTCAACAGGAAGAAGAAGGCGGCATACTTTAAAGCAAAATTGGCAGAGAACAAAAACGACCCCAAAGCAATGTGGAAAACATTAAACGGCATCCTGGGAAAAGGTTCTAAAATCTCATCTGGTGTAGTTGAACAAGATGGCGTCTACCTTACGAAAGCAAAGGACATTGCTGAACATTTCAATACCTTTTTCCTGAACAAAGTCAACACCTTACGGCAACAAATGAATCTACAAACTGATGATACCTTACTTCACTTGATTGAAAGGAAGATCATGGCTGGTAAAGAAGACTGCAGTTTTGAACTTAAGCAAGTTGATATTGACGAAGTGTACAAACTCCTCCTGTCTCTTCCAGAAGGAAAATCAACAGGCCTAGATAACATGGATAACAAACTTCTGAGGCTTGCAGCGAAGCACGTTTCCATCCCTCTCTGTTACATCATCAACTTGTCTATGACTACCTCAGTCTATCCAAGGGAATGGAAGAAAGCCAAGGTCGTACCCATTCCAAAGTCAACGACAGCATCCTTCTGTGGTTCAAATAGCAGGCCAATCAGTCTTCTCTCTGCTACCAGCAAGATTATGGAGCGCATCGTCAGTAAACAAATCTCAGATTACTTTCAGCAGAACTCACTAATGTCCAGTCACCAACACGCGTACAGGAAAAACCATTCAACTTGCACTGCACTGCTGCACATGGTGGATGATTGGTATCGCAATATTGATCAGGGAAACTTGGTAGGTGCTATTTTCTTGGACTTTTCTGCTGCCTTTGACCTAGTCGACCACAGTTGTCTACTTCAGAAACTAGGATGCTATGGTTTCAGTGAATCCACAACAGAATGGATGGCAAGCTACCTGATAGGCAGGGAGCAATGTGTACACATCAATGGGACAAACTCTTCTTTTGTGGAGTTACCTTGCGGCGTTCCTCAAGGGAGCTGTTTAGGGCCCCTTCTTTTCACGATTTACACAAACGACCTGCCGCTTGCCACAACACAGGCCACAGCAGATATGTATGCTGACGACACCTCAGCCTACACCTGCGACCCTTCAATTGACACAATTTCATGTAAACTACAAAGAGAGGTGAGCAACATCTGCAACTGGGTTAGAACGAACAAGCTTTTCCTAAACAAAAACAAAACAAAATGTATGGTTTTTGGGAGTGTACCCAAACTGCTGGCAAGACCGACACTCAACCTAACTGTTGATGGCAAACGTATTGAACAAGTCCCGGAGGTAAAACTACTTGGTACAACTGTCGATGAACGTCTCACTTGGAATACTCACACGAGGACAACCTCAAAGAAAATGGCCAAGTCCCTTGGAATGATCAGAAGATGTGCTACATACATGGACCAGACAATCTTAAAAACGGTGATTGAATGCCTGACATTGACATACATGGACTACTGTAGCCCTGTCTGGTCATGCACCACAAAGAGAAATATTAAGTCCCTACAAATAGTGCAAAATAAGGCTTCACGTTTGCTTCAGTTGAAACCACTGTGGAAACCTGTACACACTAGACTATCATTGAACACTATGACTACTTTTAGAAGGATTGTCTTCACTAATGAACCTGAGTGTCTTGCGAGTAGACTGCTTTCTGTCAACAAGCAGCACACGCACAGAACACGATTTGCTTCAAAGCCAACTTTTAGACTAGACAAACCTAAGACAAATGCATTAAAGAAGACTTTTATGTACAGGGCTGTCGCAACGTGGAACCAGCTCCCGGTAGAGCTACAGACCACCCTTTCTGCTCGTACTTTTAAAGCCAGAATCTGTGAGCACTTGTTATAAAGTGTAGAACTGATTCATAAGTAAATGGCATTGTATCGCAAATGATTTTACTCAATTAAGGAAGGACCTCTAATTCTAAGTAGATTCCTGAATCAATTTCAATTAGATAGTTTTTTAAATGACATGTAATCAGCTATCTGTAATTAATGTAAATATTGAATGTTGTTATGTTGTTATCGTCAATGCATGTATTGTCATTTTGATGTTGTATTGTATGATGTTAAGAAGTCCAGGAAGACTAGTGGTGTGCCTTAGGGCACACCACTAATGGATTTTCTTCAATAAAGACAATAAAGACAAGACAATTGTGTGAACAATCTAAAGGCTCGGTGAGCGTCACTCCACCGTCAATTTAGGAAAGTCGTATAAAGTGCCTTCCTCAAAAGCACAACGTCAAGAAATGGCGCGCAATTGATGCAGAACCCAACGCTATAATAGTTACGCTATACCGACGCTGTTAATTAGTAACATTAGAGTTTACAAGTTTGCAATGGAAGATAGAAATACTAATCTCCAAGCAGATCCAACGGTTGCGAAGACCGTATCCAACTGGCAGAAGAAATTTTATTGCAAAGTCCTTTTGCCAATTGGATACGGTCTTGTCAACCGTTGGACCTGCTAAAGACTAAGACATACACGTTTATATCTAAAACCCATTCAAATGCCACAAGATTCACCTGATGATTCCAAGAATCATTACAGTAAAATTAACGTAAATCCTACTCTTTTGTAGGTGGATCTCGACAGCGCGCGGCAAGCCTTCGAGGACGGAATCGAACAGTACAAGCAAGAGCAAGCCGCGAAGGCCGCCTTTGGTTTCCTCAGGGCCATTCTATCAATCTTCACACTGGGAGCTCAGCCTCCGGAAGACGACGAAGTCGCGGACATAGAGACCCTGATCGGAGCGGTGGTCGACATCGCCAATACAATCAAACAGCTGTCGATTCTGTTCGACCAACTTGCCGACTTCGACGCGATTCTGGAAAAAACCATGGCGGCAGTGGAAGACCTGTCTCTGGCGGAGTACGAGGACTACATCCTGGATGTGCAGCAGGCTGCGGACCTGCACGTGTCGCTGGTGGAGTGGGGGAACCTGAAGGTGGCCGCCGACGTGCTGCTCGGTCACGGCAATGTGCAGAAGATCAGGGGGTCCGGGAAGTACCGCCGGGCGCTGTCGGACACGAGCCAGTGGGGGAAGGCCGTGAGCGAGCAGACCATCGCGCTGGCTCAGATGATGGTGCAGTACCAGAGCGGCCAGCGGTGGCTGAAGGCGTCCGAGCGGGAGAGAGACCGCATCCAGGCGCAGATCTCTCTGGACGAAAGCCGGCGGGAAATCAGTCTAGAGACAGAAGCTGCGGCGGGGATGCAAGCCTTCCAGGTATGTTTAGTTTTAAAGTTAAGCATTTTGGATGCTGTTCATTCAAGTTGAACGTTTTTTACATGTATGTGACTTATTTTACCTTTATGTGCTAGGAAATGTTTTACTAAATTACCAATACTGGCAGAATTTCCTCATTCTATGTATACTTTACTATACTCTACCAATTCGACATTGTTACTGATGATAACGTATGTGATTTTTCAGGTCAAACTGGGCATGAACAACATCCTGCTGGACTACTGCGGATCGTACTTCTACTTCCAGTTCCGACAGTGCGGCAGCAGCTACAGACCCAGCATGAGCGATGACATGCTTACTCTGCTCCAAAAGGTAGGAATATTTCTACAAAACAATATTTTTGTGCTTGACTGATGACGGAGACAAAAAACGTTGGAATATTCGAATATAGGACATTCGATATATCGCTATCAAGTCTCAGTGCTGAAAACACCAATGTCCTGTTGACGCTGCATGCATCTGTGAAAACTCTACCTGTTTTGTTATCGTTCATGTTTTAACAAATCAGATACTTGCTTCCCCTCTATTAGATCAACAACGCCAACCGTGACGTCCAGGCCAGCTTAGGCAGTTTCACCAGAGTGCCGCAACCCTTCGACGATATTCAGATCAACCTGTCTGACTCGGTACGTCTTCTTTTAGATACAAGTTGTCCGTACTTATTATGACATTGAACTATTATTCAAAATGGGATTTTTGCTATTTGGTTGTATAAACAGTTACAAGATCATAGGCAGACATTCGCAACTTTATCTACTTTGTCCAATATCTACATGAAAGAAAGAAAATGCCATCTTTTGCTTTACATATAGTGTCACTAACAAGAGACAAATTTATCAAAGACTTTAGACTTGGTTATCTTGGGCATTATCAAGGATCCTTTCTGTACGCAAACCTTTCTCCGGAATAACCTGTATGCTCTTGGGTTTCAAGGTTTGTGTCAAAACTATCATAAAGGTTGATATTTGAACACAAGATTGTCAAGAATATGAAATAGACTTTTGAATGTTTAAACAACATATCTACTCTGTAGATCAACGCAGATGACTGCCAAGGCATCGATAGTTGTCCCATAGACCAGCTGAAACAGACGGGTTCTCTCAGCTTCTCCCTGGACCTGAGTAACCCCACCTTCAGCGGGTGGGACCGTGTGAGGATCGAGCGGGTCCGGGCGTTTATCAGAGGTATGTCACTGGTCATACTGGCTACAACGTGCACTAGATAAAAGACTCTTATACAAGAGCGTTAACTTCCCAATTAAAGCCACATTAGGCCTGGGAAGCAAACGAGAGAATATATGTACGTCAGTGTAGAGATTCTTATCTGTCAAAATCGGCAATTCTACAGGTAGAGATCCGTCAGAGTCTTTGTCGATAGAGACTCTGATCAGGATTTCTTCTGGTAGAATCACCGATTGTACTGGTAGAATCACCGATTGCACTGGTAGAATCACTGGCTGTACTGGTTGAGATACTGATCGCGATCTCTACCGGTAGAATTGCCGGTTCTTCAAGATTGCGATCTCTAAACTAACTTTGATAATATACATACATACATGTGTATTGAAAATTAGGAAAAGTTGTCTGATCATGACAACAAACTACTGAGTACTTCCTACTTCCCACAGGGGCTGACAACACCGGCAGTCATCTGCGTGTGTCCATCAGTAACAGTGGCGAGTTTCTGGACCGGTACCAGGGCACGGACTATGAGTTCGCCAGCCTGCCGGTCAAGAGGCGGTTTGAGTACAACCCTAATGGTGAGAACTTCAAACTGTCAATGCAAAAAAAAAAGCAAAAGGCCAGTAAATGATTTACTTCAAAAGCAACTGTTTCCTTAAACATCTAGGTAGTCACAAAGTTTTCATGATTCTCGTAGCTTTGACAGCAATAGGCTACTTCATAGTTTAAAGTGCGCATGTGCAGGGAGATTCATTGAGTAATACTTGCATGTCAAAGTAAAACACCCCTGGCCATTTTTCTTGTATTACCAGGGGCCTTCAACTTTGGCATATTACATACAATGCATCGGCCTGCACATGGGCAATTCAAACTGTGACCTAAGCTTATATATAGCATAAACCTTTACCTCCACCCCCCTTTTTCTAAATCCAGGGCTTCCCGGAAGTGACATCATCGTTGATGGTGAAGTACATCAGAGTTTCACAGGTTACTTCTACCAGACCACACCCTTCACCACCTGGATCATCCAGCTGCAGCCCAGCCTGAACCCAGGACTGGACCTCAGCGGAGTCACACATGTGGAGATCCACTTCAAGGGCAGCGTGGTGACCAATTACAGGGGTGTGGAGGTCCCCAGGAGCCTGGTCATTAACCTGTGAGGTCCCCACTCAGACCCATGCAGGGCTGACAGGAGCTTTAAATGGTGTCAAGTGATAGAAAATAAACCATCATGATATCTTGATATGATTCTGATATGGACAACTGTTTGGGAGGTCTTCCTGGCTCTTTGTACTTATTGGCATATCATTGATTGCAAAATTCCCTGCAGATTTCAACTGCTGTGAAATCTTGTTTTTGGAGTATCTCTGTGTACGTGTTTGTGTGAGAGCATGTGTCTGTGTGTTTCTGAAGGGGCTGAAGTCTGCTGTCTCTGTGAGACTGAAAGGGTCTCAAAGCAGTATAGGCAAGGCGGTAAAGTTTGTCATGTCAACTTCCATCAAAAACATTAACTTGCTATCAATCAAAGCAAGAACAAAACTCCTACCACAACTTTCATGAGACTATATCTAATTCAGTGAAAACACAAAAAAGCCAGATAATTGCAAAAGTAATGAAAGAACATCAATGTATCAGTACCATCATGATGTTGATAATATCAATACAAAAATAGCAAATATTCTTCAGGCTAAATAAAGATTTGCTTGCAGATACTACACATATTTCAATACACTTAGTGACTAGCTGGAATGATCAAACCAATGAAGCCAATGTTGTATTTTTAAAACAACATATCTGATTTGATACAACATCATATTCACTTATTCTACCAGCTCTTCAACTTCTCTCTGCTGGGATAAATAGAGTCTATAGACCATACACATTAACGGTTTGGCTTGGATAATTAGTTTAAGTCTGAGCAGTTGCAGGGTTAAATGCCTCCTGAGAAATATTGCACGAGAACAACAGAAAGGTAGAAAAGCTTTTCTTTGAAACCATGATCACTAACACTTTAGAGCTACTCAGCTATCCCTACACCTACCTACACACCTAAAACCTACTGCTGCCTGGTCTATTGTAAAGGATAGTTGAGGCGTTAAAGATAACAAGCACAGCACAGTTTGATAAGGCAACAATTGGCTGTTGGTTGTGTGCAATCATTTTGCGACTCAGTTTATGCAGATGTCAGAAACAACAGGGTTGCCAGGAAACCACAATTTTATATCATAACATCTGCTTGGAGATTAGTCATACAGATAGGTCCAAAAGTACTGTAAAAGGCTTTATGTTTGCAAAGATTTAATTTTGCGGTAGGAAGAAAATGGCCCACCTGCATTAAATGGAGTATTCCTGGTCGTTTTAAATTTGCGGTTGAAATAAGGGGCTAGGCCAGCAAAAAGCAGAACAAACATTTTTGCGTTGGTTTAAGTTTGCTGTGAAGAGGTTGCCACAGAAATCGTGAATGAAAAACCTCTGCAAACATTTCCCCTTTTACAGTAGCATATTGTAAATACATTTAAGTTCGCGTGGTTATTATTTCGCGGTAGGGAAAAAATGGAGTGTTTGTGGTGGTTTTAAGTTTGCGTTTGAACAATAGTAGCGCTACAATCATGGGGGCGAAAAACCATAAAACCACCGCGAAGATTTCTGCATTTACAGTATGCACCACTGAGGCCTGGACTACCAGTGGTGTTATGTCCTTAAATGGCACCCTGGCAGTGTTGTGGCTGCAGCGGTACCAGGCCAGAGTAGAAGTGGTAGTACCCCCACAGTACCACTGGTGCCACCGACAACAGGACTACCAGCCACGGACTCCAGCCTCCAGTGGTAGGCCTTTAGAATCAAAATACGTAATGATATAATAAAATCTGTAAAATTTGTATGCAATTGATAGCCAGGGTAGCCAAACAAATTACAAGAATTCATATTTTTGTATTGTAGTACATATATTATCATATTAAGGCATTATGCATCTTTCAGCATTGTAACTTATCAATGCATGTTACAACATCATCAAGAACAAGGTGAAAAAAAACTGCTGTACTTACCTTCGGGTTGTGATAATCAGCCAAGCTATCACAAGCAGT
The DNA here is from genome assembly GCF_035083965.1 of Branchiostoma lanceolatum. NCBI lineage: Eukaryota > Metazoa > Chordata > Leptocardii > Amphioxiformes > Branchiostomatidae > Branchiostoma > Branchiostoma lanceolatum. The sequence goes on along the minus strand of NC_089731.1, from coordinate 8,896,249 downwards.
AAACCTCCAAACTCTCTGAAGAAAAAAAAATGAAGAACTGTTAACCAACAATCATTGAATATGTGCACCAATGCAGGTGAAAACAATTTCATTTACTGACTTCTCTCTGTAACACTGCTTACCTGCCCTCCTCACTGTTTAACAAGTGGGCCAGCTGCAGGGATGTCATGTCGGACAGGAGTTTCCCAGCTGCAGCCACACAGAGCAACAGGTGGGCACCTGCCAACACCTGCACAGGGCCTTTCTCTAGGAATGTGTGACAATCATAGAAAAATAAAGGGTAGGCATGTCAAAGTAAGAACGCTTTGCTGTAAGCACTAAGCACTGACATTGTTCTAAAGCCATTGTTGTTGTCTGAATAGCAATGTGCTGATCATCAGCTATCAGCCAGTGAAGCTTATAAATCTAAATGTAAGTTGTAACGTTTAAGTAAAACATCACTCTCTGTTGATGTTCCTTTGTTGTTTGCATCATTAAGATATCTTTTAATATCATACCCAATGTTATACAAAGTTATGACAAAGATAAACAAACTGGACATTCTACAGCAGTACAAAGGAAATTTAAAGCTGCTCGAAGGCCTGACTTTGACCCGCATACCAAATACCATCACAATTCAATACGGTAACTTGGTCAAACCCTTATCAACATGCAATTTCACGAACACATACTAGTACTGTACACACACACATACACAATATACTCATACACAGCCACCAAAACATTGTACCTATTTCACTGAGTTAAAAAGATAATTGTACATGAACATACTGCATGACAATGGGTAACATGATATTTTACCTGAGTCTTCTGACAGTGCAGCTGTCAGACACACCACTGTTGGAACTCCATAACCAACCTGAGGGACAGCAAAATAAAACTTACAGATTCACAAATCAAACCTGCAACATATCTGCATGCTGTCTAGTATATTGTAAATAGACTCATCTCAGTTTTATAAGACACTCTCATGCCGTAACAAATTCTGTAGCCTGGGATCCCCATATTTAAAAACAAAAAGCAGACAAACAAACAAACAAACAGAAACAAACATCTTACCATCCAGAGCTCTGGATCTGGGTCGTTCTTCTGCAAAGAAATTTGGGACAGTTAGATTGTAATAAAATAAACTGACTTTAGACCATAACTGGCAAGCAATTCTACACGTAAACATAATACATTGTATACATTTTGTAGAACTTTCATTTTTTACTCACTCATGTATACACTTTTAAATAATATTCATGTGTACAAATTGAAGTCAAGTTCACGACAGGTCCCTGGCACAACTGCCCAACTGCCACTAAACGTTACAAATACAACTTTCATCAGACAATATTCAAAAATTTCAATACCTGGACATATGTTGCCAATCCAAAGAAAGCGGCAAAGACAAAGTTGGCTGCACGCCACAGTGGTTGCTGAACCATTTTGCTGCTCAAATCCTCACTTAATTGGTCTCAAAACCATGAAATGTTGAAGTTTTGGTCCTAAACTCTGGCATTACTTCCTCCCACTCCTCCTCCTGCGAAGTTTCTCAACTTCTGACCTTTGACATCTCCCACTATGCCAAGCGACAAGATGGCGGCGCCCTGGTAAAAATCGACGCGGCATGGTTTCAAGAGTTCCGATAAAAACTTTCAGGAAAAGCGACGTAAGTCCTTTTAAGCTCATTGTAGACTTGAAGGTCCCGGTTAAGTACGGAATTTGTTGTACTACCTGGAGTGTTAAGCATTGCCTTGTATTGGAGCCAAGCGTAGACTGAGTGGGGAGGGGGGCACGTCTGCAAGATTCGTCCAAAGTTTACTGTAACTTCCTCCAAGACTGTATCCTGGAAATTTAATATATCCAGTGGCGAAGCGGCCAGATGAGTAGAATGGAGCTAGCATAAAATAGATTCCAGACAGGTAACGTTGTACAGTAGATTAAGTCACAGAGAAGTAGCGAGGGCGCTGCTCACTGGTGTAAAAGTGAGCAAACATCTGAGATGTCAATTGTCATTATCTCAGGAATAAAGATTTTATACCATGAAAACTTACCCTCAAATGCTAACCAGTTGTGCAAAACTGTCCATCAAATATATTTTCAAGAGAAGTTGTGGCGTCGCAGTGATGCAATGCATATGGTACCCTGGTGTTTGTTTGGCCTCACGGGAACTCAGCCATACTGTCAGCCATAGGTCCTGAGTTCAAATCCTAGGTCCCCTGACTTGTCACAAATAGATTAACTTTTAAAGATGTTAGAGTATACCAGTAGAATCATGGATCAATTTATCTAGAAGTTATTGATGTTTTTAGCATTAATGGCCATAAACTTTCATGACATTAAAGATGTATTTCATTACTCTGTACACTAAAAATGAATCATCTCTTTGAACATTAAACATTTATATTCTCAGTAACACACTGTTTTCTTTCACAGGTCCTGCACCAAAGTATGCAAGCAAGCGACCTACATGTAACCAACATGGAGGAGCCAACATCTGTATACCAAGCACTCAGAAACAAGTTGGAGGCTGTCAGTGATGTGCCAGGCCCTGCAAGACTCCTCCTGCAATGTCTTGAAAACAGCAACGTCACACAGCAAGCGATAATGCTGAAAACTCTTGCTGTGGGAGCAAAACTGAAGGAAGCAGCCTCTGATACCACACTTCAGTCCCAAACACTTGTCTGTGTAGATGTTCTTGTCAGTATGTACCTACAATGTACTGTACACTCCTCCCTTCGTGGCACATTAGTCAGTATGCAGCAAGGTTTACCACCTGAGTTAAAAACACAGGCAGTCGACAAGCTGTCCGCACAGATTAAGGATTTACTAGTTGTTCCATCTGTAAGGCTGAGATACAGTATAAATGTTTTGGGTCTTCTGCTAGAAAACTTCCCATTGGGTGCAAAAGTTGTTGCCCAGAATCTTCCAGCTGTTCTGAATTTTGTGAAGGAGACTCTTGAGGTCTTGTTGGTAGATACTAAAGATGAGAACACTGCAAAGTCATCTCAGGCCATGCAGGATTGCACCACAGTCCTAAAGCTACTGACAGCCCTGCTGCAGAAATGTCAAGCTGATATCCTGGCTCTGATTACTACTGACCATGATAATCAAGAGAGCTACCTGCTTGCAGACATCACACGTATACTGCACGCCATCTTGCAGTTTAATTCTGTACTGCAGGCTTGTCACAGCTCAGCTGGCATTGCCTTGCCAGCTACAATCAGAACCCTCCTACTAAATGACAATGAAGCGACTGTGAAGGCAATCTTTGCTCTTCTATATCCAAACCACTCCACAGAGTTTGTAAATGACATCAAGTTAAGCCCCCTCAAAACATTCCTGCAAAGTTGTGATGCCAAACTTCCAAGTTTTTCCCACCTCTGTCTTTGTAAAGGTATCTTGGCTAAGCTTAATCCAGAGATGTTATCAACAACATTCGAAAACAAATGTTTGCTGTTTGATGTAATCCTCCCAGACATTCTTAGTCTATGCAACAAGCTGTCGGACTCTACTTCAGTTCTGCATGGCTCCTATGCCCTTACAGTTTGGTCAGCTAAGGCACTAGAACTTGCCAGAAGTGCAACAGAAGAGAACATAAGGAAACAGCTGATACTACCCTCTTCTCCAGCGCAGCAAGTGCTAGGCTATATTTGGCAGAATTGGGATCACCCGTTGGATGGTATTCGGCATCAGTGTCGAGAAATCTTTAGAAACGTCCTTAAGTGTCATGTAAAGGTTTCCAACAGTCCTGTCAGAGAGGATGCTGATTTGTTGGACCTTACTAAGAAGGTGCTCAGTGAGGACTGGCACAAACGAGGAAAATATGTAGCCCTGTGTTGTCTGACAGAAGAGATAGGAGCACAGAAGATCCTCCAACTCTGTCCTCAGATTGTTACCCGTCTACTCATTCTCATGAGTTCAGAAGCTGTGACAGCATCGGTACATGCCAAAGAACTGCATGGTAAGCTGTCAAAGTCCCACAAAGATCAACTCACAAGTCAGTCCCATGATGAAGGCATTTCTAAATGGCAAGAGTCATGGATAGACCCGGTCTTGGATCTTCTCTGTAATACAAGTACCTCTGTGAACAGGCAAACTATCAGTGACTGCCTATCTGGCCTTCTAAAGACATCTCCTGAAAGCATGGACTTCATCATTGGTAGACTGACAACCGATGAAGGAAGTTTATCAAAGAAGAGTGATGCCAACCTGTGTGGACTCATTGCCTGCCTCAAAACTGCCCACAGTCTCAGGATACAGAACCTACAAACTCACTCAAGTGCCACAGAGATGATGCTTAAGAAAGCACTGACGCACAGCAAGGATCAAGTCAGGCTCAGCTCTCTGTCACTACTGTGTGAATCTCACAAGCAGACTGATCCAATTCCAGGCCATCGCCTCTCATTGGTCCTGCATTTCCTGAAGTACAACTTGAACAGCCAATCCCCATCCTTCAGACAGCAAACGTGCTCTTCCCTGAAGAAACTGTTCATCTGTGTGAGGGACAGCAGCTTTGCGGCACTACGTAGCCTACGACAGCAAAAGAAAAAGTCAGCCAAAGAAACACCGCAGTCAGAAACACCCCAGGCTGCAAAGCAGTTGAAACAGTACAAAGAATTTCTTGGCAAAGTATTTGAAATGCTGTTTCAAGGTATCGGTGTCGGTGCATCCTTTGCGAGAAAAGCAACGTGCCTTAGTCTGCTTTCGATCATGTTACAAAATCTTCTCTACCACACATCGTCCGAGAGTATTGCAGAGGTGTTCCCTTTGTCTGTCGTGTTCACTTCCAGACATTTCCACATCCTACTTGAGTGCCTTGCAGACACCTATGAGCCAAATAAACAGTTAGGACTAGAACTCTTAACCTTGATCCTTAAATACACTTCAAGCTCTTCTGTACATCTGAAGGAAAATGATCATCTCTGTGCTGTTTTGTTTGGAATCTGTGAGACATTGATGGGAAGTGTGAATCCTCACGACAGTGTTACGGCTGCATACATACTCAGGCTTCTTCTTCAGCATTCTGTGGACTCTCTATATGCAAAAGAATGGAAGCTAGTTGAGAATTCAAGCCAAATGGTCAAGCTTGCAAAGCCCAGCCACTCCACTGCAAGCTTAGAGCAGAGTGTGAAAGATGATGTGACTAACTCATTCAGCATCCTAGCATCTCTAGTGGGGAAACTGAAAACATTACTGAAACACAGCAAAGATGATCTGCTTGAAGTTGCAGCAAACTGTCCAATATATGGTGTGATACACTGTATCAGGGCTCTCTTGGCTGATGTAGATATGGCATCATTGGTTCCTAAGCTAGAATGGGGAAACCTTTTGGATGAAATCATTGTTATCTGTTGTGAAGTGTCTAGTATCGTGTCACCTATTGTACAGACAGCTGCACCTGAGGGGTACATACCAGAAGGTGCTACACTCGACGAAGCGGTGACTCAAGTCTCATTGAAGCCAGTTGGAAAAGATGACGATACAACGTCTCAGGAACCTTCTTCAGTGTCATCACAAGCCTTACTCATCTGCTGTTGGAGGAGCTTGATGGAGATCTCTCTGTTGTTTGGACAGTTTGCCCAGAAAGCTCCACTGTATGAAGAAGATGATGATCGCCAAGGTCTGCTTTCTGTTCAGCAGGTGTTGAAGATAGGGGACTACTTCACCACGCAGCTACTGGAGGCTCGGCACCTGGGAGCGTTTGAGAAGGGAAAGGACGGCTTCCTTAAACTTTGCCACCGCCTGTGGAGGTCCGAGATCCCAGACTTGAGAAAGCTTCCCCGTGATTGGTTGACTGGACTTCTCACAAGCCTTCACGATTACAGTGACAGTAGTCTGTGTGCGACTAGGCGTAGTGCCGGGCTGCCGCTGTTCTTTGAGTGTGTGTTGACCACCGAGCCAGAGGAACATCAACACGCACAACTCAAGTCATCCATGGGACAGCTCCTCTCACTAGCATCCTCCTTACCGTTGCCTACGGACAGCAAGCACACAGTTCCAATCGTGCATGCCCTGAACATCCTCAAAGCTCTTTTCAAGAACGCAAAACTTGGGGAAAACATTTTCCCATACATCATTGATGGAGTCAAAGTAACCATTCTCGGGTTTGGCTCTGAGGTCTGGGCCATACGTAACGCATCCACACTCCTCTTCAGTATTCTCATGACAAGGATATTTGGGGTCAAACGAGGAAAGGATGAACACGCGAGGAGGAACTGTATGTCAGGAAGAGAGTTTTTCGCCAGGTTTCCCTCCCTGCATCCCTTCCTTCTAGACCAACTCCAGCTGGCAGTGGAGAGAATCCAGTCCTGTGAGAGCAGCGTAGACCTACACCCAAGCCTGTACCCTGTGTTGATCCTGTTAGCCAAGTTGTACCCCTCCCCAATGGATGGGGCCTCCTCTACGTTAAACATGTCTGCCTTTGTCCCGTTGGTCCAGAAGTGTGCCCACAGCACCGTCATGAAGACAAGAGCCATGGCTGCACAAGCACTCCTACCACTCATCCCAGCTGGACAGGCTGCTTCTAACATAGGAAAACTCCTACAACAGATTGAAGATACCCCTGGCATCTCTCAGAATTCCATCCATGGCATTCTCCTGCAAGCTCAAGGATTGATCAAGACTTACTGTTGCGCAGACATTCCTGGCGTAAAGCAAGAAGATCTTGAGTCAGAGGTGTACCCTTCACTGAAAAGTCTTTCATGGATTGGGTCAAGATCAAATCCCTGTGCTGTTACAAGGGCACTCTATATTGAGACGGTCGAGTTCCTTATTTTTGACAGCAGCGTAGGAGAAGGCTCTCATCAACTGCAGAAGCTTCGTACAACTCTAATGGAGACACTTTGTACAGAACCTCAAGAAGATTTTAGTAATATCTGTGGTGCTGCTGCCTTGAATGTTGGCGTTGCCCAGTTTGTTCTGAAGTGCCTGCCACACTCAGGCAAAGGAATCACAAACAGTGTAGTCAAACCAGCAGGACTTCTGCTCAAGCTTCTCACCAGCAAGCATTACGAAGTCAGGCAGAAGACACTGGAGTTTCTCAACAGCAACATTGCAGAACAGCAAAATTGTCCAACAGCAAACGGGAAAGCTCTGGAAGCAGAAGTGGATGGAACAGCAGATACTGTAGCAAAAGATCAAGATGTCAATAAATTGGAAACCAAAGAGAGACTTTTAAGCAACTCCAGAGACATGGACATAGAGATAGGTGGAAGACTTCACCCGTTGCTGAGACTGTGCACAGAAGATAGGGTCATTCAGCAGCTAGTTGCCATGACGATGCAGACGGAGAGGAACTCGGAGGTCCTCCCTCATCTGTTACAGCTGATGTGCACTGTGATGCCACTGAAACCATTCCCATGGGCCATCACAACTCCATCATTGAAACAGGTATGTCTTCTATTGTTATATTTCCAAATTTGACAAACTGTACCTCTTGCTTATATAAAAGTTTTTACAGGCAAAGCTGACCCTGGTGCTGAAAACCATCCACACTCAGTAAGGAAACACGCCTCCCCTTGGTGCTAAACAGCATCCATGCACAGGTAAACGTCATGCCTGTCTTTGGTACTGAACGCCATCCACTCACAGGCAAACATGTCTGTCCTTGGTGCTGAACACCATCCACATGTGAACATGCCTGTCCCTGTTACTGATCATGAACACCATCCAAACAAATATACCTGTACTTGTTGCTGAACTCAATTCTCACACAGGTAAGCACACTTGTCCTCTGTCCTTACGCATGCAGGTATACATGTCTGTCCTTGGTACTGAACACCATCTGCACACAGGTTAACATGTTTGCCTTGATGCTGAATGCCATTTACACAAACAGGATAAAATGTCTGTCCTTGGTGCTGAACACCATCCTCACACAGGCAAGCATACCTGTCCTTGGTTCTGAACCACATCCACACAGGTTAACATGTCTGCCTGAGTGCTGAACACTTTATTCACACAGAAACTCATGTCTGTCCTTGGTGCTGAATGCTATCTACACACACAGATAAACATGCCTGTCCTTGGTGCTGAATGCCATCTGCACTCAAGTAAACACACCTTACTCTGGTGCCAAACACTATCCACACAGTTAAAACTACCTGTCCTTGGTGCTGAACACCCTCTCACAGCTACATGGATAGCTCAAGTATGACCTCTTTTTATCATAATTTTTTTCAGGTGACCTGTGGAGATCTGCTACAGACCCTGGTTAGACTAGGTCAGGAGAGCACCATGAAACCAGAGCTCCAGTCAGCTCTAGTCTCTCTGTCCTCTATCACAGCTGATCTGTTGTACACCTCATCAGACCAACAGGTAAGTGTCATAAGACTGTCTAGCCTTAGAAATCTTTATTGACACAACAAAAGTACAGCAACTTTCGTAAGTTCTACTATATTTATATATAGTCAAGTAGATATGCAAATGAATTAACCTATACATAAATGTATATGAATAAAAGATATGAGTAAATCAACATGTTGAGTCCAACGTATCACTCACACAATTTGCTCTAAGGTCTAGAAATTCTTTGATATATTGACCTACTTGTATACAGTAAGGGTTATGGGGATTGCTTCCAGTCCCATTTTAGCTGTATATCCAGTAGTTTATGTAGAGTGGTTGTTACATGTAAGAGAAAATGATTTTGTTTGAGGCCATTTTTGAGCCTTGTCGCGGATGTCCAAGAAAGGTTTTTACCAAATGAATGTTACAAGATTGGGATATCACATACATACATGTACTGTTCACATTGCAGAAAAGCTAGCAAGTTTTGAGGTACATGGTGACTGTTAATTATTGACATGCCTTGAAGCAATGAAAACTAACCCCGACATACATAATCATTATCTCACCCATCAGTCACAATAAGATTGTCAGAAGAAATTAGGTCAAGTAAACACATGTCATACAATGGTCTTTTTAATGTAATTAGATTTGTCACAACCTTTTAAGCACTGGTACCATTCCAGATGATTATCTAGAATGAGATTGAAAAGTTGTGAGTGGAAGAAATATTTGTAAAAGTTCTATCATGTCTTTTGCTTTAATGTAGAGGCAAAGTACCCAGGTTGAATCTACTAGTAAGGACTGCCTGGTAAATGTGCTCACTATTTGGTGTTCACTTACTAGATAGATGTTCCTATTGGCACAAGCATAAAGAATCATGTCCACAATGTAGAGTGACCACCTGTCCACATAGACCAGATTTCCCGATTTCAGGTCCCATAATCATGAGTTTGGGGCAGTTTTGAATGTAACAGTTGATATGTTTGCATTGTGTGCATGCAAAGGACACTTTTAACTTGATATATGTATTTGCTGGTTTCTATACATAAAAACTATGAGCTACAAATGTAGCAAATGTGATCAAAGAAGAAATAAAGAGTACCTGGTACTTGATTGATTCCTATGTATTTCTGCACTTTGATATAATAATAAATACAGTATATCTTTTTATGGTTTCTAAGATTGAAGTACCATAAATTTGCTATCAAAGAGGAAGTTAGCAGTAAGGAATAAGGGCCAAAATTAAATCAGCAAAGTTCTTCAGGTCAAAAATTGTCCTGCACCCTGGTACCTAACCTGATAAGGTACCAGTCAACATGTCCTGTTCAGATAAGTGTTGTACAGTGATATATGGGGCTAATTGTGCTTTTAACCCAGTAAACCCGCCATCATCCTACATAATCATTACAGTCAATACTACACTACCACCTGGTCCCAATATTGCAGGTCTTCAATTATGCTTTAGAGCTCCCCGATTTTAGTGCCAAAGATGTTCACAAATTTATTGTTATGAGCAAAGCAGTGCATAGATGATGTATGTTATGTGTTAAGAACTTTGTTGATTTACATGTATAAAACATGGTTTTTGTGGCAGTCTAGACTCATACAAGCAGTGTCTATGTCTTGCTTGACAGTTTTAATTTGCTACCACATGTGTAATATAATAGTAGGACAAGGAGATGTTGAGTTTTAGCATATTTTGTGACAATGTGAACATTTTGTAAACATTATTTTCAGGAGTCAAAATTGTTTGTTGCAATCAAGAGCTGTTGCCAACAAGTTTCCCAGTGATTTAATGTCCTTTATTTGACTTTAATCTATTAGGTTGAGGTGGATATACTGGTCTTGGAGTGTCTTACAGACTGGGTTGGACTGATGCTTGCCTGTGCCCAACCTGGGAAGTATGTGGAGGTCAGACAAGCTGTTGCAAAGGTCAGCATAGTCATTATCGCCTTGTTATATTTCTTCATGTTTCAAATTACACCTAATTGCATTTGTGTGTGTTTTACATTGGTCATTGAATGAATCGTTGAATCATACAAAAATATGTACAGGACCAATTTATATTTTGATATACAAATGTAAGTTGATCCTATACATATTGTTCTTAAAAGAACAATAAGGCAATTAACGGGATTACCTGATATTATGATTCAATTTGTACTCTGGCCTCATGTACTTTTAATGTACATTTTGGACGGGTAGTGATACAGAGTTATGGTCTTTAAAGTTCTTCAAAGAACAAAGAAAAAAAAAGGACAAAAAACAAAACATCAATGTTATGTCGATGAAGGTTACACAATACGCCAAAAAACAGTTACTCAAGCAACTGGATATGATTTTATTGTTCAGTACATGTAGTTGATCTATTTTACCATTCAGCCCTATTTTTCAAAGTCCCCTTCCTGACTATGTAGGTCATTCGCTCTGCTGCAGCTGTAAGAGAAATGTTGTGTGATACGTCATTGTTGATTTTACAGTAAGATGGACAGTGTTTTCCACATGGGTGTTTCTGTAGCCATACATCATGATACTCTGGTGTAGAGTGAGAAATCGTGGCTGTAATTACAGACATTTAGCTCCAGCCATGTGTATTTCCCTTGAGACCATTGTTCCATGTATCACTCTTAGTGAACGTTCAGGTGGCCTCGTGGTTAGGGTTGATGACCTGGAGGTACTGATGTGTTCAAATCCCTGTTGGAAGGCATAAAGAAAGGCACTTTACACCAATTTCGTCACTCTGCTAACTAAAGGTAGAAATGAATATCTAGCTTCGATTAGGGGCATCCCTCAGTTAGAACGTTGAATGGAGGACCTGCGTTTAAAGAGAGCCACACCTCAAGCACGATAAAGAACCCACCACACTCCTAAAAAAAGATTAGGGGTCCTTCCTGGCGTGAGTGGATCAATAAATCTGTCAAGAACTCCTCAGTACAAACCTTGTGTGTTGCGGTAGTTTACCGGGTATGCAATGCAAACAAAGAAACGAACAAACACATGTGCTTCTGCTGTGTTAACTGCATTTCATGACATTTGAAAGTTTCTTATGAAAAAAATAAAGTCCTGTGTTGACATGTCAAGTTAACCAATGGCACAAACATTTACTTTGAACAGATATGTATATTGTATTTCAAATGTTTTACTCCATAATTCACTGTTTTTTCGTGTGTTTGAATCAGTTCAACATGTTGTATTTTGATGAATGCATATCAAACCATGACCATCTTCATGTCATTGATATATATTGAAGATGCAGTACTGTTTATCATCAAACTTTACATTCATTTTTTCTGGTCAACATACAGTGTACCAACCTTTATTTTGTGTTCTTCTGTCTTTGTTTCTCTTTTTGATACAAACCTTTCTACCTAGTTACACACCAGAATCCTTGTTAGTGAGTCAGTTTCTATACTATGTTGTTTCCTGTAGGGTCTTGCTGCTGTGAGAGGTATGTTAGAGGATGAGGGTTGCCTGCTTGGTGATCTTAGTTTGACCTTGTGGAGAGCACTTCTCACCCTGCTGCAGGTTAGTCCAGTTTTGTTTTGTTTTGTTTATGTCCAGCTTTAAAAATTCTGTTGTTGCTATTTGTTTGTACAAGGAAAGTACAAGGAAAGCTAGACAGCAAAAGCCCACTAGATGTATTGATAAGAGGGGGTCCTTCCCTTTGTGCATGAGTGTCTCACGCCGTTAGTACTTTAACTGTACAAAACGGGTGTGTTTTGCCTCGTGGTGGTTCACTGGTTCTGCAAAACAAACAAGGCGCAACTTTATTTTCAGAAATATTTTTGTACTTGGTAGGGAGTATTTGGTAGAGATATATTTACTATCAAATATGGCAACCAAACTTACATTAATCTGTGCTGTGTAATAATAACAGATATTTGACTCTGTCATCGTACGAAAGTTAAACATTAGACAATTTTTCAGACAGACAGTAGCATCGATTTTTCCAAAGCAATGTGGGACACAAACTAGGCAAAGTAGACTAAACTATTACACAATATGTACACGCTATCACTTTTTTTAACACATCCACATGAATTGTCAATGCTTCAGAATTGGTCTTAGTGACTGGGTTTGGAAATTTAGTGTGTATTCAGGAAGGAAATGTGATGGAAATTGGAGGCAAATAGTGATGAAACACTTGTCAATACTGAGAGAAAAATGGCCACTTTTAATGTTAGATGTGCTCATTGCAGGACTAAGTACATTTTGATTTGTTGTCATCTCAACGAATGACACTATTAAATAGCAATGAAGCCAGGCATATAAAAGTCCCTTAATTTTACCCCTGTTACATGTATGTCAATGGAAGACTCTTTAAACCCAATCACTGACAGACTGGTGACTTCTTAAAGATTGATTGAAAGACAATTTAAGTTCCAAATAAATTATAATTCCAGGAAGCTTCAAGAACTCTTCTTGATAATTATGACATTTGCCATACATATCATATACATTTTGTATGAAGATCAATATGATATGAAATGGCCCAATATGATTATGTTCAAAACAATGCACAATGTACCTGAAAGACTATACATGCATATTGTTTAGCTGAACTAAATCAAGCTTCTAGCAGCCCTGCCACTGCTAAGGCCCTAGAATCAGCCCCTGACAGCAATAGCCTGTGTAACACAGGCTAGTATATTGTCCAGGGCATTGATTTTACTCCTACTCTGCAAAATAGTACATGCACATCATCTTTTCTGGAGATATTGTTTTATGCACTGAAATGACCCCACTTGTAAATATCATTGTTGTAAATTCACCAGAGCATCAACGTTTCATGACGGCAGTCCCCAGGTTACGTCCTTTGTTTTCGTCCCATGGGTACAATCCACAATGTTTCAGCATATCAACAGGGGGCTTAGAGCAAGAGCTTACCCCTTGTCTCCCATCCTAAATAAATAATCATTCCAGACTACACAATCCAGACTGCCTGTCCTAAGCACCAAGTTCCTCAAGTCTTCAATTATTCAGACCCACTGAAAAGGTCATTTGGAAAACAATGATGTTATCATGAGTTGACAGATGTTGGATGAGTGCTGGTCTATTCTAACACGATTATGTCTTCACGGAGGGTTAAGCGTTAACTTGATGTTTCTAATGATAATAGATGTCCATCAAGTAGCCCAAGCTGTTTTCAAGGGTTATGAGTGAGTCAATTCATAAACACAGATAAGGCATGTCTGTAAAGGCCAACAGCATGACATCATCACATGTGGGGGTCTATCTGCAGAAAGAGAGATGCATGGCTGTAGAAAGAAGCAAAATTTGCATCCCCATATTCAAACATCTAAACTCTTTGCGGGCTAAATTAGTAAATGCCACATTTATTCCTAATGCATCAAGGCAATCAAAGATGACAGAATTCACTCCTTTACCGAGATAGAGACAACAAAAAAAACACAAGCACAGTGTCACACATACACACACATACATGCTTGTGCACATGCACTCATACAAAACTAGCTATTGAAAGAGAAACTATGTTAGCTTGTCTGTAGTCAATAGAATATAATGGTTCCTTTAACCACATGAAACATTTAGATATAATTTGACCTTCAATAGCGAATGTCAAAGTTGAAATGCTTGTAATAGGAAAACAATTCAACTGGATCTAATTTAGCATGGCTGAAAATTGTGATGTGGTTTCAGTTCAATGTTTCATTCTGAAACTTGTGTTCCAGCCAAGTCAGAATTGAACTGTATACGTAGATATATACTGTAATATATTCATTATTTATTCAAACTTTGTTCTGAACTCAGAAACCATAATAGTTATTTTTCAATGTAGGATGAAGATGAGGTCACAAGACAAACTGCAGCAAGTTGTGTACTGTTGCTTAGCAACAACAAACAGGAAACCTCAGTGAGTATTCAGCCAACCCTGGCCCTCCATGAGGCAGTTGAGTTCCTTCTCCAGTCATCTGGTGAGACGAAGTGGCACCCCTGCATCCTCCTCCTGCACGACCTTGTGACTGGGAATCCTGACCTTGAAGATGTGTTTCCAGATGGACAGATAACAGTGAGTGTTATCTTTTCTGTTACTGTACATTTTGTTAGTTTTGCATGGATATGATTTTGCAGTAGAAGGGGTAAGGAGGGTTTTGCATTGTTTTAAGTTTGAAGTTGAAACAATCCTCCAGTACATTGATAATGCGTTGGTAATACATGTGAATGGTGTCTGCTAAAACTTGTGATACATGAAAATAATTTTTTTTACTGTTCATGAACCTAATAAACTACATGTGACAGATATTAGTTTCTTGTGGTCACTTCCTGTATGTTAGGTTCTGTAGATTTTAAAACCAACATTCCTTTTAGATGACATCTTCCTGCTTATTGATATTTCCATTTCCTGGCCAAACACCCTTGTATACTTTTATAAACTTCACAATGCTCAGAAAATGAAAATAGCGATACATCTATCCTCAAAAGTGTTGTGTTGATATTTTACAGACTGAAGTTGTCTTTGAGAAGGGAGAAACTAACACCTATGAAGAGGGGGTGGAGTTGGCAGGTTTCACAGCTCCTAGTCTGACCCAGGCAGTAGGAGGCAGCCCATTGGTTGATGCTGATGCCCAAAGTGACCTACATGATACTTCAACATCTACTCTTCACCAACATGCCTCTTCAACATCTTTTCAAGAGCTTCCTATAGACACATCTGTGATTCTTGCTCTCATAGAGAAAGATAAATCCTTGCTCCTGGACTTGTGTAGGAGGTGTAGCTCACTCAAAACATCCCCAGTCTTTGTGTACCATTCTCTGTATGGACGGGTGTGTGAAACACTCTTCAGGCTGGTGACGGCTCTTACAGCTCTACTGTATTGTCCACTGTTGGACAACACATTTGTAGCTGGTACAGTAGATAAGGTAGTAGATAATATAACTCATTGTACTATTTACCAACAGCCTCTTCCAAGCCCACTTGTCAAACAGGCTTTGGTACGTTTGCAGGATCTGGTTAAGTAATACTACAACTACTTCTATTGACTTACTCTATTAAAGAGTTTAAACATACACCAGTATTCCCTAACAATTCAATTCAATTCTTCAAGTCTTCCACATGAACCTGCTTCAGTCTCAATCAGTTTCTTTAAGGTAAGGAATGGGGGACCTATTCTCCTTTTAGCACAGGGAGTCCAAAAGAGGAGTTTAAGTAATAAGCAAGTTAAGTAATAGTTACTTTAAGTAATAATTAAGTAATGATTAAGTAATGATTCCAAAGTCCAAGCATTGGACATAATTTCATAATGAGAACAGGCTTCAGGACGTGACAACAGATTTTAACTGGCTAAGATACTATTAGTAATATTGTGAATTATACAATTTTAGTATTTGAATGTAAAGAAACTGTTTATGCATGCAAGCTGGGGTTGGCATGAGTTGAACTTGAATCTTTCATTTATATCCTGCATGTAAAATGGCCCGGTAACTTCATCATAATATCTTTGACCTACATTTTGTAATTCCAATGAATAAAAAGATTACTGCAATATAACACCCTTCTTTGAAGCCTTTGAATACCATGATTAGAAAGGATAGAGGATTTTGTCAATGTTTTCTACGTGTGTACCATTGTAATTTTTTCCAATAATCCTTTTCTGTTATTTTACGCTTCCGTCATTTAGTTTGTATGGACAATGTATCACCATTATTCCCATAGCACACTGTTTTGTGAAAATCACAATGTTTAAATCGATAGATATGGATAGCTGAATCTCTGTTCGGTCATTTGCTGAGATGATTGTATTGGGATAAGGAAAAACATGGGTGGTTAAAGTATTGTGGTTATAATGCAACCTCTTGTGGTCAGTTTGTCTTGTTAACCCAAATATGTCAGGTTGAACTAAAAACTTGCTTGCTCCTAGAAACGTTACGCTGACTTCTCTTCAAACGGCTTAATAAGCCGCAAGATTAAGTGGTCATCTAATGACGTTTTACTGTAATGAACATTATAACTAGGTTTTGGGACATGTGTGGCTCAAGGAATTGATTATGAATATTATAGTGTTAACAAAATAAGGTGAGCTTTATAAGAGATCAATTTTTTGTACATATTCAACAAAATATTGAGTGAAAGTACAAATGTAGCAATAATAACTGCAGAATCTTTTTGTTTGGAGTAACACACTAGTTTTGTACAGTAGGTACACGGTGATTAAGACCAGACAGGTTTAAATTTGATCCATTCACACCATGAAGGATCCCTACTCATTTAAATACCTGTGGAGAGTTCTTCAATGTGCTCGTGCTGTGGCTTTACGTCCCATCCGAGAGAACGTCCCTAGCCGAAGCTTGGTACTCAATTTCACATTGAGTCGAGTGAGGTTACAACATTAGGGCCTGCTAGGGATTCGAACCCAGAACCTTTAGGTTTTAGTCAACAACCCTAACCACAAGACTACCTTGCCACTTTTAAGATTGAGTGTCAGGGACATATCATCTATTTCTACCCACCCATCGGTCAAAAATAAAGCTTGATTCAGCAGTTAAACCATGACAAAGGCGGATTTATAGCCATTGGCAAGAGTGCGGGGGCATCAACCTACATCTTGACCTACTCGCCTCTTAATCATTGTCATTGGTGGATATCATGCTATAATGAAACGCACTGTCAAGTATGTGTCCTAAACATCAAGACCTTCATAGTTTACGCTGTGTGATGCTTTCTTTATTATCTTCGCCGAGTACTATAGTACTCGGGGTAGATTATGTTTTCGGTTGAGCCAGCTGTTTGGTGGGTCTGTATGTATGTCAAGAGCATAACTCAAGAAACCTTTGATGAATCTTTATGATTTTTGGTAGGTGTGTAGTGGTTGTGCAAAGGAAGGTCAAGTTCAAAAATGGTTCACCATGCGTTTTTCAACAGTACTGCAGCGGACTTTTAATTTTCGTGCGTTTGTATGTAGGCAAAAAAAGTGACGGAAACGTTGATGGATCTTCATGATTTTTTGCAGGTGTGTAGATGTTGTAGAAACGGAGGTCAAGTTCAAAAATGGTGCTCCTGGCATTTTCCGTCGGTACTGCAGCGGGCTTTGTGTGGATGTGCATTTTCTTGTGGACAACATAACTCAAGAAGCTGTTGATGGATCTGTATTATATTTAGTGGATGGGTAGGGTTTACGGAAAGGAAGGTCAAGTTCGATAATCGGCCTTCTAGCAAGTACCTAAGGTACTGCAGCGGAGCTTCAAAATTTACTGGCATATTTTCTGAAAGTGCTATGGGCATGATATTTGTGCGGTAGATAGTTCATGCCACAAGAAGTAAGTTCTGTAAGTTTGGGCCCCCTAGCGGCTTGTTCAGAACTGCAGTGGGTGTTTTTGTTTTGACATTCGGACACGTATTACTTGAGAAGGGGTGAAGAGATTGTCGTGAAGTTTTGTATGTAGAGAGCTCAGATGGTGCTTTGCACAATCGATGTCTGAATATAGAAAACGGGCTAATCTGCATAATTAGTAAGGATAATTGCAAATCCATTACATTCCATAATGGGGCATGTGACAGGGTTCCCGAAACAGGCCAGCAGAAGGCCTTGCCTAGAAGCATAAATAAATAGATGGGGTACATAAATAAACAAATGGGACAGTCTCACTACAATTCAAGCAGATGTGTGGGTCCGGTTGGTGTTCAGTTTCGGCATTTTTGTCCAACACACGGGTTGAGACATAACGGAAAGGGAACAAAATAGAAAACCTTACAAAACACTTAAAAACATTTGAATAACCAGCCGGACCCACTCCTCTGCTCAGAGAGTACACTGCACCAAAACTGCACCACTGCTAGGTATCACCTAGCACCGTATGGAAAAGTAACATGTACTATGTCTTGCAAAATGTGTATGATATGGAATAAAGATTTATTCTATTCATATATATTGACTGTACCATTTAATTATTACTTTCAATTTTTTTGATGACCCGTTATAACATATATCAGCACACTATACACATATACTAGTCCTGTACCACCAAATGATTTTTATCCCTATCTAGACTGGACTCATCCCCCCCCCCCATCATAACTTTCAAACGGTATGGTGTATGATTAAGTTTGCAGGGGGTGATAAGCATGTAGATATTAATCACTCTCCACAATAAGCCTTGATTATTTGGCGAAGATAATGTGTTCGTGGAACTCTAGTTACAGTAGTGGACAGTAGATAATGATAAGATATGTATACGAGTTATACTAACTTATAGCTATTAGCTTCAAGTAAAGAGCATTTGATTTGCATAAACACAGCTGCAGGATGTTATGACTGCTGGGGGTAGGTTCAGACGAAGGTTAACGCCATGGCTAATTTCAGGCTTGTAGAAGCATAACACGCGATGCAGCTCCGGATGAGCGTCAAGTCGTTTCTCTAGTTTGACAGCAATCCCCTGCGCGCATCCGGATGTGTGCGTACGTTGTGAAACAGAAGCTAAAACCCGGTCTTTCTCTTCAGTTCTGTGGGTTTTTTCTGTATGCACCTGGTGCAACCATCTTCTCCAATGAAAAAGCCTGCCTTTTGTGTTAAAAAACAATCAACTGGTAGATAAAAGTGATTTTGCCATTACGGGTACCACTGGGGATTTGCGTCTGCCGAAAGAAGACGCCTCATTCCACTTGAAGGAATCCCCATTTCCTTGAGAAGTCGTCGTCCTTTTATCTACCGTCCTCTTGTGACCCTCCCCCATGTATCACCAGAGACTGCTGTGGAATTCCAGCATTCAGAAATAATAGCCCGCAACACAAAACGGATCAATTTGTAGTAAATTAACAGAGTGCCATAAAGCTATGGAGGCAATTTGATGCTACAGCGGTTCGCTTGCGGGTACAGCGTGCCGTCTTATAGACCCATTTGGCTGATTCTTGGCATTGTGGTGTACTAGTTTTAGTTAGTATCTCTTGGGGCTGTCAATATGATACAAAAGTCCGCCCATCTTGAACAAAACAGTTCTGATGTGGTCCAAAGTGATGCCGGAGTTTGCAGACTGTTAAATGCGAACGTCGCTATGAGGGGGACAGATTCATGTGGCTCCCAGCCCAAAACGTTGCTTTCCTTTAACTTTATACAACAGCAGGAACAATTGTTAGTTTGTTTCTCTGTTTGTTTGTTTAATCTATTTAGATCCCCATTAGTGTCACATTAATTACAATGCTTGAGTACTTTCAGTTTCACATTTTGCCCTCTTAAACTATATGTAAAGGTTGTGGACTGTTCTGTTACGTGATGTTATAGTTCCCCCAATCTTTGCAAAATTGACAGAGGAATTGACAAACTCAGATATCTAGTGTCAAACAAAATGGAAAGTACGTTTACTGTACTCGTGTGTTCTTAAGTTGGACACACATTCACGTCATCCACAAATTAAAAAAGAAAAAAACACAATCGTTCAGTTATTTCACAATTTTTATGAATTATTGTTCTATATGGCATAATGTGCTTGCTGTGCCAATCCTGTCACAATGGATTAAGACTTAAGACTAAAAATTCACAAACATTAAACTGAATTCTTTTTTTCTTCTTCTTTCCAAAGAACCATTTGGAGATAGATTTTGACCAGACGTCGTTACAAGTCGATAGAACTAATGGCTTCTGTAAGCGCCCACATCCTGTGCTTCCAATACTATTAAAGAAACTTCCTCTCCGTAATCACACCGCTTTCATTAACACAGTAAATGGCATCTCGTGGCTTAGATAACCTCCACGAATCTTCCTTTTAATCAAGCATTAGTCCCATCGGGACATCGTTCCGCTGTAAGCCTATAGTTCTTAATGTAATAAACTTTAGGAAGTTCTGCGTAATTATGATTAGAGAAAAACCATAAGAAACTGCAGCTGCTTGATAAGACCATTTGGGTAATAACACTAGTGCTTGATGTTTGGTAGAAGATCTGGCTAGGTTAGTGTCACAGTATAGACCTGTGTTCAAAGGTCTTTTCAGCGTTAAATATTAGAAAGGTTTGAATCTTGCATCGCAACTGTGATTAGAGCACTCTGCAAATGCAGAGGATTTCCGCCGCAGTAGTTACACCGCTGTCCCTCAAAGGCCTCTCGGTTAATCGATGTCATCCTGGCAGCGGCCCAAACGCGCTGGTTGATTGTCCTGTGTCTCGGGGAGCTAGATGTCTCTGGTCCGTCTGCTACTGGAGAATACAAATTGCGGTGACGTTGTGGGAGGGTCTTGTCAACTCATCAGACCTTTGTGCGGATGACTACTGCAGCAGTCTGTTGATGACATGCTCATGGACTTGGTACGTCATGAATCAAGGCGATGGCAATGTAGCATTTTCAAGGAACGTATCTTTTATAATTACATTCCGTATCCATTGAGGCACAGTGAGGAAGCAAACAATTTCTACGAAGAACGGAGGGAGAAACGCGGTCTTTTGTTACTAATCAGCACAATGATTCAGTCACCAGTTCCACTACTGTACAGCTACCAAATGTGCAAAGGCTCTTCCACGTATCCAAGGATGCTCCAATGGAAACTTAACATATATTGCTGGCACATTAAGTCACCACTAGCACTGCTGCCACCGAAGAATAAAACGTTTCGTACGATCTGCATACAAATTGTACATTCCGATACCGTAAATACTCTCTATCCATATCAAGTCTAAGTACTTAGCTTCTTGACGTTCTAAGGCGCTGTGATGAAGATACTTTTATTGCCAGTTTAACTTTTGTTATTCAGCGCGTCCAGTACAAAAATACACGGAAAAGCTTCAAAACGGGGTTATTTGTCAGCAAGAGCAGTGTTGCCACTTTCAAGACATGTTTTGATTTTAGAAAAAAAGAATTACATTTCTCAACATCATTCACGTCACTGACAGAGTTAGCACAACTAAAAGACCAACTTGATGTCTTTGAAAAGTAGCTGCAACGTCACCCCGTAAACATTAAACCACAGAGGGATTAAAAGACGCTCGACGATGATAAAAACAAGTGCACTTTTACACTCTTAAGGAAATACATTTGTCTCTTTATGGATCAAATCGCAACCTGAGAATAATTTCATAGTTCCTATGAGTGTACGTAAAATTCCTGGAACCCACACATCATAAATTACTTAGCTGTTAGCTTCTCTGGATTCTCAGGGAAACTAGCCGCTCGCATCAGACAAAACGGAAATGTGATGATCATCTAATAGATTTTCTGCGGTAATATGTTTAAGGATGATGACAGATTAAAACTGGAGATACGCAGCTTCAACGATCATTTATACACGATCATTTATACACGTTTTCACAAAAAATAGTAGTCTTATTGGTTGAAATTGGCCTACTCATTGGGCCGTGACCAGACTATGAAATGGTCTGTACTTTTATTACAACACTTATCCTGAATGGGCAAGATCCCAATCCTACCATTGATCTGCACACCGAATAAATAAGTCTGGATCCTTACATTGGTTACCGATCATGTCCTCGTATTAGATATTAGTACATTTTCCGAAAGTCTATTCCCCTGTCATTACCTCGGCCACTTTGTTTTGTTAATGGGATCCAACAGCCACTACAATGTTCAAATCGATAGGCAACATGGGGCGTTGATGATAGCAGGAACCATGGATCGTTAAGAGAAATCGTCAAAGGGGAAGTCGTTAACTGTGACTCAGGGCCCTTCTAGTCTCGTTTTACTGGGAGGAGGCAGTGGCACAGGCTGCGCTATGGAGGGAATAGGGCCGGAAAGATCGCCCAGGATGATTGCCCCCACTAAAGCAGTTGTTCCCTGATGACGGTGATAAGGTTTGTCACCTCTTTATGAGTAATTGTAATAATGTAAGACTCACGCGTTTAAAAGTGTGCGATTATTGCTTGAAAATAAGCATCTTCGAGCGCGCCTTAGGGAGCGTGCAACCCGGTACTGCCATTAGCAACCTCTGCACGAGAACCTATCGTGACCAAGAACTTGGAAGACAAGAACCCTACGAAGCTCGGACCTCGGGTACGTGCCATTTGCAGCCCACTTGAGTAGCATTAAATTTTAAAGAAGCAGTCCCATCAGGAGAGATCAATCGCCGGCTTTGTGACTGTTGTTGCTAAGAGAGGGTTGCGCAGGGAAGGGAGGAGGGCGTCTCTAGTTTAGACACCAGGCAAGAAGGCAAGCAGTCAGCAGCGCCCTTTAAGATGGAGCTCCACTGCATCAATATAATAAAGGCGCTGATCACTCGTCTTCTGTTCGCTGTGCACGGACTAATCGCCATATGGAGGGTCACGAATGTGTACAAGGCGTCCATCTATTGGGTCGGCCTGTCAGGACTAGCCGGGCTTTTCATCGAGACATGCTACACCGTCGGCAAGAGGAAGGGCAAGGAATACAAATGGTGAGTGTCCAACTAATCATCACCCCACTCTGGCACGCACCCTGCACCACCGGTCGACCGTAATATGGTTACCCAAAATGGGTTCACGGACATTTAAGGCTTAATTTGGACTTCGTCTGTTCTTAACACCATGACTTACGACAATGGGTGTCGTCCTTGGCTATTGAAAGGCAAATCTGTACAAATGCGACTTGATAAATTGATTCCACTCGGCCGAAGCTTAACTCGCTTGACGGCACACTTCACACTTCTTGCTTCAGAACAAAGGGACTCTCTCCCGACGGGCCCGTTGTACATCATTAGCCGTGATACCCAATGCATGAATGTAACACAATCTCAAGTATCCAGACATCCATTTAACTACACCTTTATGATTTTGTATAAAGCACGATGAAATCGCTGACTAGACTTGCCAAAAATTGAAGATGGCATTTGTTGCAAAAAGCTCGGCGTCTGATGCTCTGAAGATCAATCACATCTTTAGTTGTCTTTTCAATGATATTGTCTTTCACTTGCTACATATTCTTCAAAACCATACGCATGATGCTAGCTTTACTTGTAAAGGTCTAGTGACGCCAGCATTGCAATGGACTATCTTCAGTGTTATTCAGCAGCACTGCAGTTTATGTAGTCCTACTGTGCTACACTTTACAAGTAATATTTGAAAAGGCTGAACCGCTGATAGTTCTGTGGTTTAGTCATCCCAGTCTCTCTCGTCTGCAGTGATTTATTTCTTTATTTGTTTGCTTCTGGCAGTCTGCCCATGAAGACCTGAGACTGAATTTGCACTTTTCATCACTATCATCATCACAATAATAATCACATTGAACCATCCTAGATTGTCTTTACCTCATTAGAATATAAATTTAGAGTTTGGGGATAAAACCTGGTTCCCCAGTTCTTCCCTTCAGTCACCGACGGAAAACAGTGGATGCTGTCTGAAACGTCTAACTGTTAAAATTTTTTATCCAGTTGCTTGAGTTACTGTCATTTTATTACCTGGGTGTCTACCTTCACCAACTTATCATGAATATCTATGAGAGAAAGAAGTGTGTTAACTGACCTCCGATGCCTGGTATCGAACATGGTTACCATTTTTTTTTAGCACAGCTGTACATGTTATGCCCAAGATCCTGAAGACCTTCTTTTATGCGGCCTCTTGTAGGTTACCAATAGTATCGCCTTTGATTGCAATACATAAGAAAACTATGAATAAGGGATATATACTTACCTTCAGTTGAGTTGATTAAAGTAAAAATGCATTTTTTCTAACGTTGTTAGGAATGGTTGGACTGAGGATGGAAAATTAAAACAGCCGGACAATAGATCGCACTGAAAGTGGTTGTCATCGCTTCGCTTGGTGTACCTTGAATGTAAACGTGACTTTTCGATATCTAGCGATATCTAGACAGACTTATTGGTATCGTTTCATATTTCATTTAGAAATTTATTTACATGGTGCTCAATTTTGATGTTGCCCGTAAGTTTTGTTTCGTTCTGAATAGAGGCAAACGAACTGGTGTTTCACGTAGCTGATGTTGTCATCGGTCGAGTCGACGGACTCCAGTCGGTATACAGCTTGCTGAAAGCTGCCCAGAAAATGAAGTCAGTTCAGTTCTGAATGCCCCGTTGAACCCTAGTCAAAAGGGTAAAATTCCAAGCTTATTTATTAAGTCTCTTTGAGATACACTATCATAACACACTTGCAGTCTTTGATATCACAACATACACAATTCCTGATCAGATAAAAGTTAACTTTGCTGTATGTCAAAGAAAGCTCAGGTAGTGAAGTTTTATTTGACCCATTTTAGCTTCCTCGATACCATTTGATCTTAATCCCTCTTATAACCGGTTGTTAAGTCCATTTGACCGCTCCATAGTGTGCCATGAATCTTTGCACGGTCGATGGCAGATTAGCCAAATGGCAGCGGTAATGTGGTCAATCAAGCCAATTCCACTTTTAATTAAGAGCCCTGGCATGGAAATGTGCTGCAGTCACTTCCATAAATCTACAGAGAAGACAGTATGGATGGTGCTATACATCATTTCTGTATTGATTGGGCTAATCAGTAGTATGGGTACTAGGAGCCTTTGAAGAACGTAGAGCTAGTGGCAGTTTTCTTAACTAAGGCAGAGGGAAAATGTATTGGAAACGGCTGCACAGTAACGCAAAATTCATCAATAAGTTATTGATATAGTCAATGAATAATGTACTGCTGTAAATGCTGTAATGAATATTTAATTTTTTTATATTTTCTATTCTTGTGTTATTGCAACATTAGTATGTATGTCAAAGGCATCTTCATTTGTAACGTGCATTGTGATCTCTAGTTTAATCTTTAAATATGCATATAACGTTGCGACTTGACTGGCTATACGGCCGTTATAGCTCTAGCTTAGGGCAACATCAGTCATATTTGACATGATTATGTGCCAAGAGACGTTACACGTGTTTTAGTGTAAGAAAAATATTGGGATTTTCCTATGCCCTACATTTCTCAAAGAGTTTCGTTTCTTCCAATCACTTGTCCGCTTTTAGTGGTCATAAAAGGAACATTTCATCTTCGAGAATTTATCATTTGTCTGTCGGGACAAATATCAAACATATTTATGGCTGCGAGGGGCACAATGGCTGAAAAGGAAGGTATCATTGTGAATTGACATTTATTGCTGTCATTAACTGTTGTAGTTTACTGAGAGGTCATAATGATAATGTTCAGCAGAAAATGTTCTGCATCAATCAGGTTTCAAACTATAGGGTGTGGAACGGATCGAAGTGATAATTACGAACAAGTAGGTCAATATAACACAACTGTCTATGATAATGTTACTGGCTTTTAGATGATATGTACACGCCTATTTAACAAATATGTACGACCTATCTTCCTGTATGGAGTCGAAATGACATGTTGATACCAAACCTCTAAAACAATAAAATCTATTGTATCCATATCAAAAAACATTTCGGAACCTTCTCCAAGAAACGTCTTCTTCACCGTTTTAGAGAAGCTTGATTTGGAGGAAAGTCCCCCTGTAACTATTAGAAAGAATGTGTCTTCTGACATCACTCACACTTATGTTATTCATTTCAAGAAAAACATCTGACAAGGATAGGTTACTGAAGCTTGCGTTTAGCTGGCCTTGAATTAGAAAAAGACAACTTTAAACTATCTAGCATAAATGCTTGGTTTGTATCTTGCTCCTTGGTGCGTAAGGCTGAAACCAGACGTTGACCACTACAGAAGTATAAACGTAAATCAGTGTATTCTAGTCGCATCCCAAGACTTTCTGGTGGCTATAAAAGACTTGAACCACATCAAAGAGCTAGACTGGTAGGCAGTACTAAAAAATAATGGCGGCTACAAGTAAGTGAAGCACCCATATCAAATATATTTTGTTACTTATTATGATCATGCTGATGGCCATGCAGACTTATGACCGTGATTTCGAGAAAAAAAATCCATTCAGCTGGCAACAATTGAATCTCCTTTCAATTGAATTAAAAGAACTTTATTGAACATTCATGTCTGGATATGTTAGGTACAGGTCGTGAATCGTATGACTTGACAAACGTTTATTACATGTAACAAACATGCACTTAGAAACGTGTTGGAAACAATACACGAGTTAAACATATGTAGTAGATACGAGTGTTATACTAAGCTAGCCAAGTACAGTCGACTTCTCCAATTCGCGCTTTTTTGTACATGTGAAGATGTGGGAATTTCGAAAAGATAAATGTATCTTATACAGGGTTTACAATTACTAGAATATTCTTTAATCAGTGACTTTTCAAAGGTAACAAAACACGTACCTCCAAATTGTCCATGTGTACTGTACGTCTTGATCACGGAAATTTGGAGGTACGTGTTTTGTTACCTTTCTAAATTAACTGATTGAAGAATGTTCTAACAATTGTAATCACACGTGACTGATGAATCTCTTCAATGATATACAGGGTTTGTCTAAACGCATCAAATATAGATTTATCCGTCGCATTTTGATATCCGACGTATGGAAACTTTTCTTTGATACAGTTAAAAATTGCAATTTTTCCTTATGTTATAGTTTAAATCAATGCGCCTTCACGGTTCAATGTCGCCGGTATTGTTTTCATTTGCATGAATTGGGTACTGTAAACTAGAGCGTGAAAATCAGCAAATAGCTCTCCTCGTTACTTGTTTCGATCCAGAGATATTAGAGGCCGCGCAGCGCCGACCAAGCAGGTCCAGCCATATGGCACCCTCCGAACAGTTTCATACACCATAAGTTACTAATTCTCATAACCTTTGGTGCAATAAAGATCGTGAATATTACAAATGACATTACACAGTGATATTACGAACAATATGTCCAAGTTGACATGATCATGACCTTTTTTTCATAACGTGTAGCAAAGTACCGTAAATGACATGTGACTCAGCAGTTACTCCACAGTTAAAACATAAATCCCTAGCGGTGCCTCATAACGTTATAATGAAATGTCGTTTCCGAGACAAATTACCACATATGTGCAGCTACATGCCAAGTCCGCACAGTCGATATCCTTGTGACTGCGGCGTGTTGTATTTGAGTTTGGCAAATGTTCCATGTAGAAAGCGGCGTTGTTCAGATATCTACAAATGAGAATTAAGCACGTGGTGACAATGTGTCACATTTCGAGATGTAGAATAACTCTTTTAAAGAACATCTGAACTCTTAACAATGAAACGTTGACAATTCTGCTAGCTATTGGGTCAGATTCTTTCATAGCATTTTGATTTCTAAACGCTGCTGCAATCGGGAGACAGTTGTCTTTTGTTCTAGCTATCATATTTATGTAAGTAATACTTTACAGATACATGTAAATATGATGCTAAGTTAGCATTGCTAACTATTGTATGCCACAGTGACGCAGTTGCAGCAGTAAAAACGAATAAAATACGTCATATTTTAGACTGGTTAAATCTATTACACGGGATAAGTTTCATTGCATTGTAAGAGGTCAGAAAATAAGAATTACATTTCATAGACGACAGTTAAAACGTTAGTGATGCGTTTGGATTAGCCTCTAGAGACGTTGTTGTGACGGTGCAGCCGACACGTCTACAAGCCCTAATTTCACGCTCTTCCATTGACAAGAGCACGTTCTAATTTCACGCCTATTCAATGCCAAGGTACAAAGACAGTCCTACAGGGAGCGCCAGTCAGATGTTATTCTTTCTAGGACATTCTGAAATGGTAAAAGTCAGTTGCCACTTAGGACCGTAGGCGTAGCAACATTCGGGAAGAAAATGGAGCATTGTAATAAGACATAATCATAGGACCAAAATGTTTTAAAAAGGATTTCGTTCATCTTCATTATCAATAACCAATATAGCTGACATTTTGACAAGTGACATTGCACGTTGGCTTTATGAGTGCACGTTTATGTTTAAATGGTCTTCCTTCTCTTTGTATCATAATTATATAAGTCCCCGTTATCACATTTATGCACAGGGGGAGGATGGGAGAAAGAGTCTGAAAGAGATCTCACACTTTTAAGTGTAGGAAAACGTTAAAAGAATTTGCAACAATTTCTTTTAATAGTGAGGTCATCTCGCATTCACCCCGACCTATTTTTATTTCTTTCTCAATGTCAAAGGCTTTTGATTGAACTTCTTGCGGATGAAACGACCCTTGGGAGGTTAACAATCGTGACCTGATCCCCCAAGGAACATGAGGAGATGCTCCTTTCAGTGAAACGCATGCCAGATAATTAACGACAACGTCATTGTCCATACATCTTACCCAATGACGTCGTCACTCATTGAGCATCGTTGCGGATGTTGCTGAATAAAATACGAGTGGATTACCTAGATTCTATATAAAAGGGGTTTAGCAATGACCCAAAGCTCATTGTCTGCTCTTCCTGCACGTAAAAGTGAAATAATCAATGACAAACGATCAGTGGAGGATATGCTTCGGAAAGACGAATGGCATGTCAAAGAATATATAATATACATATATATATATATATAAATGGTTTTATTCGCAAATTCATACAGAGCTAAAACAACATTGCAGCCTAATGATACAAAGTAAAAAGGCTGAATTACGCAGTTTCAGGGAATACACAACTGTACAAAATATCATCAATATTTACAAACCTAACCAAAACTGAACAACAAGGATATGTAGAAACGGTAGTAGGGTGATTACACAATAGGTATAAGTTACAATACGCTGTTCAGGAGTTTTGACAAGTACGGAATGGCACTGTTCCTGTACCTGTCAGATCTTATAAAGGGTATGCTAAGCTGGAAACCCCCTTTTAAGTCCATATTGTGAACTTTATTGCGGGTGGGGGGTAGCCAGGGTCGAAACGTTGGTGAATTCATCAGAGATTTTGCAAACTTAAGACAGAGTGATTCCCTTCTTGCTTTTAAAGTGCAGAGGTTAAAAGTTGAAAGTGCGTCAGCATAGGAAGTATAATTATTGCCAAGTATGATTCTGAGGGCACGTTTTTGAATGCGTTCAAGTTGGTGGGATTGTAGAGTGGTTAGACCTGCGTGCCATACTGGGACTGCATATTCTATGACTGGTCGGACATATAGTAAATAAATTTCGCAAAGATCTTCAGTGCAGACACCAGAGCGTTTTAGCTTTTTAAGCCAGAAAAGGCGCGAGCTTGCTTTTTTTATGATTGTTGTGACATGTTTTCCCCATTTCATGTCGGCAGAAATCCAAACACCCAAAATACAGGCATCCTCAGTGTACTGAATGGCTTTGCCATTCAGTAACATTACAGGGGAAGGGGTAGGATCCTTCATGAAAGAGATACAAATTAATTTACACTTATCTTCATTCAATGACATACAATTTTGTGATGACCATGTGTCCAGTTGGTTAATTGCTGTCTGCATAGAAGATTGTTCACTGAAAAGTCTACTTTCTTTTACCGTTAGATCATCTACATACTTCCACCTGTTAAGAAAAAATTGCATCGCATCATTTACATATACTAAAAAGAGGACAGGCCCTAATTTTGTACCTTGTGGAACTCCTGATGCAATTTTCTCCCAAAACGATGTTACACCTCGGTACCGAACACACTGTGTACGGTCATTAAGAAAACTACAAATCCATGGTAAGATTGAAGTGCGTACACCACAAGTCAACAGTTTACGGATTAGTAGAGTATGATCGATTCTATCGTACGCCTTGCTAAAATCAGTTAACAGAACAGTCTGAACAGTTTTGGGGGTTTCAGCGTCACGAAGAATAGAGTCGATCAAATTTATCAAGTAGTGAACTGATGAGCGCCCCTTTCTGCTGCCATATTGGTTGGGGTCCAAAACTTTGTCTATGTCTTGAAGAACCCATTTAGTAATAAAGGATTCGAACGTTTTTATAAAGACAGACGTAAGTGATATAGGTCGTAGATTTTCTACTGATGCTGGGCTTTTCTTTGGAATTGGAGAAATAACAGCCTCCTTCCATTGTTTGGGGACACGCCCCTCCTCCAAAGAGCAATTGAAAAGATGGGCAAGAATGTCACTTAATTCAACAGCAAACGTTTTGACGATTTTGGGGGAAATGTTATCCGGACCACAACTTTTCCTGGCATCAAGGCGTTTCAAAATTTCATAAACTTCATACGAATGAATATGCGGCGGTTTTGAAGGAGAAGGCAGGTAAGACGGCAACGATTCGAAATCAAGACATGGAAGTTGGTTCACAATGTCTGAAAAGTGGCGATTGATCGCAGCAGCGATCTCTTTGTCAGTTAGAGGTGAACTGCTGGGAACAGACACTGATACATTACGGCGGACATTAAGAATGTTTCGTATAGACATGTGCCATCTTGCTGGATTCTCCTTCTTTAAAACATGTATCTTATGAACATAATGTCTTTTCCTTGCCTTCGTACACAATCGGTTCACACGGTTCCTTAGCTTTCTATATAATATCATATTACGGGAATGAAAAGCTTGTTGTCTTCTCTTGATAAGAGATTTAATTTGAGGGGTAACCCATTCTTTGTCTGAATTGTGCTTAACAACAGATTTCATAGGAAAATGGAGGTCTATTCTCCTTTGAAGAGTTTGATAGAAAGTATTAACTTTACTCTGGATATCGTGGGCATCAAAAACTTCTGTCCACGGGTGTGACGAAATCCATTGTCCGAAAGAGCGGACCTCGGAATCTTTAAAAGGGCGAAATTGTGACCTAGTTTTAGTATTAATAGGTATATGATCATGGGGAGACCATATTACCGTATTATGATCACTCATTGCCAAAGGTTCCTCGATTCGAGGATCCTGATAAAAGGGCTTTAAATTTGTAATAATCAGATCAAGAATGGCTTCTCCCCTGGTGGGCTGTGTTACAAGCTGATTTAGCTGGGTTCCATGGACAATATTACTGATATCACATCTATTAAAATCCCCCAAAACACATATTCCCGCATTAGGGTATCTAGTATTAACCATATCAATGCTGTCTATGATGTGTTTACATAACATTTCCTGGTACGAAGACGCTGGAGGGTTATAAACTGCACAAATAGCAATATTAGAAATTGAGCGTGGCAGCCAAAAGGGCTTGACCAGTACCCACAGACACTCAAGTTCTATGGGTACTTCAATAAAATTTATGATTTCTGTAGGTATGGAATCTTTAACATATATAGCAACTCCTCCACCGCGGCCTTCGGTACGACATCGAGAAAATAGGTTAAAGCCATTCACATGTGTACATTCTGGAGGATGCTCATAAGAAAACCAGGTTTCAGAAATGATGGCAATATCTACCTTATTGTCATTCAAAGAAACAGAAAGGTCTTCTAACTTATTTAAAAGGGATCGAGCATTACTAAGCAAGAAAGATGGCAGCCTTCTAGTCAAAGATGGTAAATTGTTGTCCTTAGTACTTAGTCCCACATTCACGCGCGAGCTCTTCCAAAGCTTCCTTTACGGAACTATTATTTGACCTGTTGTGACACTGGCTGGAGCTATGTATTTTGTGTTTCATGGTCAGGCAGAGCAAGCTATGTTTCCTACTTAGTCGACTATGGAAGGCCAAACTAACAATTGCAATTCCTTTTTGCCGTTGATTTTATAGTTTTTCTTATGTACGGACATTTGCATCACCGGATTGCAAAGTTACATGAATTGGAACCAGATTACCAAAATAAACACTTTTTAGCATCATACAACACCACCTGTTGGACGAAATAAGCCACAAATCATCACTTGGTTCTATATTTGTTTTCAATATCCTAAATATTATTAAGTAATCCTTATACATAGACCTACTAGTGCCCACAACCAAGCATTTAGGTCCTCAGATGGGGTGCTAATTGTAGTTTTACTGAAGCTACGTGTCTAAAATGTCACTTTACCATGCTGGTGACACAGTCGTATGTTTGTGTACTCCTCAAACATTCAAATACTTAAATCTTAGTTAAGTAAAGTACACTAATTAAAGCCTACTATTTCTCTTTTCGGAAGGTGGTGCCCGAGTTTTTTCTTCTATCTCTCTATCATGGTCCCGGCCATCTGGTTTCTGGAATTACAACGTTTGGACGAACGCATTCAGCTGGAAGTGGACATACAACTCAAACTGCTCAACACGACCTCGACCAAGGAGGAGGAAGAAACGGGTCCGATAAGGATCGTGGAAGGGGTAAGGTTTTAGATCATCTTAAGACATTTCTATTTTCCTAGAGCATATAAATTTAGTTCACACTGAGCAAATATTCTAAACTTAGGAAGAGTTCATTTACATTGTAGAGGATCATGATATGTATTGCTATACCACCCTACATGTTATCTCACTGTTGGCATCGTTTTCCATCGAATATCAGTAATGTACATGTGAATCAGGCATGTTTTCCTTTGTCTGCAGCATCTTTCCCCTGGCAAACCGCATGTTGCAAACAAAAGTGATGCCTCATGTTTTAATGTTGAGGTCACATTTCCAAACCGGGACCCGGCCGGGCAGTTTCCGGGAACGGAAAGTATGACATAAAAGACGACAAATCACACAAACGTCAACAATACTAATACTAATCATGGGCATAATTTCTGTATTTTACCTGACGGACACTTTAATTTGTCGGTCCCACAAACAGCCCAGCCGGGCTCCGGTTTGGAAATGTGACCTATCCTCCTGCATAGCGGCCAGTGCACCCCACCTAAATGCACCTATTCGCTTGCCATCTTCTCTAACCCAACCAGTGCTTCCCTTGTATCCATGACCTCCATTTTCCCTTCCCTCCGCCGCTGCTGTTTCTTGCCTTCCCCTGTTGGTCACTCCCACCAGCAAAAGTTCTTCACGCGATTCAAATGTACCAAGCGCAGGCGTCCACGGAGCACCAGTATCGCCATTCCGGATATACCCGGACTTCCCGGACTCAACCTGAAGGAGGTACACTATAAAAATGGAGAGTTTCGTGCGTTTTACAGTGAAAATATCAGAACAATATTTTACAGAATACATTAAAGTCTCGCTACCCACCGGTTAAGGGCATACACGTTACTTCATCGGTGGGTGAGGCTTTAATATGAGAGTTACCGGGCCGTCAAACCATCATGGTAAAATACACGAAACTTTCTGATTTTATAGCGTATACTTGAGCCAATGAAATACTAATTGGACGATGGTACATATCTTACATCCAGCTGTACTACATGCTTAATTTAAAGGTCACACTAATCTTATTATATGGATGATATCCTCTGGGTGCCCCAAAACTGACGCGTGCGCAAATGTTGGATAAAAAGTAAAGTTAACTTCAGTATGAAATCTAGTGGTTAGGATCTATATACTTTAGGAAGGCTGTGACTGAACACACAAAACGTCACGGTAGCTAACCAAACAGTAAATTCCTCATTTTTGTCCTTTCACATCCTTTTCGTTGGAGTACGCGCGGAAGACTTTGCTCACACGTGTCCACTTTCTGATACAGTAGTTTTCAATTTACGGCATACGTGTGCATTTGCTAATTTTGTAGCTTCTCTGTACGATTACAGTATTGTCGCAAACGTTTCTTTCAAAAACAGACGAAAATTGATGCTCGCGCGGTTCGTGATGTCATCCATTTAATCAAGTCAGTGTTGGTCTAATGAACAGTTAAAAATGATTCATTGTGAAAGTAGTTTTCCAGACTCTAATACATCATCACAACAATAATTTTAGTCGAAAATACATCATATGGTGTAAAGAAAGTGACCTAAAGCTTGAGTTGCCGCCAGGTTGACATCCCTCTGGAGCTGAGTTCTGAAGAGTGGGTGCTGGCCGTGGAGCTGGGCATGCTGTTCCTGCTGATCTTTGGCCGCTGGGTCATGCCGCGGGGCGAGGTGACGCGAGACCAACTCTCGCAGCTGCTCTTCGTATATCTGGGCAGCGCCGCCGATATCCTGGAGTTCTGCGACACTCTGAAGGTGCGGGCTTTTTTACATTCATTCATTCATTCATGCATTCACAAATTCATTCATTCACTCACTCACTCACTCACTCACTCACTCACTCACTCACTCACTCACTCACTCATTCATCTTCTTCAGTTATTTTTCAGTGAAATGTTCTACATGTACATAGAAATTTAAATTGGGCCAAATAGTAATTGAAATATCATGATCATCATCATAGCTTGTCGTTTATCTCTATCCAGTTCAGGATCCTATGGATTTGCATAATTATGTAACAAATTACATATTCAAATTCAGATTTACTCGGCAACTTCCAGGTTTGACCACCTAGCATGGCGAACGTTGTCTACGTCATAGTCACGTGAGTGCAAACGCACATGACATATTCAATGTGACCTTCTCCGTTCTCTCCTGCAGGTGGATGAGGTGAAGACGAACAGGACTCTAACCATCGTGATCTTGGCCGTTTTCTCCTGGAGTCTCATGCAGTTCACACTGGTCATGACCGCGACCCGCTCCCGTACCCGCAAAGCAGGGGCCACACCGAAAGGAAAGGGACAAAAAGTCATCTGTGGCTGCGCCAGATCCTGCCAGTGTACGTGCTTCGACACAGACGTCTGGG
This sequence comes from Branchiostoma lanceolatum, assembly GCF_035083965.1. Lineage (NCBI taxonomy): Eukaryota > Metazoa > Chordata > Leptocardii > Amphioxiformes > Branchiostomatidae > Branchiostoma > Branchiostoma lanceolatum. The sequence goes on along the minus strand of NC_089731.1, from coordinate 8,861,629 downwards.
CGACGATTGTGTCCATATGCCTACAGGTATACTCGTGTCTCCGATAGAGCTTTTATGCACTTTTAGAATTCATCAGCTAGTTTCATGTTAATGATAACTGTCATATATATGTATATTGCTCTTCGGAATGGTAATTTGGGCGTAAAAATGTTGCAAGTTATTATCATTTCTAGAGAGACATTGGCAGCTGCCTGGCTTTTTTCTTCTTAGGATTCTATTCAGCTTGGCCGGTAAATGTTTTAGTAAAATTTCGCTTGCCTTATCTTGAACTACATTTAGTGGTTCTGGCCACTATCAAATGTTTGTTCCTTTATTGATATTGCATGCACAGTTATTATGCACAAAATTATCATCATTGTTTTCAGTAATCAAGTCATTTCTACACTAACAACAGGAGCAATAGAAATATAAGTTCGGTAATGATTGCATCATTGCAGTGTTTAATTCTTTCATCATTTACTGTAGAATTGGTTTCAACAATGCTGGTACTGATTCGTATGAAAGTGACATAAGTTGGAGTTACTTAACTGCACAGTCTGTCTTCAGGAATGGATTATCTTATCATTGACATGATTGTTAATATTCAAAGGGACAAGAGATATTTGGAATATTTGATTGACTGGATAACATGTACGCCTTTCTTCCCAATCAGTCATAAGGACTCACCTCACATTTCATACCTCCTCCGTTACTAACCATTCATCCAACAGGTGTTACGTTTCCACCAGCTCTCAACATGTAGCCGCAATGGGCCGCCCTACAAAACAAACAAAATGACAAAAAGACAAACAAATCGATTGAAAACTATGGGGAATGGTTGAAATCGTGTCCTTGTTTCTTTAAAGTTCTTCTTAAATCTTGCAAATATGTAGCTTGATCGGATTTCTGTCTCATTTGGATTGGGAGGGAGGCACAATTACGTATCTTCAAAACACTTTCTGGTTTTGAATGCAAATGCTATAGAATTCGAAAGCCATCATTCCTTTGAAAACTCATTATTCAACCAGACAATTACCAGTTGTTGGGCGACAGTCTGATCATTTTATTTTGACAAGCTCTTTTTGTCTATGTTACAAAAGTTCCTTTGATTTACATCGAGCTATAGTAGTATCAGTTTCTTAAGGCTTTAGCTACATGTATATCCACATAAAAATACTCAACCAAGTGTTTCATTCAACTGACGTTTCGGTGACCGTCTGTCACCCACCTCAGGGCAATTCTGACTGGTTCGCATTGCACTGCAGCTATAGGTGTCGCTGCTTACAGATGCGGTCCCAAATATCTACTAATTCACGGATAGTTGTATCTAGTCTTCTGTGATCTCTCAAAATGTACCGTGTTTGGCAGGACGGTCCGTTTCTGGCTACCCGTCTAGTGCTAGTGGCGTATTACCGTGTCATCAACCACATGAGCATCTTCTTCACATGTAAGAACATGACGGTGATGCTGCTGCAGCTGTACCGCCTCATTGTCATCTACAGGTAACAGTCTAAACCCTAGGAGTGGTATGTTTGACATAACGTTGTGAAAGTTGTAGCAGCTTTGGATATGGCTGGACTGTGAAGTAGCAGGGTTAATCGTCATTTGAGTTTTAATTGGGGGGCAGTTAAAAGAATGTTGATTATGAATGACAGAAACATTGCACTCAATATAAGAGTTTGTTTTAAATAATTTTGTATACCAATTTAATTTTTAGCGATTTAAAAATACAAGGTTGTATACCCTGCAATAATAGTGAATGCATTATCTTTATTTTTCTGTTCTTGCCCACACGGGCAAAATGCGGTAGTCATATCATTAGATCAAAGACTAGGGTAAAATATTATCACCTGTGGTGTTGGCAAGGCTAGAGACATGATAAGCAATGCCAGGTTTTGTATAAATACTACATGAACATAATTTCATGTTGTTGATCTTGATGACTACTTTAACTCCCGTACATACGAATGTAACGACTACAGATAAATAAATGCCATATGTACATCGTAGACTATAATATTAATATTTTCCCTACATTCCTCACCCACAGTGAAAAAGCAAACGATGAAAAAGACGAAGACAACGACAAATCAAACGTCGTTGCGCTGGAGGAAGGCTACTACAGGAAGAAAGACAGCCCCAGTCCTCTCCACATAAAGCACTCCAAGTCGCCGAAGAACCACCGGAAAGACATGAGCCCGAACCTCGCCAACTTGTCTCCCAACACCGTGTCTGCCATGATGGAGTCTGCTCTGATGGAGGATCGGAATGTCTTCAACGACAAGAAGATAGCCAAGGTCATGGCCAAGCAACGAGCCAAACAGGAGAAAGCATTGATCAAGCAAAGGGCGAAAGAAGAGGCAGCGTTGTCGAAGAAGAAAGCAAAAGATTCGAAGAGAAGGAGCAAATCGACCAAAAAGACTTGACCGTGATTTTGTGGACTTGAAAACTATGAACTTGACTATGTGATGAAACCAGTTAGCGGGTTCACGAGCAATGCGTAAGATGCACGTGAGAGTACAGAGACTATCTAAAATCACAGTACTACCTATATTGACGATGAAACAGTAACAACAAACAGCGTCAATCGCTCAAAGTGTAAGACATTCACAACTGCATCTACAGAAATCCCTCACCTCTCGAAATGCATTTGGCCATCTTGAAATGTTACAGTAGTAAATAGAATTTAAAGCTCTAAACTTTGAAACTATTTGCCAGAAAGATATTTCAAAGAATACAGCTGAAGACAGCGGCTCTCTGTATAAACTTTCATCTAGCATAAACACGAGGGCGTCAGTGACAATGTAGATGTCTGAAGCTGTCAATGAATATCGTTCATTATTGTATATCAATGTTTTGTTCACACATTTATGTGTCTACCTCAAGTGACTGACCGTACTATGCAGTGTAAACGTTGTCCTGTGGGCGTGATGTGAAATAATAGTAATTAGTTTGACATCCCATACATGAAATTTTGCATCAGTTATAACCCGCAAGGGAAATATCATAGCGAGATCTAAGAAATCACAATCCACACTTTCAACATTGCCTTTCTAGGTAAGCTGCTTGCGGCAACTTTCTCTATCCTAATCAAATAACATGAATGATACATTTTCTTTTATACATCTGGTCGAAGACCATAACTATTGCCCTGTTAACGATGTTGCACATCAGCAGAAAAAAGCCACATTACTTGTATTTCTCGTACCGTCACAGACATCAAACCACAGTTTAGAACTCTGACGGTTTATAAAGGAGTAACGCAAACTTCAGCCATGATCATTGATGATATTTGATGATATATTTTCTTGTACATATTCATGATACATAGTAATGGTGTTCAACTATACTTGGTATTGGTGAGAATGGTTAGATGTATTGTCAATCTGCATTGTGTCGTCGCTGTATTATTTCATCGATTGAATAATTGATTTGTTTTGTGAGCGTACGATTCTGCCGGAAGCGGCACTGTGTTATTTATACATTATGTATGTTATATGGAAATCGTACATAACCTTAGAATATTTATCGATCAGAGACAGTCTGTCTAAAATGGCAGTATGTGTAACGGCAATAACGAATAATCAGACTTTCTCAAATTGCTTACGATAAGTGTCAGTGACAATGATGTTGGTATGACTTGAAATTATCAAGTATCATTAAAATACATGTAAGTGGATGAAGTTGAAGGGGCAATGTTAAATCTACAAGCAAAACCTATGTTTAAGTTGACACATGTAATTTAGAGTAATGGCAATTAGGGAGAAAATAGTATTTACTAAACAGCTTGGGCATAACATTGAGGTTGTCTCTCTTTTTCCACATTTTATGTTTCAAATACTTTTGCTGTGAGATCGCAGGTTTTGTTGAAATTAATTATTGATATGGTATTGTCACCACAGCTTCTCGCAGAAGCAGAGAGGTTCATACTGTAAAGATAGACAATGAGAAAGTAAAGAAACCGGCTTTACGCTCATAGATCTAGTGTCATCATCTTTTAGAATCTACGTGCGATACTATCAGTAACTGGCTCAACTGGTTCTGTTACTAGATAAAGGCAAAAGTTTTGAAAAAAAATGAAATTGTAGGTAACGTTACCGGGAGGAATGACACAAAGCCAAGTCCAACCTCTGTTAAGCTAATTGCTTTTATGTCATGACAAAATTCAAAGCCAAAGGGGTCTGGGTTATACGTCCTTTCAAACAACAAATTACAAGCTGTAGAACCCTATCAGACCGCTGCGTGGCGCCTGTACAGAAATGACAGCAATATTGCAGTTTCCTCATTGGATGTCCAAAAAAGTAGGACGCTACACTTTTCCAAGGACACAGCTACGTGGTGCACATGCGTCCAACTTGTGTTCTAGTTACTGTACTAGACTGAGATCACGTTGCCGACTTGGGTCACTGGCCGCAAAATAGGGCGTGCTCTGTACACAAATTTTAAAACTTTGATTTCAGCAGATAAAACGCTTTAACAATAGTTTTGCAGTATCCGGTTGATAGGTTTGCTTTGCTTTGATTTGCTCATTTTAGGAAACGAATTCTTGACTTAGCAGTATGTAGGACATATGCAAGGTCTATTTCTAGGATGAATCATTTATCAATATTATTGCAAATTCCATTTCCATTTCGTTTTGCGCAAATTGCTAATGAAAAACAAAATGAAAGGCATTTCAAATTTATCTATCCAAGTCTTTTCCTTGTAAATGTATCATTAAAAAACACACCTTATCTAATGTCTTCCCGAACATGTGCCATGAATAGATCCTATCCATGGAGGTTATGAATCAAATTGGTCTGCACAGTCGGGGTTGCCAAGGTAACATGACGTCTTCTTCACAGACGTATTATGATTATCAAAACGTAGTATTTTTGCAATCATGTAGTTTCTTCATTGCCTCCGGCCATTGACGAATAATCGAGCTTTCAAGAATCCTCTTTCGAGCTTTGTATATTATGTTGAGGAACAGTTAATGCAGTTTGGTTAAATGATACACCTAGAGTGAGAGAGAAGTAGACAAGTAACGTTTATAAGTAACAATTCATCTATGTAACATAACCATTACAAAGACCATGTGAACTATCACAATTACCCTCCAAACACGCCATCGTTGGCCTTGACAAGTACAAGTAAGATTCCATTATCACTAGACTTTACAAACTTAGTTCAGTGCACTGTTTGATTTATACACCAAAATTACAGCTAGAAGTCACCAATTAAACTGCCTGCCCTCATTTCTCTGCCTATGCATGTTCCTACTGAAATGGCCTCTATTTCAACTTTATTTCTACATAAAAATATACTTAATACCGAATTACATGGAACACAACTATTGAAATGTTGCAAAAAGATAAATTATGATAATCATATTGAAAATAAACGTAAATCCATACATATCCCAAAGTCATTCAAAATGAGAATAATGAAATTGCTTTGACTACATACCTCCACAATAGAGGAACGTCGTGAAATAGCCCAACTAAACATCATTCTTTCAACATCAAACGCTAGACAATACAAACTACATTTTGTATTACTGTATTACATTTTGTATTTTGTATTAACAATGATCCCATGAACAATTTACAGGGACACAATTTGAAGTCATAGCAGTACACCAAAGATTTCATTCATAAATTCAAGCGGTGTCAACCTCTAGGTCTTTAAACTGTCTGTCAATTTTTAAGTTACCAATTTCGAATTATTCTTCATTTTGTACATGTAGTGCTCTTGTCGTAGAAAGTGGTAGCTCAAGGCTAACATCTCTTGGCGAGAGAAATCCAACATGATGGCATGATTGCCTTTAAAAATGCCCCTTTCTGTTGTATGCTCAGCATAGTTCAACAACACAAAATGTCCACTTGCCAGGGCTGTTCTTTTATATCTGTGACGTGCAATGATGTTCTGATCATCCAGTAGCATGCACCCAACGTTCTATCACCCATTGCAACGTATTAGAATTTGACTTGAACGGTTGTTCACAGCGTAAACTCATAGCCATTGCATATGGCTGAAGCGGTGGTGCCTTCATCGAAGGTCACTGAATACGGCTCAGGTTGTGGCCCTGGGTCTTCAACATGGGTCACTGCATAGCGCTGAAGCTGTGGCCCTGGGTCTTCATCATGGGTCACTGCATACGGCTGAAGCTGTGGTTCTGGGTCTTCATCATGGGTCACTGTATACGGCTGAAGCTGTGGTCCTGGGTCTTCATCGTAGGTCACTGAATACGACTGAAGTTGTGGCCCTGGGTCTTCGTCATGGGTCACTCCATACGGCTGAAGCTGTGGTCCTGGGTCTTCATCGTAGGTCACTGAATACGGCTGAAGCTGTGGCCCTGGGTCTTCATCGTAGGTCACTGCATACGGCTGAAGCTGTGGCCCTGGGTCATCATCGTAGGTCACTTCATACGGCTGAAGCTTTGGCCCTGGGTCTTCATCATTGGTCACTGCATACGGCTGAAGCTGTGGCCCTGGGTCTTCATCATGGGTCACTGCATACGGCTGAAGCTGTGGTCCTGGGTCTTCATCGTAGGTCACTTCATACGGCTGAAGCTTTGGCCCTGGGTCTTCATCGTAGGTCACTTCATACGGCTGAAGCTTTGGCCCTGGGTCTTCATCATTGGTCACTGCATACGGCTGAAGCTGTGGTCCTGGGTCTTCATCGTAGGTCACTCCATACGGCTGAAGCTTTGGCCCTGGGTCTTCATCGTAGGTCACTGCATACGGCTGAAGCTGTGGCCCTGGGTCATCATCGTAGGTCACTTCATACGGCTGAAGCTTTGGCCCTGGGTCTTCATCATGGGTCACTGCATACGGCTGAAGCTGTGGCCCTGGGTCTTCATCATGGGTCACTGTATACGGCTGAAGCTGTGGTCCTGGGTCTTCATCGTAGGTCACTGAATACGACTGAAGTTGTGGCCCTGGGTCTTCGTCATGGGTCACTCCATACGGCTGAAGCTGTGGTCCTGGGTCTTCATCGTAGGTCACTGAATACGGCTGAAGCTGTGGCCCTGGGTCTTCATCATGGGTCACTGCATATGGCTCAAGCTGTGGCCCTGGGTCTTCATCGTATGCCACTGTTTCTAAGTCTTGATTGTAGATGACTGACTCATCACTAAAGGTCACTGCATATGGTTGAATTATGTTGTCTTCAGATGCTATGTCACGCAAGAGAGCTGGTCGGCTGGCGGAGGCTAAGTCTCTGACAGGTGTAGGCTCAACTGAGTCTGTTTCTGAGGAAGCTGGTTCTCCCTTGGTTCTTCCAATTGGTACATTATCTTTATGACGGGCCAAGTCTGCACCATGACAGCGTTTGTAGAGGAAAATGACAAATGCTGATCCTAAACCCAAGAGGAGGAGCGCAACAACAGAAATGACAATTGTGACAAGGTGGATCTTGGTGTCATTTACAGTGATGACTGGGTATCCACCAAGGAAAATGACATTGTCAGTTGTGTACCCAGATAATGAGCTGTTGCTTTTGTGTGACATTGTGTAGTCCTCGTGGGGAATTGTCTCGTTCTTCATATGCATGCTCACTGAAAGGAGACCTGCAGCTGAACTCATATAGGCAGTAGCTGTGGTGATGGATATTTCTTCATCACAGCTGATGGACGTGATACGTGGGCTGTCTGTCTTAGGTCTACTTGCATACTCCCTTACGGTGGTAAGAAGAGTACCACGGAGATGAGGAGGTGATGCACACTTAAGCAAATGGGGATGATCAATCAGGTCCAGTTGTGGAAGATTGCAGACGAACCATGTTAGATTCCTGTCGCATTTCAGTTTGTTGTACCCTATTAACATGACGAATTTTACAAGCAAGATCTTGCGATTGATACTAGTGATTCTATTTCCTCCTAGGTTTGCGATCGTCAAAGCTTTAGGCTGCAGAAGGGCTTCAACGGGCACAGAACGAAGGCTGTTGTGCGACATGCGCAGCACGGAAAGGACGGGTAGGCCACGAAATGCATACCCGGATACGGTTGATAGCCCATTGCCGTCGAGGCGTAAGACTTCCATTTTTTCAAGTCCGATAAAGCTGTCTGGTCCTGGGGATAAACAAATGCAGCAGAATAAACGAACAGTGCCGAAATTATTCATAAGGCTGCACCAAGTAATTTTTATGGATGACGTCCTTTGAAGACCCTAAATCTAATGCGAGAGCGCGAAAAAAAAACAAGAAGGGCCGAAAAAAACAAGATGCCTAGATTTGAAATATGATAGTCGACGACACATGTTAGGACACAAATTAAATGAGAGAACACAGTGTAGCAACTAACAATTATTTCATTCATCATGAAAACAGCAATAATTTGAATGAATCAGTTGAGGTTGAACAGCAGTTGTTGTCCTGTCCTGTTTCTTTTCATATCTCATTGATTTGCGGCACTGTCGTAACTCTTTGGTCATAGTTACAGGAAGCGGAATTTCTTGTTTTTTTTTCTGGGAACTGACCAAAATCAATGCGCGCGCGGACGTCATCCATAAAAATTACTTGGTGTAGCCTAACAAAGGAAAAATAATCACAGAGGGCAAATGTACACGGTGTAGACTGGTGCAAAAAAACAAACTTCTGACCAAAATTGACCATACAATTTCAACAGCAAACCGACGTTCACGGGTCAATGTAAAGTATCACCTGAACCAGAATGTGAATTGAATTAACCTTGTGACTTTACAGCATGTACACGTAAATATACATTTTTATTCCACTTACCTAGACTGGAAATGCGATTGTAATCGAGGTAGAGACTTTTCACCGATGATAAACCTTGAAAAGCCCCGGGTTGGATCACGGAAACATTAGATCTCTTAATCCCCAGAAATAGAACATTTGAACCGTTGGGGAAAGACCGTTCTAGGATTATAGAAGAACGAAGATGCTTGATTAAGATTGAGCAAGTGTCTTCGTCAAAGCCAGTTGGCATGGTGTCAAGACAAACAGGACATTTGTACGTTCCTCCACATCCAGCCCAGCTGCACGGTGAACCTTTGCTATTCTCATCCGGGCATTGACAGTGAAGCGCCTCTTTGCTGACCCAATCTACTACAGGTTCCTCCGTCATGTAACAGTTGTTTGGGCAGCTTAGCGCTTCTACCGGGACAAAACATTGATAAGGGTAAAGCAGAAGAAACAAGACCAGCGCCTTGTTTCGCAGCATCTTCCCGACTAATCATGATATAAGCCTCGAGAGTAAAATATGTCCTCATTCTATGGACACCACAAATATATTAAATGTTTTATGCACAAGGAAGTTGCCTATGGGGCTTCATGTAACTTATATCCCTAAAGGAGAATTTGCTGTTCTCAAAGTTGCGTTCTGTGTGTAGCCTTTAGGTATGTGTAGCCTTTAGGTAAACCAAACGTCTTATAACGTTGTGTGTGTGTGTTTGTGTGTGTGTGTGTGTGTGTGTATGTGTGTGCACGTGTTTGTTTATGTATGTATGTACACATACAAAACACACACACACACACACACAACGTTATAAGACGTTTGGTTGTTGGAATGCAACTTACATTGTTTGATTCACCGTTCTTCAACTGCTGTCCAGACATTTTACGTTGTTGATACAGCGAGTAGCATACAGAAATTTGTGAATTGCGCATTTCTACTGAGAGACATATTTGCCCAACTAAGCCACTTTGCAGTATCATGCACCCCCCACCCCCCCAAATTCCACACACATAGGCACACTGTCACGGTACCATATTGGCCATGGCTGCCGAACGTTACATATATAGGTACACATTTTCTTCTGGATAATGTAGAAATTACACAAGTAACTTGTTACATGTTTATATCATTTCCAACAACATCGACCAACACAAGGACCAATCAGAATAAATCGACGTTACATTTGACAGGTTACATTATTTCATTCCCCATTTCTCAACAGCTGTCCATATATTCTACGTTATTTACTTACACAGCAAGTACCGGACAAAAATTACACCATTCTTAATTGTGAATAGCACATCTTAGACGAGAGGAGAGTTTCTCCACATAAGAAAACCACTTTACTGAATGAAAAAAAAGTTGCTTGTGAAGGTTTCTTTCATGATATGATGAGTCTGGTGTGTTACTATGACTATATGACGTCCGCTAGACGAAAGCAACAGCAATGGACGATGTTAATCTCCTTCTGGGTTCATGCATGTTTATATTCACGTCATTTCCAACATCACCAAACAACGAGATGACTAGTCACAAATACTGCAAGTCGACGTCTAATCTATGTATAGTCTAATCAAGTCGACGTCTAATACAGGTTACATTATCTGATTCAATATACTTCAGCAGCTGTCTATACATTGTACATTATTTACACAGAGAAAACTATCCATAGCATTTTTAATCGTGGATAGCATTTCAACTGAGAGGTGTGTTCTCACAACGCTTTACAGTATCAAGGTTTCCCACACACTGCAGTATGAATAAAATTTATCTGTGAAGGTTTTCGGATAATAAGTCTGTGGTGTAACCATGACAACATGACGTCCGTTTCACAAAAGGAACAGCTATGAATAATGTTGACATTTCCTTGCGTATATGTACAACCTCGATCAACACAGGGTCTAGTCATAATTACATTTCGTGCAACCGAAGGACGAAGTTGGATCATTGGAATACAAATCATAGTTTTTGTTTACCATTATTCAACAGCTGTCAATACATTCTACGTTATTCAGACAACAGAGAATACCGGCGTGTAGAACCGGCATCCTTAAAATCCTGAACAGCACATTTCAACTGAGAGGCGTATTCTACGAACCAAGTCACTTTGCAGTCCCCCCCCCCCCCTTCTACACATATACGCACACGCTACGAACCAAGTCACTTTACAGTATCAAGCCCCCCCCGTGCAGAATGAAAACAAAAATTGTGAAGGTTTTTTGATGATAAGTCTGTCGTGTTGCCATGACAACATGACGTCAGCTTCAAGAAAGCAACATCAATGAATAAGACATGATTTCCCTCTGGATATACTCATTTATATTCATGTCTTTTCTAAGAACACAAGGACCAACACAAAGACTACTCAGAAATACTTTTTGTGCAACTATAAGATGGAGTTTGATTGACAAAACAAAAGTTGTTATTCAATTTCTCGTACAATTACATCAACCTCCGTGCTGTGGAATAAGTCTTTTGTCCAGGCTAGGTGAAAAATAGCATGATAAGACAATAAAAAGAATACAAATGTTGGAATTCTTTGACTGGATAGAAGACTACAAATATGCAAAATAGAGAATGGTTCAAGTGGGTGGTGTTGCACACCTGGTGCCTTAAGCTTGCTCTCTGTGTTGGTTTCTCCCGCATGTATATTACTAGACACTCCTTAACGCTGAAGCTATCAAGTAGATAGATCTCCCCTGTTTCGATTTCATTTTTTGTCCCGAATCATGGAAATTGTAGTCATTTCTTTGATGATATTTGATAAGATCACAAACTTTGCCATCTGATATATACTGAGTCTCTATATAGCTGTTTATATGGAGGTTCAATGTCCATCTTTATATGACACTGAACGTGCGCATGTCTTACTCTCAATCTGGGTGTGGTAAAACAAGACCTGGGATGCGCCGTGCTTCTCTGAACTAGGGTACGTGCGCTGCGTTTCTACACGAGCTTGCTGTGAGTCACTCTGGTGTAGCATTTTTCTCATGCTCAAACTCTTATCTGGTTTCTCCATTCAATATGAAGCACTGTTATCACTTGATGCATTATCTCCTACACCTCTATCTTCCATATTGACTTTGCATCACTCTCTATTGGCGGTGACCGACCATCTGGTTGGCTGGATTGCCCTGAATGTCAATCGCAGGCCCCTGCACCCGACTAAAGCTCTATCCCAGGGATTTCCTCGTATTCCTCTGCAGATGGCTCGACATCCGGTACTAGGTCTTGGTTGTAGATGACGGACACATCGGCAAAGGTAACTGCATATGGTTGAATTATATTGGCTTTAGGCGCCTGGTCAGAAGCAGTGGTGGCGGGTATTTCAGGAGGTATGTTTCCGTTTGCTGCTTCCAGGTCTTGGTTGTAGATGACGGACACATCGGCAAAGGTAACTGCATATGGTTGAATTATATTGGCTTTAGGCGCCTGGTCAGCAACAGTGGTGGCGGGTATTTCAGGAGGTAGGTTTCCATTAGATGCTTCCAGGTCTTGATTGTAGATGACGGACACATCAGTAAAGGTAACTGCATATGGTTGAATTATGTTGTCTTTTATAGATGCCTGATCAGCAACAGTGGCGGCGTGTGTTTCGGGAGGTAGGCTTCCGTTAGATGCTTGCAGCTCGACTGAGTCATTCTGTGAGTAGCCAACAGCGTACGGCTCTATGGTATGGTCTCCAACTGTTTCAGGAGGAGCTTGTCTGCCATTGGGTACATCATTGTTACATGCGTGTCCTGTACAATGGCAGCAAAGAGAAATGACCACAGCTGATACTACAACACCGAGGAAAGGCAGGATAACAGCAGTAAAGATGCGCAATAAGTGGACATTGTCGTCATTGAGATTGATGGTCGGGTTTCCTGCGAGAAGAATGATGTCTTCTATGATCTCAGTTGTCTTCTCGGGGGCTGTCGTGTTGTTTGCGTATGGAGTCTCGCTGTAGTATTCATCCGGGGTGTTGTATGTTGTACTGTCGGTGTAGTGCGTTTGTATGTCGTTCACGCGGGTAACGGTGTCTTGGTACAGATGCTTGTTGAAAACTCTAAGGCCTGGTACGACCATGTCGGCAGTCGTGGTGGACATTTCTTCACATGTAGCAGACTCAGTCTCCTGTTGTGACCCAGCCCCGCTATTCAGGCAGACATCTTTCCTCATAGTGGCCAGAAAGGTTGCACTGAGATCAGGAGGGGATGCACACTCCAGTGTCTTGCGAAACGCAATGTGGTCGAGTCGTGACAGGTTGCAGATGAACCAAGTAAGGTTCTTGTCGCATTTAAATGGATTAAACAGCAGCATGAGGTTAATGCGCTGGTTTTGATTCAGACACATCACACGACTGTCGACAGTAGTGATAAAATTTGTTTGTATGTTTGCTACTGTCAGTGCTTTAGGTTGTAGCAAGGCTTGAATGGGTACAGACCTCAGGTGGTTATCTGACAGCCGCAGCATGGCCAGGGTGGGCAGCCCACGGAATGCATACTGGGATATGATGGAAATCCCATTCTTTTGGAGGTACAAATATTCCATGTTGTCCAGCCCGCGAAAGACATCGGGCCCTACAGATGAGCAAAGGAGTGCACATATTTGGATGAACTATTTATAAATGGCATAAGAACAAGAAACAATACGAAATGTTATCGTAATATAGCATGCATAGTTAAGTTGACCTATTTCGAGATGATTGTTTCTAATGGCTGGCACGTATTACCATGGTAACCGCCAATAAAAGAAAATTACCATGTACCAGCCTCGTCCAAAAAGGACCACACCACCTCTATGCTTCTGTAACTGTTATTTGTAACGAATTTTGCATGTCCAGCTATCTTAATGATACCAGTCCCTTGCCTTTAACACTCGATTTAAGAAATACTACTACAAAGCATAAAAAATGATAAACCGTTCACCATCACAGATAAACTATCATGCTAAAAATGATAAAATTTAAACCGTTTTCTGTTTGTTATTTCAGCCATTACAACGATTTTATTCATTTCAAGCAAGCATTCCAACATGTTCCACCTTTTACAAATTTAGAGCAACAAATTACATGTACAGTGAGGTATCGTATTCTGTTGCAGATAAAGATTTTTAAGCAGAGAGTGTAAAATGATATTTGAACCTACCAAGGCTAGAGATGCGATTGTCATCAAGATATAGTCTTCCCACCATCGATAGACCCCGGAAAGCCTCCGGCTGTATTTCAGAGACGTTGGACTTTTGAATCTTCAAGAGAGTAACGTGTGAAAAGTTCTGGAAAGACCGTTCCAGGACTGAAGAAGAGCGGAGATGCTTGATGAAGATTGATTGAGTCTCCTTATCAAAATCAGTCGGGATGGTGTCGAGACAAACAGGAAAGTTGTACGTTCCTCCGTATCCAACCCAGCTGCAGGGTGAACCATTTCCATCCTCATCCGGGCAGTGACAGTGAAGTCCCTCTGTGCTGGACCATCCAACTACATGTTTGTCTGTCATGTAACAGTTGTTTGGACAGCCGAGAGGCGCGGCTAGTACAAATGGTAGATGACTGAAAATCAGAAGTAACAAGACCGGCGCCTTGTTTCGTAGCATCTTACAAACTGCTATGTGCGTAGGTGTCAATACAGATGCACTGTGTGTGTAGCTTCATACATATTCTATATTCTATGAGACACGTGCATTGACTTTATGATGGGTAAATGTAAATGTCGAGGTCGCGTCACATACTATACAGAGAGACAGAGGTTAAGAGAGAGAATACTGGAGAAAAGAGGCAAAGAGAGACAGACAGAAAGGAAAACTAACGCAGACACACACACACACACACACACACACACTAACACTAACACATGTACATATACACAAACGCAGGCGTACACACAGATACAGACAGACACACATACAGAGAGACAGAAAAAAAACAGACATAAAGGTAGGCAGACAGGCAGAGACATAGAAGGGCATAGATACAAAACCAAAAGAATCATAAAACAAAATATGGAATCAGATTTTGATTCAGGGATGGCTAAGATTCCTCGGCTTTGAAAGAAACGCATGCCTGGATTCTTTTGATAACTAACACATAGTGGAAATGTAGTAAAAGATGTCCGGTTCAGCGGGATAGGCAAGGACCAAATGATTTCGCAAGCCGATAGATTGGCTTCAGACAATATTTTGAAATGCCTCATTATGAATTGTAAGAAGGATTGAAAATGCATCCCAGCTAAGTTCTATGAATGCTGACAACGTTGCAATTGTTAAGAAGGTGTAAAACAAACGATGGACTCCGAAACCTTGTTTTATAAAAGTACCGTCAATTCATGGAATTCTTCGTTGCAAAAAACCCTACCTACATGTACAAGTAGGCCATCAAGACATGTTTTTTCCGAACATCAAATTGTCTGTGCTGCTGGGCATGTTTGTACATTCACTAGTTATAAGTACATACGCCAAGGGCGAAAAATGCAGACGGAAACGAGTTTTCTAGGGACACGTGTTATGCAGTCACATTGCCGACGTGCCTCACTGGCCAAGAGAGTGATAGACAGAGATAGATAGATGGATAGAGAGAGATTGTCGTATTCTGTGTAATTGTAATGTTAGTGGTCCGCAACATCAGCTTGTCTGCCTGGCGTTCCACTGTGTATTGTATTGTTGCAATTTTGAATAAAGAATAAAGATAGAGAGAGATAATGAGCTGGGCGGAGAGAAGCAGGGACATACATATGCAATAAAGGTAACTTTCATGGAACAAGATAACTTTCGTGGCTTGTAATTTTTTTAGATGCCTTGGTCAATGTTGCCTGGCAGCAAGTAACTACTTGACAATTGTCCTGACTTGCTTGATGAGTGAGTCTTCCATTGTTCAGAAGACGGCATATTGCTAGTTGTAATTTCTTTTGGAAAATTTCCCGCCGCTTGGAATCCATTCATAAATTCAATCTAATGTCGTACAAGCAGTGATGGGAAACATTTAACTTTTGACTCGTCATGAAATGACACTTAATGTTGACACAATACAATATGGAAAAGTAGAAAAATGTAACCAGATATCTAAGTAACAGGCGAATGTTGAACTGATGTATACGGCACCCGATATCAGCAATGCTACCTGGGCTCACTGCCCACCATCATATTGCCTGCTTGCAATTTTGATAAATAAACTATAAAAAAGCAGAGTACAAATTAGGACACATACATAGCAACATGGTGCTCAAGAAGTTTATTTTCAAAATTCTTGCGTTTAAAAGTCCTGAAACTCACACTTTGATTGTCTTCTGGAATGTTTCTTTAAATTCCTAAGAAAGTGCGCTTGATAAAATAGCACAGATAATTATCATAAGGAAAGATTTCTGGCTAGATACATGAACCATGTACATTACAATAGAATGCTGTAACATGCATTCTACTTGAACTGATACAATAAATGATATACATGAAAAGGTGTGCATCTACATTAAGTAAATAACAACTCTCACTAGATTCTAAAACAATGATATTGGAACTTAGTAACATACATAGCAGAATGTTCCCTTTTGTGACTCCAATTCCTGATATTAAAGGATTAAAACATGAATTTTCTAAGTACATTCGTATAAACTTGACTTGCATGAATAAAAACAATTATTGAATAATCACTCTACCATCTACACTCATCTCTATTTAAGTATTATCAAAATCACAAAATCTTCAACATCTTTCATTGATTCTCTGTAAGCCTACAAGGCAATATGTGGTTCATGAATATGTTCTTGAATGCTTCAATCATCAGGATACTAGAATATAATATCTTAATGTAGTGCACACTTTAATGATATCAGAGCTTGGAATTATACATGTATGTCTGTTCTTTCTTTTGTAGTAAAGAATCTAGGGATAAGGAAAAACCATAGTCAAGAGAAGGTTCATACAAACCCCAATGCAAATTCCCTAGTTGTTTTTGTAAACCATTCAAATGTAATTTTCATATGATACTTTACAACACCAATAATATGTTTTAAACATTGGAATGATTTCAGTATCGTTTATTTAGACCCTGTACATGTATATCTCTATAAGTAATACTTCACTGTCTTTGTATGCTAGTAGCCTGCTTCAGAAAATTTTAGGAAAGAGAAATTTTAGGTTAGTAGTTTGCCAAAGATAGCTCATTAAAAACATTTTAAAGAACATGTGCTCAGTGAGCTCGAGATATCTATATATTTATGATCCAAAAGATGTATGATTGTCCAAA
Source organism: Branchiostoma lanceolatum (assembly GCF_035083965.1). Taxonomy (NCBI): domain Eukaryota; kingdom Metazoa; phylum Chordata; class Leptocardii; order Amphioxiformes; family Branchiostomatidae; genus Branchiostoma; species Branchiostoma lanceolatum. The sequence goes on along the minus strand of NC_089731.1, from coordinate 8,844,755 downwards.
TTTCATACATGTAGCAATATTGGCAATACCACGGCCTGAATCCTCCTTGACCTCTATGTACAAAATGTGGTAATAAATGTTGACTTATGGCATTAATTAAAAAATTCCTGCCCTGTACACTTCTAACAATGCTTTCAGTTGGTTCTCCTATGGCACCATATCTTACTGTTGAAATTGATCAGAAGGGGGAAGGGTTTTTTTTAATCTGGAAAAGCAAAATGATCTTTTCTCATAAAGTCATGGTACACAAGTCGCCTGCATTGCCACCAAAATGACAAATATTACAGCACATTTTACGTGAAGAATAGGAATACATTGATACAATCGCAACAGTGGCTAAGCATAACAGCACCGCCTGCAGTACTGGTAAGACATAAACATTATTACACAATATTTTTACAAGTTGATTCTTTTGGTGAAAAAAAGGTAGAAAAAACAATTGCAGCAGCACCTTACATCTTTCACAAAAAGAAGAATAACATTTATTATGAGTATCAGTACAATTTTCAGCTAAATATTAGAAAATAAAGAAGGCATTGCTTTGAAAAGTGTAAGTATGGAAAAGATATCACTTCATTACAAATGCAAATACACTATGTTGTCATCTTAAGTGCCAGAAAGTAGCAAATTGAATACAATTAGAGAGTTTATAAAGATCAAAGAAGTAGCTCTAGCAATTGTGCTGCTTACTAATAGGTACTGTACGACGCAATATCACAAAAAAACTACATATTTGCAACAATTAATTTCTTTTTCTTTCTTTGAAATTGCTTCCAGACAGAAAACTCTCTGACATCACAGAACTGAACCCTACTACCAGTGCAACACAAGCTCAGAACCCTAAAATCAAATAAAAAGGGAAATCTAAAAACGACAGAAAAATCCATCTCTCCCTCAAAAGATGCACCTTAATAACTGGAAAAGATCATGCAATGTTATTGCTTGTTTTACATGGCATCTGCAATGAACTGCCTCAAATCTTTAAAATGATTCATTGCCTGTGAATATAAGTGGTCAAATATTGAGTGAAATTCAGATATATATGAGAGGCAAGCATGGCATTTTTCTCAATTAGATATTCTTTAATTTTAAAAGAATTGGATGTTCCTCTGGCATTCCTTATAAGTAAATAATACTGCACCAATGTAAAACCACTGTCAGCTCCTGGTCCCCCCCCCCCCTCCAAATGAATCAAGCAAGATTAAAAAGGCACTTTGCAAGTGGAATCAAAGGTCACTAATATACGACCAGCCCCGCCTCTGAGGGGTTGCGAAAAAACTATAATTTAGTATACACAGAATGAATCTAACATTTAAGTTGCTGTGACTTTTCTTCCAGCTTTACGGTTATTTGTTGTCCTTGGCAATGTTGTGTAGCCACCAGTTGACAGATGTTTTCCAGCTCTGTTTCAGAGCATTGTCAAACTCCTCACGAAAGTGCCTTAGAGCCTCCTCTTGGGTCATCTCCAGAGCCAACTTGTCCTATAGATATGTATGAAGATATAAGACACATTTAAGAAACTGGACTAAAAAATGATATTTTATAGAATTAGTTTCACAAAGTAAAACCTGTGTCGCTTTAGCTTCTGTCCATGGAGGCAGCCATCTTGTTGATTTTTGCCTCATTAACATGTCGGATATAAAATATACTGTCATACACATACAGTACATTTTAATATGGAGGAAGTTTTGTAATGACCAAGGTTTTTTTTTTCCAATTCAAACAGTAGTCTGATTACGTTCAAACATCAATCCATCTTACCTTGAGGTAATTGATGTCGCTTGGGCTGGTCAGCTCTGGCAGTCCGCTGGACAACATCATGGCAAACAGGCTGATCAACAGGTTCCCATACTTCCTCAAGCTCAGGTACGCCCCCTCGCAATGTTGGCGGAAACTGCAGGACATCAAGAAGGAATGATTGCAGATCTTAACTATAAAGTAAATGTCTTCAACTTGTGCGTTTGGTTCAGCATAAGGGTGTGTACAATTTCATTTTGCACTAATGAACATGACATGTTGTAATTTGATTTCTAAGGTAAAGTTTTTTCTTGCATAATAATAAAAGTACAACAATGGTTTTGCTCTGTAGAAAGTGTTTAAGTCCCTGATTTACTGATAGCAATGATAGCAAAAAGATTTGCTAAAGATGTTGTGACTTACTCCTTCTTTAAGACAATATAAATCAGTTAATTAATTGATTGATTGCATAAAAACATGTGGATTTTAGCTCTGACTGACTGATTTTCAAGCAGACCTATGTAATGATCATAAATCTCTGTGTACAGTAGTGAATATCACAGAAGGATAAGTGAACGTACGCTGCAAACTCCTGGCTGCCCTGTGTAGACTGACCCTTGGTGATGACATGGACAAAGTCATGGGTCAGCACAAAAGGCACACGTTCCCTCTTGATGCCGAACTTGGTCTTGAAGTTCCCAAGGAAGTGTCCAAAGTCAATGTGAAACAGCTGAAATATAAAACAACAATCATTATTGTAATTGTACATTGAGGGATAGAAAAATGTCCGTCAAAAGTAATATAGTATTTAACCATCACAAAACACAAATCCATCAAAGATAAGGACCGAGTAATTGATATAAAATCTAGATTTGAAAAGGTACAGTTGAAGTGCTTCACCTTGTCTATGTCATACAAGATAATTTCTTTCAGATATTGGAAGATTTAGTGCAAGATTTAATACAAAATCTACCTTGATTTAACACACATTCTGCAATTGTTGTGCCTACCTGTCCTGTCTCTTTAATCATGATGTTATCGCTGTGCCTGTCCCCCACCCCCAGCACATAGGTGGCCACGCAGTACCCAGCACAGGACAGGGTGAACTCCTGCACTGCCTTGTTCAGACTGAAATAAACAAAAACATAACATTTTCAATACCAATAAGAAGTATTGCAATAAAGAAATAAGCCTGTGGCAGTATCTGAATGCTATACGATAGCAGCAAATTGAATTTGGAAAACAAAAACTCAGGTCTGGAGCAAAACTTGATGACAAAAACAGCAACGGGTAGCTTACACACAAAACAAGATATCCCACCACAAACTTGACAGAAAATCACTTTGTCAGGACAAAAGTCATCAATTCTTGTCCCCCGAAAAATGGTCTTAGTAAGTATTTTAGCACACACACAAACAGTACATCCAATCCTCCATGCCTCACCTCTCCTTCTCTGGGTTCTTTTCCTTCAGCCACATGAAGAGTGACCCTTTCTTGAACCCTGCAGTGGCCGTGCTCCCCTTGTCCTTCTGGATGTTGGCAATGGTGTCAGCATTCAGGACAACCTCAACTAACCCAACCTGCAGCAAATCATCACAAAAATGTGGTCAAACCTTTTTTTTTTTGCAAGAGTTCCTGAGTGAAAGAGGCCATTTACGGCAGGGCCTTACAAATGTCAATTATGCCATAGGCTTTCTGCAACTTATGATCCATAGCTTGTGGAGTCATATTTAATTTTTTTTCTATCTGCTTGACGTCACAGAAGCAGCAGATAGCTTGGCATTGAGATTGGAGTTGGATAGCCAATTTTTGTGTTGAAAATTACAGTTCAACTCTTCTTCACAGATGAACATTCAATCAATCGTTCGCAGGCATCAGTGTCTGATGCATGCATGGGGGCTGCAGACATACATAGGGCTCGCCAGGCTGGTCTGCTCTCGGCATAGACCCTCCAGTCGGTTCTGGTGATCCCCAGCCCCTGGAGCGTATTGAAGATATGGTCTTCCCATCTTCCTCAACATTCAAGCTAGGGCCAAATTCATGTAACCTAAGCTGTATATTCAACACATGAAACAACGAAACATGGATTTAGGACCATATTTCCTGACCTTGTTTCCTGTTGAGAGGCAGCCGTAGGGACTCATGCGTAGGTCAATCCCCTCAGCTTGCCACAACATCTCCATAACCTGGATAATCTGCAGGGTCAACATGTCCTGACGAAGGTCTGCATGGGGAGGAAGAGAGAGAAAAAAGAAAGTTATCTCCAAGCAGATGTGTCTAATAGATGTGAACTGGATAAGGTACTACTTGGTAGCAGATGTTTGGGGGAGAATTTGAAAGGTATCTCTGGCAGCATTTTTGATATTCAACTCTCATTAGAGCTGTTAAGAATTTCATAATCTTTCATTCAATTTGTGATAAGATTAACAAACAGTATCTCTATGCAAACAACATATGCAAGTTACACTCTACTTGGTTGAACTAGTCTACCAAAGGCAGATACAATAAAGACAGTACTCTTGTTCAATCTTGGCAGCATAGACTTCTACAATTAAATTAAAGAGTTGAAATTACAAGAATTATTATATGTAACCAAAGTACTGAGTTTCCATTTTGAACCAGTCCTAGTTTAAACACACATGTAGACAGATACGTTCTTACCATCGCCATCTTTAAACATGAGTGTGACATGATCCCCAAATCGGTCCTCATTCTCAAACACAAGCCACAACGGACGCATCTTGGAGTCACGGAATTTGCAGTGGTCATTGCTAAACAAAGGTATAAACACTCTGTTAAATAAGCATATAAATTTTATATCACACATATAATAAAATGAAGTACACAAATTTGGTAAAAAGCCTTAGATTAGTACAATGGGGTTACAGTTCTGTATAAGGTCAAAACTGAAATAATTTTAACATCCTTAATCCTTTGTCTTCTCAAACATGCTACAAGTCTGTGTAATGCACTCCGCTATCCGAGGCTTTGATAATAGCCCGTCCCCGCAGACCTGTAGGGGCTGACCGGTGTTGGGCTGCCGCTTTAAGTGCCATTCAATCACGGTAGTGCAAAAGAAACCATTAAAAGAACCTACCTGAGCTGCAGCAGTTTAAACTGGGGTTCTACAGGGTTGTGTAGGTGGGATAAGGCATCGTGGTAGGATGTCTGCTTCAGACAGGCCTTCATGGCCTCCAAACTCAGCTGTTTGTGCTTCTCATTTTTTATGGCCTGTTTCTTCACCAGCTCGTTCACTGTCTTTAGCTTACTCAGGGCTTCCATCTGCAGCGGCAGTCAACATTAAGTCATGTGAGTCATAATAATTATTGTACACAAAACAAAATGTAAAATGTACGATAATTTATCCATTACAGTGTACTAGCATAAAACTACTCCTTGAAATCAAAGAGATTCTGTTGATTATTTAACAAAGATCATTAACACAATACATCATAATGCACATGTTGCCAGGCTACAAAATTGACCAAATATCATCATATACTAGTAGTGCAGTAACTGTGGAAACAAAGAGCTCCACTATTCTCTATGTACCTGTCTGCTGAGTGCCTTCATGTGAGTGACACACCCTCTGCAGTAGGCCTCCAGCAGCAGTCCAAACCTCACAGACACTGCTGGGTTGTGCATCTCAGACCTGAATCAGACAAGTTAAGTACACAATGTATGAAATATTGTGCTTTCCTTAGCCTGTGTTTACACAAGCTCTCGGCCGGAGGTTACTGACCCCACCCCAGGTCACAGGACCGGCTGGCCACTAGGAGTACGATTCGTCAGGCTAGTGTTTTCCTGGCCTTAAATAAGGCTCAAAACAGGACTGAAATTCATCTGAAGGACTTAACCTTGGAGCTCAGTCAACACTTTTTGCCCGATCCTCAGTAAGTACATGCGATTAGAAAAAAACAACAATATGCATAATTTCATGGAGTCATTTAAAATTTATAAAGCTTAAGAACTGTATTCTTCCTGTATTTACATCTATAATAAGCAAGAAGTATTTAATTCATTGAACATGTTTTAAACATCTTCTCAAAAGCGTCTGTGCATGGCGGTGTACCTGAAGTGCCAGAAGAGGTAGTGTCCGATGCGTTGATTATTGAGACCCCGTCCGAGAAGGAACCTGGCCAGCTCACAGTCCAGGTAAGCCTCGTACTTCAGCACCTGAACCAGCTGCAGCAGGTACTGGGACAGCTCCTCGTCACTGAAAAGACACACGCACAACATTAGGAAAGGTCCCTGAGGCCTTGCCAAAAACCACCAAGATAGCAAAAACGAAATCTCTAACAAGAAACTTAAGCAAGCCGATGGGAGATAGTTTCCTCCCTCTCCTTTATCCAAATAAACTAGCCCTGATAAATGATCAATGACATCATCCACTATTTTCTGCATTTGCAGTCTTAGAAATATCCTGCAGCTGCATTCAGTCTTCTTCATCTTCTTCCATTGTATCTTGCAAGCTCTCTTAGCCCTGATTAATGGACAGCTACCACTTCAACCATGTAACACAAAGATGATTCAAGATGGACTTACGTCAGCTGATTCAGGCACTTAACAGCAAAGGCACGGACAGCCTGGTCAGCGTAGTTGTAGTCCAGCAGCTCCATAGCAGCGTGAGGCAGGAGTGGGGACCAGGCATTCAGGAGGGCCTGCATCTGGGGTGGGGAGATTGACCATGAATACTCATCAATGGACTCTCTCTACTTTTGGGTTCACCCAAGCAGCAAATAGGGAGAGTGCTAAATTGAAATAATGGCAGAGGAACGAGATAGGCCTGCTCCAAAAAATAAACCCCTGGGAGCCCTAAATTTTAAAACAAATTGTATGTTCCAACAGTAAATTAGTATGTGTCCAGATGTCCCAGATGTGTTTGGGTGGAACACATGTGTCACCATTTTCTATATGTAAAGTATGTAAAGATGGTCTCTACCAATCTGGAGTGAAGAATTATTAAGAGCACTGTACTGTTATAACAGCTATCCGATTCCTGATACACCCTATACATTACCGACATGTATGGAAACCAACTGTTGAGCGAGAGCTTGATGATGATGATGTACATGTACTGTTATAACACTGTAGTACCTGTGCCACATCCCTGTGGTTGTTCCACTTCACAGAGGACAGCAGTTTGGCCAGTGCGTGGGGGAACAACTCGTGGATCTTGTCCCGGAGCTGCCAGATCATCTCCATGTCCTGGTCGAACATCGGCGCCATCAGCTCGCGGTCCAAGATGTACTGCAGCTGGTCTATTGCACCAAGGGAACTCTGAAACAGAGGTCATGAGATAGGTCAAAGGTGAGAGGTGCCCTCTTGGGTCACTGAAGAGGTGAAAGCGTAGAAGTGAGCTCTTCAAAAGAGGTCACACGAGAGATGAAAGTTGAAAAGTGAACTCTAAAAAAGAGGTCACAGGAGAGGTGAAAGTTGAGAGGTGAACTCTAAAGGCATATAGTCACTGGAGTGGTGAAAGGTTAGAGGTACAATTGAGTTCAACCACTGTCCTGTTTTCAAGTATATAATATCTGGTCCTATCATACCATTGAGGCTGCTTGGCTGTTAGGATCATCACCAGCATATAGGGGCTCCTCAGCCACCTGACTATCAGCCATGTTAGCAGCACATTCCAGAACCTACAGGAACAACACAGCAACAAAGTTAAGCATTCTGTCTGACACTCCCAATATGCTAAGTATAATGTAACATGCAATATATGGTTAACAACATTCATAAGGATTATGCAAGAGTTTTACAGACTGTATGACAGTTATTGTGAACAATGAACCTAGTAAAACCAGCAAGACTATACAAGAAATGTACTTTGAAAAACATTGAACATTACAGTAACTGTCGTGATCAATCACTGATGACACTTATATATATATTGGATAGACTATTTTTCTTTGTTTCAAATCTTTCCCACTATTTGATCTCTTCTTTGCAGAACTTGCAAAATTCATGCAGCAGTATAGTTATCCCCTATCTACACAAACAAATGTCTAGCACATCAACCAGCATATAAGTAAAAATAGCATGTTTATTGCGAAGGCTAATGAGAACCAATCATCAAAATTCTTCAGAACTAGTAAGACCATTTTGTAATATTCTTAAATCAATGCAAACTATATGTATGTAAAAACATTTAGGAGATATTATTTTGAAATTGTGATGATGCATGCATGGATATTTCTAACATGACTGTCCTTGGTGCTGAACTACTATCACAATGTTAAATTTGCTATCATAATGAGGTATTATTACCTTGTCAAAAGGTGGGTATATGATGGGGCAGGCATGATATGAGTGCAGCTCCACTTGGAGTGCAGTAGCACCAAAGTTGGGGTTGGACACCACCGTGCCGATGGGGTTGAGGACCTCGGCCCCACTGTCAGGCCAGGGCCAGGTGTGCAGGACAAAAGTACCAGATCTCAGGTGGTCACGGTAGTCAAACATGGTGATGTTCACCCAGCCTAGCGGGATGGAGTCCTTAGGATAGGACTGAAAGGAAAAAAAAAGCAAATATATCACTAATATTTACAGCCAAAAAGCAAGAAACTAGAAATTCATAACATGTCATCAAGTAAAAAGGGTACTCTCAACCTGCTTCTATATCAAAGCTCTTGTAGTACCAAGGATATTACAATTTGAGCTGCATATTGCTCAATACACAGTCAGGGAAATAAAATCAGAATGCTGAATATTAATAACAAGGCTTCTCAGCCATTCAAACTTGTTACCATTAATACATTTATCAACACCCACAAAGGAGAAATCAAAAATTAATGTACATAAATGAAATAACACATTATGCATCGTCTGTTCATGAAAGCTTGGTTTTGATTTAAAGAAGGGTATTTAGTTTTCTTTACCTCTCTGGACTCCCTTCCCTTTTTGCTCTTCCTGCCTTTCTTCCCAGCTTCATAGATGGCCAGGCAGATGCGTGCCATGCGGGGAAGGTCGTTGACATCAAGGTCAAACTCAAGGACCTCGGACCAGCTGGCGTCCCCTCCGACACACGAGGCTTCCTTGGTAGTGGAGATACTGCACAGGGTCTCCCCTCCATGATACAGGCCTGCCTTCACAAACACCTGGGAACACAGGTATGGCAGAAGCACCACCTATCAATATCTCACAGAACAGCAGTCAGTGATTGTGCAGAACTAGATGTACACTATGACTCTATAGGACAATGTAAGCCTAACTTTGTAGAAATTGTTGCTAGCCTGAATCAACAAAATTCTTCAGAACTAGCAGGCCCACTTTATAAGATCCTTGAATTTGAAAGCTATCCATATTACATGTAAATCATAGCTAGTCTTTTCAAATTGTAATGATAGCCTGCATATCTTTCTACATGTAACATAACTGTCCTTGGTGCTGAACTACTATCACTTTGTTAATTCACTGTGAGGATTCCATTTCATTCACCCTTCTTGTGTGACAAGCTTTCTTTTTTTCTTGCTTATCCATACAAGTGAGAGTGATCGCACAAAAAAAGACTTAGTACCAGCTGACTTACTCATCTAACTTTTCCTGATACAAAAATAGCTCAAGATCGCTTAACATCTACTACCATAATTCCACCAGGGTACATAATTCCGCCACCCTGAAAATATTTGTCCAAACAGATCTCCAACACAACGTCCTCCAGTATAACACACTCCTGTATATCTAAACTGCGCATACCTTGGGGGTTCCTGCACTAGGAATCTCTCAAACACAGTTTTTCAAGTGACGGATTGATGAAACCCAGTGGACTAATGTTAATGGAGGTTACCTTATTGTTGTCTCCTGCATTCAGGCTACTTGCATTAAGCACGGTGATCTTGACCCTTGCCTCAATGTTCCACAGGGACACCATCTTCTCCTGCTTACAGGGGAGGGGCGGGGGACCCTCGGGGTCAGGGGTCGTGGGAGAGGTCACAGGTTCAAGGTCAATGTTGTCCAGGTTCACCAGCATGAGTTGGGGTGTTGTAGTCTTGGACAGGCACTTCCGTACATACTAAAAGTGACAAAGTATTAATGTCATTTAATTAGCAGTTAGTAGTAGTAGTACAAATGTATATAAAAGGGAATTTCAAAAACAATATCACAACACTTTCTAGGAGTTAGTAACATACATAAATAAAGCATTCATGTAAGCAGAGTCTTATGAGTGCTGTAAAATTTGCTTTGCATTCCAGTATTTGTAATTAACGAATTGTTTTCAGAGGCAAGGAGATGACAAAAATAGAAGATAGTATAGTCATATTTTCTTATCTTGTCTATACAGACTTTCCAATTCTGCTTGGCAGCTACATGTACCAATATGATGATAATGATTGTAATAAGTTTAGGATTATTTTGCTTCTTTGCTCGAAATGATCTATGTGACAATCTAGATCTGTTTCAGTACTTCAGACACCTGCTGCATAGATCTAAACTGATAACAATAAATAAATCTCAAATAATGAAATAACAAATTGTAAATATTAAAACTAAGACATATCAAGGAAACTTTGACCTTGAGGACTGACCTTGAAACGGCTGATGGGGAACTCGCCGATGAGGTAGTCAAACTGCCCGCACACCTTCAGGGTGAACTCCGCAGGGTCTTCCTCGGGCTGGCGTAAGAAGGAGGCTTTCTTCTTGAGCGCGAGCTGGTGCAGCTCTATGGGGAACGCCATAACATGGACCTGGAAAGAGTAGCTCATCTGGTGAGGGAAAGAGAAAAAAAATATTAATCTTTTTATTGTCAGATTTTTTTAAATGGTTACGATTGGTTTCAACAGTTTTTAAATTGGTAAAAGATATGAAAGAGGTGGGTAAAATAAATTGTTTCTTTCATTTCTTTCAATTATTTTTTTACCTAAGGCTCTGCAAAGTCAAACTGGTCCAACAGTAAAGTAGTACATGGTTAGCTGGTGTGTAACACGGAAGGGAAGTTATACTGGCTATGTAGAGGCAGATACAGATGCTTTGTTTTATTCCCTGATTACAAGAATTGCTGACAGTGTTCGATTTCTTTCAGACAGTACAGTGAAAAATCAAGAAATAGACCTAATGGCCTTGAAGTCTGTCAAGAGATATGATAAATACCATACAAAGACACACCAGAGATGTACAAACAGCAGTTCTGTCAAAATAGCTAGACATTTTGTACGTAAAACACTGAAAGTGAAAACACAGCATTAGAAAGAAATGTTACATAAAGCAGACTGGACAGGAGGGAGCCATTTTTGCACTGTGCAGTGCAAGTGAGAGTTGGAAGGGGGCAGTGCTGCACACATTGCGACAAACAGTTCCTAGTCTGCCTATCAGTTGGACCTACATCTGTGTTATGGAAACGGATGTTGACCACGAGATTGTTGTTTGCGGGCTGCATGTGTTTCGGGAGGTCCTCGCTGGATTCGAGTCGTGGCGGAAACTGGTACTGCAAACGTTCGATCCAGCTCTTCTCTTTGCGTGAGTCCGCGATCTCGCGAACCATCTGCCTCATTCTACCTCGGAATTCGTCCACTTCAGGGTCCTTCATTGAGTCAAATTCATGCAAGCCTAAAGGAAAAACGTGAAATGTGCAAGTCTTCAGCAGTGCCCTTTTTCTTCCTTATGCAAACTCATAATGATTTTTTCCACTCATGGAGAAATCCCTCTTCAGAACCTCCATCCATGTAGAAATTTCAAAATCTAAACTAAAAGATTTTGTGATTATGGCATTTCTGTCCATTTAAGACAGCTACTGCTTTCACTCTCTTGACATAACCTGCTCCAACCCTATGATTACATAAAGCATATTGCACAAAAATAGTAGTCTATTAATACTAGGACCCAGTGTTCTCGCCAGCGCCCGTCCTCCCGTCATTTGACAGGTTTTTGTCGCTCATGACGGACAAAATTTTTACCCAACCCGTCATTTTAATGGACAAAAATCGGTGTGTGAAGATATTTAGACAGAGCTTAGAATTTTCAAAAACTCCAGAGGATCAGCGGAAGTTCATGACGAGGGCAATCTAGATCATATCTAATGCCCGCCGGCGACAACCCCAGCAACACACAGAGAGCGCTGTGGTGGTTGCTACAACTTGCTAGTAATATTTGGTGGCCGCCGAAAACTCGGCGTCATGCGCCGCCCTCCCCACTACAGTTTTGGCCGGTCGCATCAGGCTGACGTTTATTTCTGTTTTGTCCCTCTCGGTTCACCGTCAGTTATTGTCATCAAAGAAGCCTTAAAATTCAGAAATACTCCTATAGTAATCAGGCTTTCTGTAATCTGTGTAAACAGTATTAAAGTTCAAGCCGCGGCGGCTGAGTATTACATGCTTTCTTCCCACAAGAAATGGTAAACAGGCGTCAGATATTGTAATCCACCAATCACAGCGCACGTCTCCGTCTCGTCAGGAAAAAACGACCAATGACATACGAGTCTCGCTACTTGCGAGATTTCAGCTAAGCGTGAATTTGCGAGATGTTAGGGGAATGGCGGGAATCACAGGGAATCGCAAGGATCGCACGACGAAGCGGCTGTTGGAAGGCTTGAATCGACAACTTTTGAACACATTCAGTGCAGTAACCGGAGAAATTAACCGCGGAAAACATGGTACAAAAAAATGGACGTCTAGACGTCTTTATTGCGTTCTTTCTCAAAGTAGGGTGTCAAATTCCTCATTATGTTCGATAATTACAGGGCGCATACGGAACAAGTGTTGAAAAGTTGTGTTTTATTTTTGCCGACTTATTCTGTGTGTATTTTTTGTAGGACGTAGCTGATACGTAATAAAGTTTTGTTGTGCTAAATTTTATTTTCTTTGCCGATTGTATACATCATAGAAGTGTAGCTTGTGCGTGAAGTTGTGAACATTTGATATTTCCGCGATGACGGCACGCCTTCCCAAAAAATTGAGCCTGAAACCCTTGTGTAATTTTTCACCGAAAGAGATGTCATTAAACTAAGCTTATTCTACCAGGAAATTTGCCCCTCAAAATGCAGGAAATAGCGTTTCAGAGGGTCTAGATCTCAAAATTTTCCGGGGGAGAATACCCCCGGACCCCCCTAGAATGGTCACGCCTCCGGCGCGACGCCTTGCGCCTTCGGCGCTCGATATGTTGTTCCCCGAAGCAAAATTGAAATGACGGGTAAAAATTTCCGGCTGGCGAGAACACTGCTAGGACCACAGTAAATCTAGATTTTTTGTTCTCGATAATTAAGACAGTCTGCTCATCTTTGAACATACAGTTTTACCGTAGAAATCAGTACAGCCAGCTTCATGTTTTCCTTTCAGTACCCTGCTTTATTTCATCTTTAAGCTCTCGCTACATTTTCCAAGAACCAATGAAATAAATTGATATGGCCTAAGATATAGAGAGTTGTGAGTTCTGGCCTTACCTTTCCCTATAAGAACACTGATCTGAGAGTTGAGCAGCTTCTCTACTGCAGCCGGGTCTTTTTTCTTCTGCACCAGTTTCAGGACGGGTCGGAAAGGTCGCACGTCACACAAACGCCGCTGCTCCTCGTGAAGTTCCTCCTGATTTTCATGGAAAATAAATCCAGGAGTTCAGATGAGGGTTGTTTTGGATTTTGGTTTATAAAGTCCCAGATAGGTAAAACTTAAGAAAGATGACAAGGGTTCCATTAAAGCTTAAGGCTTTTTCAGAGAAAGAAAAAAATAGCGGGCAAGATGACGAAAAGATTGGAAGGAATTACCTACTATTTCAAACAGATCGTGTGACAAAAAAACTTATCGGAGAAGGACGTTGCCAAACTGCCAACTTGTCCGCCTTTTAGATTTTTTCTCCCTAAAACATACACTAAGAGGCATTAGATTGTAAAATTCCAGAGGGATAATGTTTCTAACCTGTTCAGCTGTCTGGTTGATGCACATAAAGACATAGGACTGGATCTCGGCCAGCTCTGAGTACAGAGGGTAGGTACGGGCCTCCTGCCATAGATCCTGGAGAAGAAAGGAATTACACATACAAATAAATCAATTCCATTGCTTACAGAACTGCCGACATTAGAAATACAGTTGAAAAAAGGAAGGAAAATCTTCTCAATCCAAAGTTTTCAAGGCAAAGCCATTGATTTTACAGCAGTCCTAATTGTAAGGAAATTAAAGGGAAACTGAAGGACAGGAATTTGTGTGGTATTAAAATCATTACACTGACCATGTCGTTCATTCATTCCATTTCATTCATTCATCTTTCATTTATTCCATCCATCCTTACCTTTTTGATCTGCTCGATGGTAGCGTCCCTGCTACAGGTGAGGGGGATGTAGATCCCCGTGGGGAGGAGACAGTCCAGCTGGATGGTGGGGGAGTCCGCCTCCTTCGCCCAGATGTCCAGCATAAAGGCCTCCACAGGCGGCATCTTGGGTAGCTGTTAGTCACCTACATGTAGGTACAAGGTAAACTGTGAGCTGTCACCATCGCATCATCAAGAGATTAGGCTGCGAGTCTATCATATTTTTGTTTTTGATGAATATTTTGCCTCTTTGTGTTTGATTTGCATTTCTATCATTTAACTGAGGTGGGCAGGGTTATGGATCCATAAAAGTATAATATGTGGTTTGTCTCAATTTACGCTGTAATGTAATACTACGTACATGCAAAATATGTACATTGTATAAAACATGCAGAACTATACAGTGACTCAGTCTCTAAAATGCACAGTACATTTTTTGATTAATTTGTCTACCTTGTATTCTTGTGCACTCAATTGATAAGTTGGAATTGAAATAATGATCTTACAACAATCAAGAAATTTTGGATTACTGTTGAAGAGAATATGGATTAGATAATGCTGTTGCGTGTATGTAAAGACAAATTTCTTTCAAAGATGATGCCATTGCAGTTAAAATGTTTTTCATTACTCATCAGATTGTAAATATATTAGATAATGTTGCAGACAGAGCCAGACATTCTCAACATAGTCCCACAAATTTGATCACTTTTATCTGTTAAGACCCATAGATTAGATTCTTGGGCTGTTTCATAGCCAAGGGGGAACAATTCACAGATAATTTGTCAATGCTACTTCTTTTTTTATAAGACTCCTTAGTAGTAATTGAAACTTGAACTTTATTCACTATTACAGGTGCATCAAATAAAATACCTTTTGCTATAAGAATGATAAGACCTAATAGTATACATTCAGACATTGTTCATCTAAAAATTTGTCATATCAATAGATTGATAATACGATGAAGAATTTTATACAAGTGGAAGCTCAAATCAAATCATCTTGTTGTTTTGGCTTTCCGCAAACAACACTTCTAATCTAATTAACTTCAGGGCTCGAAATAGTGGGTGCATGTGCACCTGTGTGCACCCAAAATTGTAGCTGTGCACCTAATTTTTGACTGTGAAAGATATTTTTGTACACTGTAGGGTACCGGTTCTCTTGTACACTAGCATACAGAATATTTGTGAAATGTCATATAAGAAAAAGCAATTAACCTTTTGTTGTACTTTATTTGATGTATTGCTTGGTTGAAATTTGACATCTGGATAGAATTACAGACTGAAGTTATTAATCAAAGGTGGCAATAGTGTCAAACTTATGTTTTGCTGACATACAACTTTATTCTATTTGGTGCACCCAAATTTTTTTCTGTGCACCTAATTGTTTTGGTTGGGTGCACCAGTGCACCTATCTCCAAAACGGAATTTCGAGCCCTGAACTTAGTGTTTGTTCCATTGGCTGGATAATCCTAACTGCAATGTATGAATGCAGGATGTATACTATCAAGTAAAAAAAGTAAAAGCCAACTTGCAGAAACATGTATCACTGAGGTAAATATTACATTTCAATTTGATATCAGGATACAATACATGGAATGTGCCTCGTAATTGTATCAGAAACATGTAAAATGGCAACAAAGCAAAAAACACAGAAATGCCACACTGGAAAGGCAAGGACATACAAATTGCACATTTCTTGAGACAGACAGACATTGAAAAGGTTATAATTATTCTTCCTTTACTTCATTATTAGAGGCCCATTTTGACCTTTTCAAATGGATTTGTGTTGTGGACACTATACAAGTTTTTCAAATATTTGGGGCAAGCAGTCTGTAACAGTCAAACATTACATGTGGAGAGCACACCTACAGTAGTGTAGACTAGCCTCAGGGATAAACAAAACAATTAGTAGAAATGAAATTCCTAGATACCCCTGACTTGAAGAGGTCTATTCTCTGAAACAATTATAGAATGGTTAATGTTTCTCATTTTCAGTGTACAGTTTATTATCATTAAGTTGTCTACAAATATGTTTATTTTAAGCATTATCTGTAATGATGACTTTGTGTACACATGCACATGTATACCCTATGTTAACACAACATACAAGCAAAGGGATCACTGACAGTACAAGCCTTTAATAGGGTACATGAGACATCCATGGAGGTTCAATACTAAGTGGCCTTGGGAATAAAGGTACTTTAGTACTAGTACAGATTTATATAATGAATGAATGAAGACCTTTATTGCACATTTCTGCCACACTTGGCTAAGTACAGGTCGCAACAAAACAAAATAACAAGTACAGTTTACATATACAAAAGAATATGGCTATCATTAGATAAATTCTACTTCTCCTCGCTTAACGGTTATAGTAGATAGATATAAAAGAACAGACGTGTTTTTCAATGGTAGGTTTGTCTAGTCAATAGACTTAAAGAGGTTCTTCTCAGCTATGTATATGCTGAGTCTGTCACTGGAAATTGGAGGCAAGTCAAATAGAAACTTGCAATTGTGGAAGTCAATTTCCAACAGGACTCTTTGTGATTGACAAGATCTGGTACTATAATTATTATATATAATACTGGATTCTTGGTGTATTGTCTGGTGTAAATGTTCGATTAGATCTGGTAAATGTTCGATTAGATCTGGTTGGCATGACTTAATTGCTGCAACTTCCAAACATAACTTATTGTCCAAAATATATTTTGCAATACAGCCTTAACTAGTGTTGGAGGACTACATTTTTCGCCATCCTGACCTCGCAGGAGAATGACATTTTCTCGCATACAGACCTTATCATGTACTACAGAAAAATCAATAGAAAGGGGCAAATAAGTATAAATTTATCAAGATTCACAACCTTCATTTCGAAAAAAAACCTTACATACAATATACCCTTTTGAAATTTGAGCAATGAATAAGTTATCCGAACTTGTATTACCAATGTGGTTGGAAATTGTTATTGTGGGAAAGACATTATAATTAGGCAGGTGGCCTATAAAACCACTAAAACTATGCAAACAAGCTGCCTGAATACTAGCCGTGGCGACTAACGAAGGGAGTTTTTGCTTGATATTACATATACTTTCCCTTCTTAGTCGTGGGGCAGTACACGATTTGACTTCTAGTCTAGCGACGCCGGCCTTCAAACTTGCACGCCGGGCCCGATTCTTGTTCTCCCTGAACTCCTAACACCCTTACCTGCGACGCCGGTCACTAAAACGACGCCGGAAACCCCATGTTAATCCACAACAGGGCTTGATGCGGCAGAAGTCAATGGAAAACAACATCGGGTCCGCCATTTTTGGTCTAAATTTTGAAGGAGAGGAACGTCATCACTACGTCAGCGCTTGTATAGCCTGATTGGTCAAGCCTAGTCATTTGAGTAAACGCACCAATCAGGCTGTACAAGCGCTCCTTCAAAATTTAGACCAAAAATGGCGGACCCGATGTTGTTTTCCATTGACTTCTGCTGCATCAAGCCCTGTTGTGGATTATCATGGGGTTTCCGGCGTCGTTTTAGTGACCGGCGTCGCAGGTAAGGGTGTTAGGAGTTCAGGGAGAACAAGAATCGGGCCCGGCGTGCAAGTTTGAAGGCCGGCGTCGCTAGACTAGAAGTCAAATCGTGTACTGCCCCACGACTAAGAAGGGAAAGTATATGTAATATCAAGCAAAAACTCCCTTCGTTAGTCGCCACGGCTACCTGAATACGTGCACATTAAAAATTAATGTGTATCTGCACACCAAGGAAATTGTTGCATGTCGCTCTTTTGTTGCAGGAGAAACAGACAATTAAGGTTGTTTACAACATTCTATGTCAATCAAATTATGATGACGCATGTGCCGTGACCAATCAGCGCACTGCAAAAGAAGGCGGTTCTCGCAAAGTGGAGGGTGGGTTGGGGGGTGGTGTAGAAAAACCAAGAAAAATCACCCATGGTTCTTTAAGAATTTAAAAAGAAAGTTAACACATGTCGAAATTATTTGTACATGGGTCTTAAACTAATTTGTGTCAAGTCAACATGTACAAGAAGCTGAGCAACACCATCGACATTATCAAATATCTTCAAGTTTCTACCGCGAGTTTAACCTCTAAATGTCTACCATTGATCGATATGCATACGAGCTACAAAATACATGTGTTTCGTCTTAGCTCCGTAGACATTGAAAACGGTAATATGTCGAATTATTGTTGAAATATCGTATACAAAAGAGGTACTACTTACCCGATATAGTTTGCACTATAGATAGCGTGGTTTCCTGTTTTCCGACAACGGGCCGAAATATCTGTGCATACCGGATAACATGTCTACTTGTGAAGCTAAGGTCTGAGCTTCTGAAGGAAAAGGCAGGAGATCTTGGCGTCTGACACGGCTTTTCTCGGCCCTGTATCGCTAGACAGGTCTAGCTGTCCTGCTAACGTGTTGTGAAGGGCATTTTGGAAGAAAAATAACCCGGTTTGGGGCCGAAAAACGGGGACGAAAGCTTCCTCCTAGCCACACGGCAAGTCGACTTTTCGGTCTTTCACTTCCGCGTGAAGACTGACCCCGCAACCTCTCAACTTTGACCTTACTTGATAATCTATGTAACGTTATAGATTCAACCACGGTTCGCTTGTCGAGCTTCAGTGTTTTCACTTACAATTTGTTGCAGAAAGCAGCAGAAAGAAGAGCGATGTAAGAGATGTTGAGCACTATTTGTCGAAACTATACACAGTGATATGTAAAATGCAGTTCATATTTTCATATTCATTCAGCGAATCAAATTTACCTGCAGCGGCTTAGAAAATTGGCGGCTGACGTCAAACGTGGGCGGTAAAATAATTTATAAAACATGACGACAAATGGAATAAGGGTTAAAATAGAAAATATAACGGAACATATTACGGTGTAATCCTTATCTCAAAGCAATCAAAATAGAGCATAAAAGACTAGAATTATTATTTTCCAAGTAGTTTCTTAATGTGTAATACAAACTAGTAGCCTAGTCAAGGCAAAAAAAAAGATAGTCTACGCAATACAGGATAGGGACAACTTAGCCGTGGCGACTGTTGCACTGTTGTATTATAGCCGGTATATACAAGACAACAAGTAAAAGTAAGCCGTGTAACAGTCGCCACGGCTAGGGACAACTCTGTAAGAGAAAGACAGCCGTATAGTTAGCTCTTCATTTGAGTCAGGAATGATTCTAGTTCTCCTTCATCTATGCATCAGCCTGAATATTACTTTTTTGCGTCCTATACTGGCGCAGTGGCCACGAGGAAAGTAACAATATCTACACTCTTAAGAAGCGAGAAGAAATTGAACCTGTACATAGCGGTATCAATTAGTATTTAGAATAAGATGTACACACTAGTTAGATACCACCTTTTGTTATCACTGTAACTGTACTTCTGCTTATTACCATGACCTGAACTTCGCTCATCAGAGCATAAACGTGCAATAAAGGTCTTTCATTCATTATTCATTCATCAAAGAGTCGGACGTTAAACTATAGAGAGAGGGTAGCGTTCAGTGGGGCAAGATCAGTAGCGGTTAACTCAGTGAATAAGCGTTAGAACTCACCGAAATTCAGGATACGCAGAAACGTGTTTATCTGTTGTAGTTGCAGCAACCGGCAGCTGATCCTTGCAGACAGTGTGACAGCCGAGTGAATTGTTTACACACAGTTACCTCATGTTTTTCATAGCCTGGGTACCATCCTTCTAGTTAATGCACCGGTAATCAAGCGAACATGGAGAGCCAGGGGTATCTACGGAGGATAGCACCCAGCCTATGTTTTCCATATGTAACATTACTGATTACATTAAGAGATGCATTGGTCTGGCTAGTAGGAGGGTGTGGGGTTGGTGTTGGTGGCAAAAGAATTACATGTATTGCAAAATATAGACAGTTTTACTATTTTGTTTTTGTTTCGGCTTTGTAGGGATTGTTATGGATTTTGCGACTATTGATGGGTATGTACGTTTCCTCAGTAAATTTGCTCTCGCAAAATCTTGCAAGACATTTACGATCTTGTGTTAGCAGCTAACTTCTGTTTATATCTACTTGCTTTTGTATAGTTATACTGTATGAAGCGAGAGGTATCATAAATCCCTATAAATATATGGCATTATTGTACGCATAAAGGATGAGATGAATATGGCTGGAAAGAGAGTTTATACGTAGCAATTGAAAGATCTATAACGTTAAGAATAATTCCACGACTCTGCATTGTTTTACCGCGTCTATTTGTAGTGTGTTTATTATTGATGCTAAAGAAAGTCTGATCTGTCTAGTGCCCATGCAGACATGGCCAATTCGTACCACAGCTGTAAGAGAGCGCCACCCTGCAGGATGTTGCCAAATGGCAGGGCTGTCAGAGAGTTTTGGAGCTGGTGTGTTACACCGAAGGGCAGTTATACCAGTTATACAGACACAAATGTCAGTCTGATTCTCTGTAAGTTAAGATAGGAATTTTGTTTACACAGCATTATATAGATTTATCTATTCCATCTATTGGTTCGGCTGTGATACATATCCAACCAAGATAGCTCAACTAGCTAGCCACTGACTGTTGCAAATGTAGCATAGTTTTCAAAACCTTTAACAACGGTATACACATCCAAATGATAGTTTTTACGTATATGCACTCAAACCCAAACCACATTAATATTGACGTGTAAGACATCGCAGAAAAGTTCCCAGTCCTCACATAATCTTAAGGCTAATGTTTCCTTACTTTACTGACAGCTTTAACTTCAACCTTACTCATATTTGTAGGCTTTCTATAAGTCAAATTTCATGTGCTTCCCACACTATTAAAGCATTTTAAGAATGTTTTCAGCATGGTCGATATACATTGTAACATGATTTGATGAAGCCTAGTAATGATCTTTGGCTATTGTAAATACTCCCTTATACTGTTACATAGGTTGTGGATCACATCATATCATCATAAAGTCTTATTTCCCACACCAATTCTAACTTCAACATACGATTTGCTATATTATGGTTACAGAGGTTTTGAACTCCATCCATAGTCTTATTTGAACAATCCACGTGATAGCCATTGTATGCTAAAAATACATGTACATTTGTACCTTGACCGCACGCACACACGCACACATTTCGGCACAAACAATGCTTAACCGGTTCACGTAGAGTAATTTTGCAAATGATGGTATTACTTGCGATAATTTCCATTCACAATCTATGTTACCAATGGAGATGAATAGTTTGAATAATTTTCATTCCCGTAGCGATAGCTGGAATTTTTGACACTATATTAGGCGATGAAAATGGGGAATGATTAAAACTTCCATTCGTACGCGTGTGACGTTAAAGTTGTCATTGATATTTTCAATGCACAATGAGTTGCGCTGCATATTTCCAGTATTGTGGTCCCTTTGTCTATTTACAGGGATTTTACTGAGTAAATTCTATACTTCATATACCCTACTGTTAGGAGAAGAATCTGCCATGGAAGCCAAACGGAATGTAAGTTGGCATGTAAGCGGTGTTGATTTTCTTCATAGTTTTACCATCGAGGATGAGAAGATAGTTTTTCTCAAGGATTGCGTCAAAAACAGACGACAGAATAACACCATCATCTTCGTCCTTACCGTCCGGATTGGGAACAAAACTCGGTTCACTAGCGTGGTGATTCGGGTGGAACCAGACTTGGTCTTTCCCAGGGGCGCACAAGTTCTTTTTTACTATAGACAGCGAACCATTGACAGGGTTAGACGGAGAAAAGTCGAGGACGACGCCATACACGTAACAATAGTGTCGGGCTCGGTAATTTTCGTTGATAATCGGGACTTCGATTTGGTGAAGGAAGTCCTGCATGGGGTCTTTGCTGCGAAATGTTTTAGTCTCTACCGATTTATTTGCTAGATCGATGGTGTACCGATGAAACCTAGTTTGGGCAACACTTTGGTAAAGATCGGATTGATTTCGTAGCAAGGGGATTTTGTATTGTGTTAAGATAGAAATGCCATCATCTGAAGCACAGATGTCCACAATAATCTTCCCGTCGTCTGTTTCGTAAGCGTTTGCATGATGGGTAACAAAAATGGCGTCATGTTGAAGATATTCTACCTTCCCAGTTTTGATGTTCGCCACTACTATAGTTGTTTTCTCGTCAGGGAACCACTGCATTGCCTCGGCCACCTCGACTGTGGTTACCATTTTCTCCACGCTGACAATTGCGGGATGGGCAAAGAATATAACATAATTCTTAGTTAGACCGAAGCTATGCATGTAAGTTGATTTATCTGTCTGAAAGTTGGCTATGATTTCAAAAGAAGTAAGATTCATCATTCTCACTACATAGTACTGTTGTTTCTGGCCCGGTATCAAGCCCGGTGCCAATACATAGTTAATGCTGTTATTGGTACCAGGTTCTATAAGAGGGTGGGCACAGGATTGAACAAAATGTGACAGAAAATGTACCCCATCGATTGGAGGGATGGAAACTCCTGTAGTGACAAGAGTTTCCAGGTCAAACTTAGCGTAGACCCATTCGTCTGTCAGCGCGGCGTACTCGCTGTTTTTCCCGTGTCCGTACTTCCACACGTTGACATCGGTGTTGTCGAAGGGGTAGAGGAGCGCTTCCACCTTTTCAAGCTCGCTGAACTCAGGATCAACGCCAAGGAAAGTGAGCGAAGGGGCGTAACGATTGGCCTTCTTAGATCTGTCAGGAAAAAATATAGAGGTCACAATGTTGGTCAAAAATATCGTACACGGGCTCCTTTTTTTTCAAGAAAATCAAAGAATATTGTCAAAAATATCTATCGTTACACAACAGTAATGTCATTCTGATATTTGTTATTACAACTTTGATATCAGCACTTGTCACCGGGACATAGTATTTCAATTCCAAGATTACATTTTTTCTCCGATCCAATGACAACTTACCTCGTGTAGGAGCTGGATTTGAGGAAAGCTGAGGAGAAGTTTAAGCCGTGTTGCCCGATGGCTACGCTGTGCATCTTGGCAAAACCGTCGAAAACATGGATGACCGAACGGCCGCCAAGCTCGAACATCGCAGGAGCGTTACGAACCTAAAAGATGGGAAAATCAATGAGAATCTAGCTGCTTTTTACGTCACAAGGACGACGACGATAGAAATAGTGATATCTACGCAGTAACAACACTTAGTACATAATTGTGCATCAACCTTCATAAAGACACCATGCAGAATATGACATTGCAGATAAGCACGTACGCCATATAAGTTAACTAGATCTATGAAAATTTCGCGGTAGTTTCAAAGACATTCAAACTTCAGCCACATTCTACATAATCACCCCCGTATACGTGCAGCTCCTGGCCGCACGGTCCATGCAGCTCCAGACCGCACGTCCAGCTCCTGGCCGCAATACAGCAAAATCGTGTATGATAACTGAAGGTCAGGAGCTAGACCGTGCTGCCAGGAGCTGAGACTGTGCGGTCAGGAGCTGCACTAGTATACAGGGGTGATTATACGAAGTAGAATTGCAAAGAAATGAAAACGTTATCAAAATTGCCTTTCTGAAACCGAGAGGCATACCGTGATGCCATATAGTAATGCTTATTGAAGGTGAAGATAAGCGGTAGCATTTTGTACTTGCCAGCGTTCCCTCCAACCATTTCGGAACGGTGCCGTTAGAATCGTACTTCATCGGGATGTGTTGTAATTCTTCGACATTCGTCCGGAAGAGGTTTAACACGCCGTCGGGAGCCGAGGCGACGACCGACAACGTCAGGACGAGAAGGAAGCACACGCGGACCGCGTGAAACGCCATTGCTGAAGTCTTCTGAACGCTAGGAGACAGTGACCTCGTGAGTGGTTTAAGTTTAATCAATGTCTAATGAACTTTCGAACTCAGAACTTTGTGTTTCACGGCACCACTACTTAAAGACCCCAGTAAAACTATATAAATACGGGATAATGTAAACTATAGGCTTCAGTATGCGCCTGGCAGCCGTACAGTGCACATCAGTGGAGGCCTGCCTAAGAAATTGTACCATGTACAAGTTACTCTTCAAGTCATGTTTGAAATCTATAGATAACATATAAGAATTTGAAGTATGGCTACACATAAAGAAGTTAGCTTGAAGGACAGTTAGCCAAGAAATAAAGTAATGACAACACTGGCTTGCAATTTAGCTTTGAGACATTGGCTAGCAGTTATATGTACTGTTCTACAGAGCCCTATTCTATGCTGGTTACAACAACAAGAAGACGCAAAAAATCCCAAGTCATAATTCTAGAGACACAACTACCTAGGCTAATGTTGGGAAGACATTGGAAATTTATATCCATTTAGACACTCTAACACAACGTTGAGAGTTTGAAGATTTGAAGAAGGTTGACTTCCTCCAAACTGAAAGTTGTAGATAGCATTGTCTTCATTATCCAAGGGATCTTATCTGATTGAAACTTCCTTGGATTATGTGACTTTTTGATAGATATCTGGGCTATTCTGCATTGTTTGATACTGTTCATAGAAAAACCAGTACAGAAAATAAGTTTGAATTCTCTGACAGTTATTATGGTAATCTTTCCCTGCTATTGTCCCAGGCTGGCAGACATCTAATCCTTTTATGAATTTATGTGGTTATGGGGGATTAATCCAGCCCTCAACCTGCTAGGCAGCTCACAGTAGGAGCACTCCCTTTACAACTTCCCCAGGGCAAGGTTTTGGTTCCTTTAAGCTCTCGGCTTGGAGTTTTTGCACGATTTCGTAGACATGTAGTCCGACACCGTCAAAGTCTATGGGCCGTAGTACTTTGATAGACTGGCTATCGATTACCCCTGAATGTGTCATCAAAGATCCCAATGTTGATATATTTGTATAGTAGATATTCCATTTCTCTACTGAATTGAAATGGCAGCGATAGCTACGACCTACTTGTAGGCTACATACATTAAAGGATCACCAACTTGGATAAGATCTAAGTAATCGCATTGGACCAATAGCATGTAGTCGGACTCAGGAAACGGTCAAAGTGGACATTTTCTTTCTTGATATTTGAATGATCATTTCAATCTTTGGATTACATCTGCATACGCAAAACATCCCTAATTCGTAACTGTTTACATGCCTCTGCACTACTTTTGCGCCATAGATTTTGTGGTGAATGGCGACCTTTAGTCATAGTACGTCATTTGGTCATGTTATGTAATACATGTACTTTAAATGTTACAAGGCCGGAGCTAGGGGTCACCCATAGTTCAGGCCTTCAATAGGTCGGGAACCAAACATACAAGCACAAACCCATTTACCACAACGTGGAAATGAAAGCCTTGACTGGAATTATCATGGACTGCTTTTCTTGGTGATTGGGATCGTTCTGAGGACTGGATCCCACGCGCTTTGTCGATCTAGATACACGAATTGATTGTGATAAGCCAAGAGTTGCCTGTACAACAAAATGTGCAGCCTTTGTATAATGAAGCAGAGGAAGGCTCTTAATATTAGTACGAATTCAACTAAGTGAAATTATCGTCTCAATGAAAAATGGAGATATTATTTGTGTGTGTGTCTGTCTGTGTGTCGGTTTGTGTTTCCAGATTTTGTCAAGAACCTCTGGATGGATTATGATGATATTTGGTATGTGAGTAGGCGTCTTTGGTATGTGGGTAGGCGGTATGAGGGTCTTCACATGTTGGGAAGACGAAGGTCAAGGTCAATGTGTGTCCCCTGGTATGTGACCTTGGTACTGCAGCAAAACTTCCTTTTTGTATCTTTTGACCTACACATGCTATCGTTTTGATTTTAATTTGGTGGTAGAGAGTTTGTGATGTAAGGAAGAAGTGGTGTAGGTCTGCAGGGGCGTTTTTGTTAAAATCTTCGAAGTATGATAACTGAACAAAGAAACGACGGATTTCCATGATAATTCAGTATGCGGATAGCTTAGACAGAGATGTACGTATGCTAATCGAAACTTAATTTGCATAATTAATGAGGAAAAGCTATATTTGCAGTGTTTTTCATTATAGGACTCAAATCCATGGAACATACGTATTTTCTGGTAGATGGAACATTCACAGATGCCATTATGGAAATAAATTCTTTACTTGCATAATTAATGCAAAAATGGCATATTTCTTCTGAGTGGTAAATGATTGGACTGTGGACATTGTGACTTTTTGTAGGTCAGTCAAAGGTGTACATGACCAAAGTTCACTAGACCTCTGATGAGATCATCACTTTCCCCCGGAGCTCAGAAGGTTTCAGACATGGCGGTCTCCACGGTCCACCTGTGCTTCCTTCTCGCCGTGACGGTGTCGGCGGTCTCCGCGACACCCAAACATCTTATGGACCTCTTCACGACAAACTTGAAGGAACTTCAACACGTCCCCATGAAGTACGACTCCAACAACACCATCCCGAAATGGCTGGAAGGAACTCTAGTAAGTACTGAGAAAATGCCGCTTATCTTCAGAAAAGTACTTTTTTGTTGGATTCGTTTGCAATGTTTCAGAACGTCATATCAGCAAAACTTATACTTAAGATTTAGAACTGTCACCGAGAAAGATTACCCCTATAAAAGTACTGGTCATGTCAGCGGTCAGGTATTTTAGAGTCAGAGTGATGTTGATGATACGCAGTTGCCTGACTAAATCGCGCTCGTAGCGGCCGGCCCGACGGATACCGCTCTCTCGGGGAGGGGGTCACTAGTTAACCTCCGCTAGTGAGAGATGGTGTAAACACAGGCTAATATACGAATGATATGAACTAAATCAAGTTAATGCCCGATAGAAATTCCACATGCGATTAGGAGAAGGTTTGAAGTCAAACCACTTTTCCTGGGAAGGAAGGGGGGTAGGGGTGCGGTGAAGAGATCATTAGGTATGTACATAGGGCAAATTGATTTCACAATCCCCCACAGATATTTGCTTTTTGATGAGCTTGAAGCTGAAGCGTTTTGGTCGTCTTTTGCAACGCTGATTTGTAAAACAAATTTAGTTTTGATCGGCAATTTTTATTCTCATGGCGTCTCATCAAAGGTGTCCACACTTTTCTGTGACGCTTTGCTTTTGTTTGTGGCCACTGTAACTTGATAAACGACATGGTTTTCCTTAAACCCCCGTTCTTTAGGTTCGGAACGCTCCTGCGATGTTCGAGCTTGGCGGTCGTTCAGCCATTCACGTGTTTGACGGTTTTGCCAAGATCCACAGCATAGCCATCGGACAACAGGCCATCAACTTCTCTTCAGCCTTCCTGCAAACAAGCGCCTACACAAGGTCTGCTTTATTCTTTATGAAGCCAAAACAAGTACTGTAAATGCATTTAAGTTCGCGTGGTTCTTATTTAGCACTAAGACGAAAATGGCGTGTTTGCGGTGGTTTTAAGTTTGCGGCAGCGCTATAGTCACATACTGCTACAGTATAGGACAAAAATTTTCGCGGTGGTTTTAAGGGAGCGGTGAAACGGTCGCCGCGAAAACATAAACCACCGTGAACATTTCTGCATTTACACTATATCCTACTTTTGTCGCTGGCCGAAATAGTTCGATATTCTTAACTATTCTTTGGACTTTGGCTCTTGTCGTCTCTGAAGACGGTCGACAGCTTTCGGTCTATCTCTCAGCTTAGCAGTCAGTCACGATCACTCTGGGGGGGTCCTAGCTTTGCAGTGCCTCTCGTGACTTAGGAGACCAATTCTGGCACGGCAAATCCTGTTGCAGAAAGTGCAGTGAAAGACTTCACTGACGTTTATCCCCTCTGTTCTGTTTTTCCTTCTATGTCTAGCTTCCGATTCTCTCTTCTCACGGGCAGCCCTGTAGAGCTCCATGCCGCTGTGCACTGCTGCTCTCCATCTACATCTGTCTGCTGCTATATATTCCCAGTTGTCCTTGCAAGTAGAGAAATCTTGGAGCGTAGATTTGCAGATATCCTTGTACCTCAGCTTAGGTCTTCCCCTGGGGCGGCTCCCAGTAGAGATTTCACCATACAGTACTCTCTTTGGAAGTCTTGTGTCGTCCATCCGACTGACATGACCTAGCCAGCGCAGTCTATTTTTCCGTAAAATCTCGTACATAGATGGGATGTCTGCTTGCTCTAGCACCTCTTGGTTAGTAATTTTTAACTATTCTAGTATTGGTAATATTGTCAGCAACTAGAATGGCAACATTTTCGGGAAAATGCAGGATATTCCCCTCCCATTACCTACACCTCAAATATGACATCCTTAGCATTGAATGTAGGGGTATTATAAAGTTTCTGCATAAATTATACAAACGAGGCCCTCATTAGCATAATTTATGGCCAGGTTTTCAGACCTTTCCTAATGGTACCTACATCTCAAATATAACATCCGTAGCTTTCACGGTAAGGGAAATACAAGTTTATGCCTAGATTATGCACATGAGGTCCAGATTAGCATAATTTATGGCCAGGTGTATTCACCTTTCCTAAAGGTACCTACAACTCAAATATGACATCTGTAGCTTTTACGGTAAGGAGAATTCAAGTTACTGCATAAATTATGCAAATAAGGTCCTTATTAGCATAATTCATGGTCAGGTTTTCTGAACTTTCCTAATGGTACCTACACCTCAGATATGACATCCATAGCTTTAACGGTAAGGAAAATACAAGTGTATGCATAAATTATGCAAATTATGTCCTCATTAGCATAATTCATGGCCAGGTGTGTTCATCTTTCCTTAAAGTACCTACATCTCAAATATGACATCTGCAGCTTTTATGGTAAGGGAAATACAAGTTTCTGCATAATATATGCAAATGATGACCTCATTAGCATAATTCATGTCATGGTGATTTCAACTTTCCTAAAGGTACCCACATCTTGAAGATGACATCCGCAGCTTTGACGGTAAGGGAAATTCAACTTTATGCATAAATTATGCAAATGAGGTCCTCATTAGCATAATTTATGGCCAGGTGTGTTCACCTTTCCTTAAGGTACCTACATCTCAAATATGACATATGCAGCTTTTACGGTAAGGGAAATGCACGTTTCTGCATAAATTATGCAAATGAGGTCCTCATTAGCATAATTTATGTCCAGGTGCATTCACCTTTCCTAAAGGTACCCACATCTCAAAAGATGACATCCGCAGCTTTTACGGTAAAGGAAATACAATTGTATGCATAAATTATGGAAATGAGGTCCTCATTAGCATAATTTATGGCCAGGTGTGTTCACCTTTCCTATAGGTACCTACATCTCAAATATGACACCTGCAGCTTTTATGGTAAGGGAAATACAAGTTTATGCATAGATTATGCAAATTAGGTCCTCATTAACATAATTTATGTCCAGGTGTATTCACCTTTCCTATAGGTACCTACATCTCAAATATAACATCCGTACCATGTAACATAAGGAACAAATAACGTTTTGCAATACCATTAGTAGAGCTACATGTACCACCGCACATCTACTTGGTTTTTGGCAGAAGAAGAAGAAGAAGAAGAAGAAGAAAGAAGAAGAAGAAGAAGAACAGGCAAGCAAAAACAGTATATCCCCCTTCCCACTGGAAGGGGAATATAATTACGAATACAAGGCCGGGTACTCTAAGATAAGTGGTATTTTCAAATACATGCTAAGGTGTAATGCAAACGAAGATAGTAGGTTTATTTTCTACATGCTCATACAACGCAATGATGTCACATATTTGCTACCTGCATATCAATTTGAAGTAGAATAGGGGTTACTCAATTTGCTAATGCAAAAAGTGACCAGAAAACTGACTTGGGAGAACTTAATCTCTTACATTCTTCAACAGATCTAAGGCGGCCAAACGTTACGCCCCTGCCATCACCTTCTA
The DNA here is from genome assembly GCF_035083965.1 of Branchiostoma lanceolatum. Lineage (NCBI taxonomy): Eukaryota > Metazoa > Chordata > Leptocardii > Amphioxiformes > Branchiostomatidae > Branchiostoma > Branchiostoma lanceolatum. Next base: position 8,815,018 of record NC_089731.1, on the reverse strand, counting down.
CGGCGTCGACCCGGGGTTTAACGCTGTTGAGAAGCTGGAAGCCTTCGAGTTCCCTTACGACAACACCGACGTGAACGTGTGGAAGTACGGGCACGGGGACAACAGCGTGTACGCCGCGCTCACCGACGCGTGGGTCTACGCTAAGTTTGACCTGGACAGTCTTGCCTCCCAAGGAGTTGATATTCCTCAAGTTAACGGCATACATTGGTCTCGTCTTGTCCAATCCTGTGCCCACCCTCTTGTCGAACCCGGTACAAATAATAGCATTAACTACTTAATGTTCCCTAGTTTGATTCCCGGTCAAAAACAGCAGTACTATGTAGTGAGAATTAAGGACCTGAACACTTTCGAAGTTTTGGCCAACTTCCAGTCAGAGAAGTCATCATACATGCATAGTTTTGCCCTGACTGAAAATTACGCAGTGTTTTTTGTTCAACCAGCTGTCTTTGACTTTATCAAAATGGTAAACACAGCAATGGTGGGGGATTCTATGGGGTGGTTTCCCGAGGATAAGACACAAGTCGTAGTGGCCAACCTCAAAACAGGAAAGATAGAAACAGTAGAAACCGACGCCATCTTTTACACGCACCACGCAAACGCTTACGAAACTGCCGATGGTAAGATCGTGGCCGACGTTTGCGCGTTTGAGGAGGGTGTGGCTGTTTTTGGTGACTATAAACTCCCTATGTTACGAAACCTAACCACTCTACACCAGAGGCCGTCCAAATCTAGGCTTTACCGTTACACTATTGATTTAGCAAACAAGTCCGTTCAAACTAAAACTTTCCGCAGTGACGACCCCATGCAGGACTATCTCCACAAAGTCGACGTTCCGATTATTAACGAAAACTACCGAGGCCGCCACTACTGTTACCTTTATGGCGTTGTGTTCGACTTTTCTCCGTCCAACGCTTTAAACGGTTCCTTTGCTTTGGTAAAAAAGAACCTGTGCACCCCCGGTAAAGATCTCTATTGGTATAAACCGACTCACTTCGTCAGTGAGCCGAGCGTCGTCGCCAATCCCGACGGGAAAGACGAAGATGACGTAGTCGTCCTGTCGGCTGTTTTCGACGCCGATCAGGGCAAAAGCTATCTCCTCATTCTCGATGGCAAAACCATGAAACCCATCAACAGTGCCTACATGCCAACATACATTCCGTTTGGCTTCCATGGCAAATTTTTCCCAAAAGAATAAGTGCTCCCTTTTGGAAGATTTAGCTCCTAACGTTTCGTTGTTACTCTCAAGATCACTAAGTTCATACATATTGTACGACTGTCAATTCTGTTTGCAAAATCTTGACAGAAATATGCTCTCATATATTTTTCCACAATGAAAGAATATGGCCCACTTGTGTAGAAGGGTTTACATAGAGATGGAACGGGGAAGTATGGCAGTCTCGATTAACTAATGAGGATGGCCCAGAGTTCACTGCGAAATATTGTGGCAAATGTGTTTTTTGCCTGTATTTTATTTTGTAGCCAACCAAGCCATATAATATGATTTAACAACCGTCCTTGTCCATACATGTAGTTTAGTAGGTTATGTACAGTTGTAAAGTACGCAGAAGTGTCGATGATGGCAGTTTGACAAATCCTCGTGAACTATAAGTAACCCCTAAGGTATGACCTTTGGCTATCGTGTACCGTTTGGTTGGTCACTTTATGTAAGACTTGGACGTTGATACCTTAGGGGTTACTTAGAGTTCACAAGGATTTGTCAAAATACCATCGTCGACACTTCTGCGTACTTTACATACAACCTATTAAACTACATGTATGAACAAGGACGGTTGTTAAAGCATGGCTTGGTTAACTCTATAAAGTAAAATGCAGGCAGAAAAATACATTTGCCACAACATTTCGCAGTGATGGCTTTATCTAAAAGTTTTGTATCACTTTTAGGGTGGTTTTAATAAACACTTTGTTTAAAGTATCAGCTACTGACTTATTTGTGGTTTCCTTATAACCTCCCTAAAAATGGGAGGTAAAGTTCTGGGCCTGTGTGTGCGCACGTGTGTGTGTGTATCCGGCGCAATATTTTAAGAGCCCCCGAATGCATTGCGATGATATTTGGTGTGTTTGTAGGTGTTGTAGACGCAAAGGTGATGAAGGTCGATTTCGGGCCTCTGGTGGCCGACCTTGCTACTGCCGCAGAACGGCAGGTTTTATATGTTTCTTGACGTGCTGTGGTCTTGATTGTTCTTGTACATGTGGATTGTTAAATTATTCATGGTGCGCTTGTGCATTTTTGAGAGACAGAAGGGGCCGACATGCTAGATCTAACCTCGTGCCTTTCCCATTGCTTATACAAGTTATAGGGCAGCTCTAAAACAATAATTTTGATATTCTCCAATAAGAGGTTGAGCTCCCGCAGGTTTTTGACGTTTTTTAGGCGTTTTTTATCGGGCTCCCTATTTTGTCAGCTTTTCTTTTGTTTGTATTTGGCTGGCGGTCAAAAGAAAAACTGATGAAATAGAAAGCCCGACTCAGTCGTATACAAAAAGTCCCAACCTAGCCCGAGCCTAACCTCTGCTTGGAGAATATATAATTTGAGACTGTCGGTCCATTCTGAGCTACTGATACAAGAGGTTGTATAGGTGATTTTGACAAACAAAAGGTTCTTCTCTCGCTCGTATGTGTCAGAATTAAAAACATCCCCAGACCCTACTGATCAACCAGAAAAAAATGTTTTACTTTTTGCTATAACAGATTTTAGGATTTAAAAAAAACACAATAACCACAAAAACGAGGGAACTCTAGATATTTCATTACCTCACAATCATCCAACCCCGTGTAAATGACGCTTGGTGTGTTTCAAATGTCTCCATGCATGTTTATGCAACGCGGTGTGATCTTTTACCTCCCCGCAAAGGGATGACCTAAATCCAAATGTTTTTCCGAGTATACGTTATTTTTGTTAGCTAAAGGGGTGAAGGACCCAACGCTAGCACACATATCGGACAGTGCGTGGGGAATGCGTGCGCACATCGTGATTAAATAAAGTCCACGACCTGTGTGACATAGGACTACATCCACAAGACTATGATGTACTTTGAAAAGACCCATGGTTAGTACGTACAATGAGTACAAACAATGTTACGTACCTGGAAAAGTATAGAATAGGTTGTGCTAGAAGGCAACTTGCTTTGCGTAAAGTTTGGTGTTGGATTAGTTTCAAGAATACTCTGAATAGATACGCTGAATTGTGCTGAATGTGGACACCTTTATATCAAAATTCAATGCAAATGAATCGGCCAATTAAAAAACAATGTATCATTATTGCAAGAAAATCTGGAGGCAATGAGATGTATATGATTAATGACATACTTACTACAAGCATTAAGCTAACCGTCATGACCTTTACTAGAGTGTACATAAGTCACATGATTTGATTAGTTTAAGTGGGTAATGCAGAGTTACGTGCTACTGGGTAGCTTGTGCGCATGTGCAAAGGGGATTCTACTATTATTCATTAAGGTATGATATGTAACATATAATATTTTCTTTATCGAATAAAACTGGTCATATGTAACGCCTAGTCACGTATGTCGTCCTGTGATGGGAAATGCTGATGCAGTGCTTTTTATCTACAAAGTCTAATACAACTTTATTCGGTCTCTTAAACGGTGGGCACATATCTAAGAACATCTACAACAACAAAAACTTACTGAATATGCAACTTTTAAACACATTGACCACAAGGGAATTGCAAAGTGGCTTTTCCATTTGATTGCTTGTTCGTGTACATGCAATGTGCTAATAGCGCCCTCTACCGTTTCAAAGTCCAACTTGTCTGCATGAGCTGTACAAATTCTGGATAAAGTCCGTCGTCCAAGATACCTGTGCCTTTCGTTGTTTCGTGTTGTTTCGAAGTTGTGTACTTTGACTGTTAAACAAAAAGCAACTAGACGATGCTAGTTCTATGCACTGCATCTGACTCCCAGATTGAGCTTATTCTACAGTCATAGCATAAACGGATGATTTGTCTGCACTACCGTAACTCGCCGATAGGAGCGCTATGGTGTACTTATTTAGCGACCATCATCACATCAATAAACCATCCGGCGAGGTATTATTAAAGCTAATAGGTGACTGTTCTCTAGTTATGATATAAACTTGATTATGAAGCAAGGCTATGAAACGGAGATGGGCACCGCCTTATACACCTTATGGTGTGGGAGGATTTTGATTTTAACTTTGACTAACAAAGAGTGTGGGAGTTGAACACAGTCCACTACCAGTGGACTAGCCCCCTACCGCAGTGTGGCAGTACCTGTGTGGCCTAGGGGTTATAGCGAAGGTTGTATAATCAAGGGATATGGGCACCGCCCCTACATACAATGTACACCGAAAGAAGGACTTTAGCTTAACTAAAGTCAATGACTCACAGTCATCTGGCAGGTCACCGCAAACTGTCACAGTATGTGTGGTGATATCGTAAAATAGAAGTAAAAGTCACAATGAACTGTCCCTTTATGTGTGTTGATGTCGAAAAATAGAAGGCAAGTGGCTATTGACAGGATCTTCCTGTCAATAACAGAAAATTTTCGATATTGACAGGATGATCCTGTCAATAGCCCCGGGCAAATAGAAGTTAAAGTCACAACGCATTCAGTCACAGCACGTGTGGTAATGTCGTCAAATAGACATTTAAGGATTGAAGTACGCAAAGTAATCTACATGCCGTGTGGTGCGCGGAGACTGTCACAGTACATGGGGTACCAAAGCCCCTTGTCAGTGGCAGACCCCAAAAACGGTCGGCAGTACTTTGCTGGGGTCGGTCAGGTGACAACATTCATTTCCTATACTGTAGATCTTACCATTCTTGCACAACACTCTGGTCACCCAGCAACGGCGAGTTGTTTTTCAGAATTCCCTCATGACGGGCCGTGAGACACAGCCGACGGAACAAACTCCGCTGCTCGTCGGCAAACATACTCACAATAAGTACATAACGTCGGTGTTTGCCCACATTGTTGAATTAAGAAATCTTGACTTGATGCATTGTAAGCCAAGAATATGAACCTTCTCCTCTTCTTCATATTGCACCCCCTCCCCACTTCTAATCATGCTGCCCCTCAATCCATCGCCTCATGTTACTTGTTTGAAACTCTTAGGCATGGTACTTGACTAGTGTCAGATACAGCATAATGTTATAGCTCAGCGCTGTCACAACTAGCTTGGCTTCCAAACGTATTGCCTTGCTCATAACATGAGTAAGATAGAATTAAAAAACAAATGTTTAAACTTCCTTATTGCAGCTGCATCTTATGAATTCTCCACTGAAACAGAAGAGAACACGACAGTAATGGTTGTTTATACGCTTTAATCAACACCGTCCTTGAATGACCAGCAAAGAAAAAAAGTGGACCTCTAGACCTGTTACATAGTTGGAAAAATATTAGCACTGTACTATAAGTCTAAAGGTCAATTAGAATTTTATTTGCGTATAAAAGATTGCACAGGCATAGCAAACAGTCTATGTGGAGGGGAACGCATAACAGTTTTTATAAGATATTTTATAAGAGTCCCAAGAATAAGGTTACGTCACTTGTTAAATGCACTCTGCACTAAGATTTGACTTGTTATATAAAATACTCACCCTTTGTGTATTTTTTATCTAACTCTAGAGAGTATACATGTCAATCAAAGTACGTACAAAACATGGACATTTCCAATCACGTAGTGCATTTCACAATAAGTCTTTGATGGTAACGTCATAAGTATACACAAATGTGCAATTTGCCTAACTTTTCCATAATAAGTTCCCTATTGACAGATTCAAATCAATCATGCATCAATTTACTTCCCAAATAAGAATGCATTATGACTTTAATATCACATGTCTGCATACAGTATATCATGACTTGAAGCACGAAAGAAACCCTTTTTTTATACTAAAGGACATGACAGGACAGGATGGATATCTCATGTGTGAAATGAAATACGACATGAGTCACACGTTCGTAGTAAATGACACACGCCCGTCTATTCTCTTTCGACAAACACGTGACTAACAGTCTTCTATCAAAGTACTGCACATGCGCAGTATACCCAGATGATATCATCATACCAACGTCTCTATTTGTTATGTGATCGACTGAGCAAACATGTCCGAACGTCAATATAAGTCCCCTCTTAAGGATTCTTTGTCGCACTTCTAAATTTGCAAGAACTCAGATATCTCGTTCTGGCACATCAGAAAAAAAAGTTTAGAAATGTCGCTGGGAAACAAAATGTTGTTTTTGTCAACTGTTATTCTAGCCTTTTCAGGCTGCGTTCAAGCAAGCACCGTTGGACTGGAATATTTCTTCAGAGATAACTTTGAAGAATTTCAAGACCGTCCGATCCAGTGGTTCAACGACACACCGGTCCCACACTGGGTCCACGGCACCTTCGTGAGTAACTAGTCACTTCATTCTGTCATTCATTGAGAGTCCAGTTAAGATTTAGCTAGAGACTGCTGTAGCGTGCCGGTGCACGTGGCTCTCTTGTGAAACTTTAACCACCAAAGGTTTTAATCTTTTCAATGTTTATAACCAAACACGACCTGTGTATCTATCTAAGAAAGAAGCGAGAGAAGATAGTGTCTAAGAACTACTTTGACATCTTCTGGCAACATCCAACAAGAAAGATTCAAGAATCTTGCTTTTAGTCACATGGGAATCGTTATAGTTGAGAAGTGTGGTCCACAGGATTGGACCTTTTGTACGGGGTAGTTTTGAAGTGTGTGCTTTACGTATTCACACCAGGAGCAGACAGATAAGTGACAATTTCTCACTCTCAAAAAAGAGTCGTAGTGTATCCTCATTCATTTTTGTATAGAGATTCTGCGAGAGTCAAGTATTGGGCTGTACTCGCACATGAGAAGACACAAAGATCTGTTTATACTGACATCTGTAAACGACGGGAGACGCTTGCAAGCTCGATGGCGAGGACGTTTGATTCTCAAAAATTATGTTAATCACTAATGATTTCCGCTGGACAATGAAGATTTTCCTTCATGTCATTTACATCATCATCATCATTATCATCTTTCGTCATTTACAATTGCAGTCTTTTTTTTGACTTTTCAATAGCCGTCCATCAAAGCTTTTAGCAATCGCTAAATTAAAATGGTTATGGTACTGTCGAAGTTATGGTACTGTCGAAGTTATGGGACCCCCGTTACATATTATATGCTCAGAATTTGACCAAAAATGATTCCTAAAATCTCATGAAATGTTAAACAATGTTATGAAAATGTTGACTGGACTCCCATTGATAGTAACCTTTTTGTGTCGGTCACATTCATTAATCAATAGACATGTTGACGCCAGATGTCAGGTAATCCAACATTTTGTTTTAAAACCAAAGGCAGAGGAAGACTACCACACAAGTAAAGTCTCTCCAGTACCGCATATGTGTGAGAGACATACATGACAATTAATTACCTTTGTAACTAATCTTTGGTTTTAACACACACATGTACCCTTATCCCTTTTTGTCATAGCACAGGACTTAAAACATCAATTTCAGGACTTTTGACAGAAACGTCCCATTCACAAAGGAAACAAAGAGCCCCTAGTATCTAACTAAGGACCTGAGTAATCATTTCAACCAAACATTCTGATTGATTAATTGAGTTGGCCTGACTGCCGTGCTAACCGTGTGTTGACTAGGTATGTTACACAACTTGATAAGCCGAGAAATGTCAACATTTGCTCGACTGCAACGAGGTCCCAGCTGTTTTGACAGACTACAGGCAGACAGTGAGTCGTTTGTTATCTGAATAAAGGCCGTGTTGCTGAGTTTGTCACAGTGGTTGCTGGTATTCCTATAGAGTAGCATTTCCGTTAGACTACAGATTAAGTGTCACATTTATAATCTGCTGTGTCACTAATGTTATGTATACCAACTTATCAAATCACCAGGAAATTAGCAACTCATGACTTAAGATGGGGTAATAGCATAATGATATCTTCTAAAAGTGTTTTCGCTACCTAACTCATTAATTTTGATAAGATTTTTTTTTTTTCTTCCATTGATTCACATTTATCAAAAGGGCGTTATTCTAAGGCCGACTTAATCTCATACTTGGATACGTTCACCTCATTAGCATATTACAATCAGTAAGGTGACTCGATTTTTTCACGTATGTTTCTTCAGGTACGAAATGGTCCAGGTCGCTTCAACATCGGAGGGCGGAGCGTCATCCACACATTTGACGGTTTCGCCAAACTGCATTCCTTCAAGATCAACAACGGCACACAGATTCTCTTCTCGGCCTCGTTCTTAGGCACGTCCACCTACACACGGTCCATTTCTGAGAACGACTACGCCACGTCCCTTACGTTTGACGGTGTGAACCCCGCGTTTACGTTCGAAGAAAGGGCCGAAGCTCTCCTGTACGGCATCGACAACACCAACGCAAACGTCTGGAAGATAGGGACGGGACGAGACGCCGAATTCATCGGGCTCACGGATGCAGCCGTGTTTTCTAAGTTCGACATTGGTTCGCTGAGTACCATAAGTCTGGTCAAACCTGACATCACTCATCCAATCGTAAATCTTCTCTCATTGATGTCGACAGCCCACCCTCTATACGAACCCAAAACGGGACACACTATTAACTTGGTCTACACCGTGAACATTGTACCAGGACTCAAGCATACCCTGTCACTCTTCAGGATGAAAGACACTTCTACACAAGAGATCATAACAAACGTTAAGTTAGAGAGGATATCTTACATGCATAGCTTCTCTATCACTGACAACTACGCCATTGTCTCTCTCTACCCCCTCTATATCAGCGTTCCCAAAATGCTGAACTCGGCAGAGGCAGGCAAGTGTTTTGAATGGGAGGGTAAGGATGATACCAAGTTTCTGGTTATCTCTCTTAAAGACGGGAAAGTGTCAGAGATGAAAACGCCAGGTTTCTTTGCTGTACACCACGTCAACGCCTTTGAGCGGGATGGCAACATAGTCGTTGATATGATAACCTACCCGGACAACTCCATGCTTTACCAATTCGAGATTGCCACAATGTTAGACGAAGGGAAGAGAAGCAAACTGACCAACCGGGCAATGTTAAAGCGCTTCACGCTCAACATGGAGGAATCTAGAGTCAGCGTCTCCACGTTCTCTCCAAAAACACCCGAACTGAACTTCGTGAACCGAATGGAGCTCCCGGTGATCAACGAAAATCATCGTAGTGGCAACTACTGTTACGTGTACGGAGTCGTCTTCTCCTTTGATCCGCAAACTCCGACAGTGCACGATAACTTTGCCATCGTTAAAAAGGATCTCTGCAACGGTGGGAGAGGCGACAAGCACTGGTACATCCCTAACCACTACCCTAACGAACCGTACTTCATCCCCGATCCGAACGCCACGGCAGAAGACCAGGGCGTTCTCATCTCCACCATTCTCGACGGACAGCGAAAGGAAAGTTATCTGTTGATTCTTGACGCGCAGACTTTGAAAACCATCAACTATGCCTACGCCAAGACGTACATACCGTTTGCCATCCACGGGCGATTCTTCCCCGAAGTTTTCTAACTAGGTTTTCCTACCTGTAATATGCATCATCAATATACAAAATCAAAGGGGAGGGATATTCTATATAGAGGATGCATAAGCTTTTATTTGTCACACAAGATTGAAAATATCCATTAATTTGGTTACAAGTTAAATGTTTAGTTCTTGTATCATTCACCAGATTTAGTAACATATTACATCAAGCGATGGACTACCAAACATGCCATATGTACTTAGAATTCGATGGTCCTCGTATTCTTTGTACTTACATGTACGTACATAATACAGGGTAAAGAATTTGGAATATGTCTTCAAATAATATGAACTCCATTTTAGGTTCCTCAGCCATTAACGTAATGATACTATGATATACTTTTTTAGATCACAAATTTATTTGTATGGTTGATGATTACGATATACTAATGCCAGTAGATGTTACTCTAAATTAGGGAGACCGTACAAAAGAACTTTTATATGTTTCAATAAAGCCCTTGTTGCAGGGACATCAGTCGTCACCATGCTTCAACGCGATCGTGGTTACCTAGTTACGGAAACGTGTTTTTCAGAAAGCTTTGTTTGATGACTGTTGGACCTAATAAAGTAGTCGAGGGACCAACAGGCCATTGGCCTTTGGGTAAATTTACACCCAAGTGAATTATGTAGACATGGCATCATGGGAAAGGTATGACCATGAGACTATTTGCTTTTGTCGGAAGCGTATTGTGTGTTTTTACAAGGTTGTATAACCTCCGACGGCTCTTCAAAGCCGAAGGCCAATTAGGTAATGATTAAGGGAGATACGACGTTAAACGACGTTCCGGTGTGCGGTTTTCATAATGGCGTATTTCATTAATGTGTTCTTTTACGACAAATTTTTCGCCGTTTCTGCGACATTTACGCCAGTCGCTCTGGGGCTTTCGCGAATGCGGCATCTTGTTACCGGGAACTGCCGTATTACCTCTCGTTTTAGCCTGACGCTATTAGCAGGATCATCCTGTCAGCAGTAGAAAAATTTGCACTGCTGACAGGATGATCCTGTCAGTAGCCACTTCCCTCGTTTTAATGTAATTTGTATTCCGGAGACAAAATTATTTGTCAGGTGATACGAGGACAACGATGAAAAAAATGAAACCAGGCATCTTTAGCATATCTTGGGGTCACAGTTGTTAGCGTTATTAGAAACATTTCAGCATTGTTTACCGGACTAACACAATATGAACTGAACACTAACATTTTTCAGCATCATTGCAATCAAATAGCAAGAATCATTGTTTTAGTAGTGTTTTCACAGGGGAGGGTCTTTGAGTGTTTGCCATTAATTCGTTCGTGTTGTTTTAACATCTGTTTATCCCAAAGTGATAAACAACTCAAAGCTGCAAAAACCTTTGGAATCAAACACTTCAGCGTCCTGCTTCTGTCAATCACTCCCTACATGTAGAAGGCAATATTCATTTAACCATTGGAGAAATGGACAGCTGAGCGTTTAAATCAAATCATCAACATCACCAATGACAACGTCGCATTACTGATCGGCTGGCACCAAAGCTTATGATGCAACCTAAAAGGAGAACTGCCAAAATATGCTTGCAAACTACGTTGTGTACAAATTGGAACCAGGGTAAGGGAACATTAATAAACAGAAACGCCACCTAGTGTGGGTGCTCGTATTGCAGTGTGGACCACGAAAACACTAGAATGTGTCTCCTAGTTTCATAGATGTTCTAATAGTGAAGATGTTCATGTCTAAATTGGTAGACACGTAATTGGTATTCAGCAATTTGCGTACGGAAGCAGAGATACATTTATTTATCATCTATGTCATATTTCATACGAAAAAAGGAAGATATCGAAAGGTTTATTAAACTGCAATGAGATATATAGTTGCAATGAAACCACCCATCCAAATCTTTTCAAATCAATTTCAAAGGTAAGAAAAAACTTGAACCTAACGGACACATTACTCGGAAGGCTTGAACCCAGAGTACCCTCCGCTGAAATCGTGGTTCTCGTTCCCAACCAAGACTGGGTGGAAGACACAAAGGGCCTCGATCTCCTCGTGGATGATCATGTGGTGCGGGTCGTGCGCGTTCATACTGTAGACGGTCCCGTTCGTAGCATCTATCCTGCTCTCCGCCTTCTTGGCACCCTCTTCCCATGTGTAGGTGGCCTTCCCTAAGCGATAGATAGAAGGGATGAACTGATTGGTCGTTTTTTTTACACAATCAAGCAAAATACATATCTGTAAATCAGATACCCCAGTAGAATCCGCTTAACTGCACCACCCATTTGTCAGCGTTTTTGGTGCAATTATCCGACTGGTGCAATTATGCGAAATGCCCAGCTGGACCGCACCACCATGGGCGAGGGGGTGTATTGTTAGTTAGAAACACTAGCACAAAGAAAACAGACGAAACAAGAGTTCCACGACCTCATATCTCCATGAACAATTCTATTCATGCAAATGACTTACACATTTGCATAATATATGCTAAGTCATAAACATCTTTATCTAACTTACACATGTTGAAATATTGACAGTCCTATAATTTTCCAATTAGATGGATTATGTTGTTTTTGCATTAATTATGCAAACTAGGAATTCATTTGCATAATTGGTATCTGTTGATGCTCCACTTTCCATAAACTGTTATATTTAAGTCTGATAATGGAAAACACTGCAAATATAGATTTTCCTCATTAGCTATGCAAATTAAGTCACAATAAGTATAATTTGCACTACATTATGTATATCTTTGTCTAAGCTACCTGCATACTAAGTATCATATTGACAGTCCTATAATTTTCCAATTAGATGAGATATGTTGTTTTGCATTAATTATGCAAATTAGGAATTTATTTGCATAATTGATATCTGTTGATGATCCACTTTCCATAAACTACATACGTTACATGCATTTGAGTCTGATAATGGAAAACACTGCAAATATAGATTTTCCTCATTAGCTATGCAAAGAAAGTCACAATTAGCATAATTTGCAATTCATTGTTTATATCTCTATCTAAGCTACCTGCATACTAAATCCGTTGTTCCTTTGTTCAGTTATTCTCCTTAGACGATTTTCACTAAAACGCCAAGGAAGCTGCTAGGGGGCCCAAACCTACACCACTTCTTTATTACATCACAAGCTATCTGCCACCCAAAAATCAAGACCACAGCACGTCCAGGTCAAAAGATACAAAAATTGAAATTCTGCTGCAGTACCAACGTCACATACCAGGGGGCCCAAAATCGACCTTTTACAACACCTGCCCAAATACCAAATATCATCGTAATCCATCAAGAGGTTCTTGAGTTATGCTGCTTACAGTAGTCCGGAAACACACACAGACACACCCAAAACTATATCTCCAAAAGTTTACTAAAGTTTACAAAAGTTTACAAATGTTAACACATGTTTACAAAAGTTTACAAATGTTTACTAAAGTTTACAAAAGTTAACAAATGTTTACAAAAGTTTACAAATGTTGACAAATGTTTACAAAAGTTTACAAAAGTTTACAAAAGTTTACAAATGTTTACAAAAGTTTACAAAAGTTTACAAATGTTTACAAAAGTTTACAAAAGTTTACAAACGTTTACAAAAGTTTACAAATGTTTACAAAAGTTTACAAATGTTTACAAATGTTTACAAAAGTTTACAAAAGTTTACAAAAGTTTACAAAAGTTTACAAAAGTTTACAAATGTTTACAAAAGTTTACAAAAGTTTACAAACGTTTACAAAAGTTTACAAATGTTTACAAAAGTTTACAAATGTTTACAAATGTTTACAAAAGTTTACAAAAGTTTACAAAAGTTTACAAAAGTTTACAAATGTTTACAAAAGTTTACAAATGTTTACAAAAGTTTACAAAAGTTTACAAACGTTTACAAAGGTTTACAAATGTTTACAAAAGTTTACAAATGTTTACAAATGTTTACAAAAGTTTACAAAAGTTTACAAAAGTTTACAAAAGTTTACAAAAGTTTACAAATGTTTACAAAAGTTTACAAATGTTTACAAAAGTTTACAAAAGTTTACAAATGTTTACAAAAGTTTACAAAAGTTTACAAAAGTTAACAAACGTTTACAAAAGTTTACAAATGTTTACAAAAGTTTACAAAAGTTAACAAAAGTTTACAAACGTTTACAAAAGTTTACAAAAGTTTACAAATGTTTACAAAAGTTAACAAATGTTTATAAAAGTTTACAAATGTTTACAAAAGTTTACAAATGTTTACAAAAGTTTACAAAAGTTTACAAATGTTTACAAAAGTTTACAAAAGTTTACAAATGTTTATAAAAGTTTACAAATGTTAACAAATGTTAAAATGTTTACAAATGTTTACAAATGATGACAGGTCACCATTGCGCCTGAATTGCGCTGTGAAGTACAGCAAAATACCGTACTATACAGCAACTATACAGTAAAATATCATAGTTATGAATTTCGGCTTCAAAACACCCGCCCACAAACCAAATATCATTGTAATCCATCAAGAGGCTCTTGACTGCTGACTGGAGTGGTGCGGAAACACAAAAAGACAAACAGACAGACAGGCAAACAGACACACTCAAAACTATATCTCCATTTTTCATGGAGATAAACATATTGGCGGTATTGTGCCTTTACACCGGCAGGTATCGGCTCATTTGTACCGCGTTTGCCGATTTTAGCGCACCTTTTCAGTTAACTTGTCGACGATTTTTGAAGAAAAAAAATGGTTCGGTTATCCGGCATTGGTGACCATGCGCGGTGCAGATATGCGGAGTCACTAACAATGCAGTGAATGGGAATCGGTTTTGGATAGCCTGACGAGTCGCGCTCCTAGTGGCCAGCCAGTCCCGTAACCGCCATCCCCTAGGGGATCAGTAACCTCCGGCCGAGAGCTTGTGTAAATACAGGCTACGGTTTTGGATATTGGGATTCGGTGCAATTAAATGGAAGGTGCGTGTATCCGAGGTGCAATTAAGTGGCGTCGTCTGTATAATACAGTCAAACCTGTACATGTGACTACCCCGGAGTCTGTCTGGATAAAGTTCACCTGTACATTGTGGTCACTTTTTAATGGTAGACCTTCAGATTTCTCTTTAAAATGACCAATTGTCCATAGTAAAATCATTCCAAAGTCTATAAAGGTATAAAGGCAAAAACATTATTTTTGGCAAAACATTATCATAATATACTTTTTATCAATCCTATAGCCTACTGCATGCTGCGAATACAGTACCTTTCACGTAGTAGGCAGATTCAACGTGATGCTTGTAGCACAGCGCATTGCTTGCACCAGCCTCTCCATAGGTGTTGTGGACACTGATCGGAAAACCGTCCGACTTCTTCAGAAATCTTCGGCTGTGGCCTCTGCCCCAGTCGATGTCACGATCGGTACCGACGATTTCCGAAAGAGACCGAGCCACGGCCCGATCAACGGACGGCTCGACGTCATCACAGTAGATGCAGAACAGGCGGAGCTGTTGATCAGATGTGACTTTAACCTATAAAGGAGACGTCAAGGTATTGAAGAAATCTAAATTACAATCAAGATGAGTGTGCGTTGTGTTGTATTGTATTGTATTAGAGAGCTGGTGTACGTTGTTTTAATATTCTTGGTGTTTTTGTTTTTGTTCAAAAGCTGTAACCGTTATAATAGAATTTCATTATTTATACAAATAAATGCCGTCCCACGGATACCGCCCGCCACCGTAGGATCTGCCTGGAGACTAGGATTGTGTTACACATTAACCTTTGTTCGAAGAGGTGAAAGAATTTCAGGACAACCATGTCAGAACAGAACGCGTGCCCTGAGTTTTATTTACTGGATAGGGTGTCCCTGTCGTGTTCAGTAATGGTGTAATGGTTAATGTATAATTCTACACAGATTGATGGCAACTCATCTGCTTTAACAAAGATAAATGATAGAGAGGCCGGTGGTCAAACAAACAAAAAGTGAAGGTTGGGTGGGAGAGTGGCAATTGCATACAACTCAGATCCAAACTAGCATGGTGTTTTTACGTAAATCGCACTTACCGTGCAGGTTATACTGGATGAAAACGCCACTACAACATCAGGGCCAAACTCATACACTTGACCGTTAGACGCCGTGCCTGTCCCACTTCCCGACAAGCAGTAGTACACATGGTTCAGGAGGGGGGAGGGGGGCGATGTCAAACACACACTTTCGCCCGGTTGGAGAAAGACATCGTAGGCGGTGTAGTTCATGCCATCCTCCGCTGCGACCAGCTGCTTGCCCCGGAGATTTGGGTTCGGTAGAGGACCCTCTACAAGGTCGACGGAATGGCGGACAATCATGGTTCAATTACAGTCGTGCAAAAATATACAGGAGCAAACTTGGATCAGATCATTTGCGAAGTACAAAGGTCAACGAGGGAATGTGTGGCTGCATTTCGTTCAACTGTGCCACGTTGAGAATCAATTTCCAAGCTATGGGGAGGCGGGGCAGTCCAGAATCGATTGAGGTAGGTTTTTTTTTTACAATATTAGGCCATGTTGATTCAATTATATGGAACCTCAAAACGGACATCGATGCGAGCGGGTTGAAAAAAGCACCCCCCCCCCCCAAAGAAATGCCGTCATTATGGAATCTTGTGTCAAGGATCTAGGAAGGTTGAACAAACGACTTAAGAACATGGTGTACTGAGCAATTGATTCTTTGACTTTCGAATTAACTCTACGACATTAGCATCCGTTTTCCGAGACTTTTGTTTTCAACTTACTGATGATATGTTTGCCCATTTTTCAGCTGCTTTGAACAAATTGTACTATGGTCGAAATTGGCAAATTAGACGGCTTACATGCCAGAGGAGTCAGCCGGCCCTAGGAGTACACTAAGTTTGCGACCTGCGGCTCAAATAGCGGTTTGGGTCACAAGAATATACTGAAATACCTGCCTCCTAGTGTTGTTTCATAAATGGTCTTTTATTGAGAATACGTTTACCTTACTACTGTCAGTCTATACAGATTGGGACACATACTGCGCATACAAACATTACAAAACAAAAAGCATAAAACACTATTGAAACATACAGCTAAAGAGATACGTACTGTTTGCATGAATTGTATTAAGTTTGTAATTCGCTTCGTCAAGAAGTCTATGTTTTTGGATGCTTGTATGTATGTAGTTTAGTTTACTAGCATCATAACTAAAGAAGCAGGGCAAGTCGAGAAGGGATGGATTTCAATGATTTTTTACCTGTTGGTAACTTTATGAATACCAACGTAATAGCATGTTAATTATGCAAAATAGGACTTGATTTACATAATTGATGAGCTAAGTTTTTTATTTTAATTATGCTTAATGACAGGAACGTTATAATCATTATATAAGGTATGGGGTCGTGGAACTCTAGTTTATTTATGATCTATGCCATGTTTTATGCGAAAGAAAGGAGGCATTGAAACGTTTAACTGCAAGGAGTATGTTATGGTTGCAATGAAACCACCCAATCATGCTAATATTATCAAATGAAGAAAAAAACTTTGAATCTGACGACTGAACACATTACTCAGAAGGCTTGTATCCAGAGTACCCTCCGCTGAAATCGTGGTTCTCGTTCCCAACCAAGACTGGGTGGAAGACACACAAGGACTCCATGTCCTCGTGAATGATTGCGTGGTGCGGGTCGTGCGCATTCATACTGTAGACGCTTCCGTTCGTAGCGTCTATCCGGGTCTCCGCCTTCTTGGCACCCTCTTCCCATGTGTAGGTGACCCTACCTAAAGCAAAAGACAGAAGGGATATACAGATTGTTGTTTTCGTTTTACAAAATCCAGCAAAATACATCTCGGTAAATCAGATATAATACAGTCAAACCTGTACAGGTGACTACCCCAGAGTCTGTCTGTATAATCATAAAGTTTACCTGGCCATTGTGGTCACTTTTTGATGGACCTTCAGATTCCTCTCTACAATGACAACCTGTTAGCGAAAGCTTCTCTTCAGAGGTATAAAGACAACGCCCCCTGTCAATCATAAAACCTACTGCACGCTACGAATACTGTACCTTTCACATAGCAGGCAGACTCAACGTGATGTTAAAAGCACAGCGCATTTCTTGAACCAGCCTCTCCATAAGTGTTGTGGACGCTGATCGGGAAACCGTCCGACTTTTTCAGAAATCTTCGACTGTGGCCTCGGCCCCAGTCGATGTCACGATCGGTACCGACGATATCCGAAAGAGACCGAGCCACGGCCCGATCAACGGACGGCTCGACGTCATCACAGTAGATGCAGAACAGGCGGAGCTGTTGATCAGATGTGACTTTAACCTATAAAGGAGACGTCGACGTCAATATTGAAAAAATTAAAAAGACAACCAAGATTACTGTTTCTATATTGTTTCGCAGTTTGTGTTCAGACGCTGCGGCTGGTGCCTTAACCATTATGATAGAATTTGCACCTATCCATACAAATTAACAGCACAATCACAGTGCCAATGCCAACAAAAAATCGAAAATTTAACCTGCTGCCGAATGTTCTCTTGCTTTGCAAATTTATCAACTCTCACTCATGGCACGACTTCATTTTGTCATATTATCGTTGCACAGATACTGACCCACCCTGTCTAGCGAAATTACGTAGGCGGTAGACAAGGACAACAACCACAACAACACATTTAGGGGTTCAATTTAATTCAACTAATTACACGTACGTAACGGTGATCTTTTTGTTCCTCTACATTCCTTTTTCCCCATATAGATTATCATTTTCTCTTCTCCCAAGTAGCGCCCTGGATTCAGGGATTGTGTAGCCTGGGCGTCAGACTGTTTTCAGGGCGTACACGGGTCAACTCTTCGGCTCTAGGGCCAGCATGCCTCCAAGAAAATTCTATATAACAGGTCCCCAGAGTTAGACCTGCCCCCGCATATGATAGAGATCGGGTGTGCGGCATCCAGGCTAGAGTCCAGATGGTGTTATACAGACTTTGTTCGACATGTCGAAGCCGAGGTGAAAGAAAGGACAACCATGTCAGAATGAGTTACTGACGGTGTAAATGTACATGGTAAATGTAACTATATGCAGATTTAAGACAAAGCACGTTAATTCACCTACTTCTACAAAGATAAAAGATCGAAAGGTGGGTGCTCAGGTTAAGCAAACAAAATAGTGAAAGGGGCCCCGGGGGCAAAATTGCAGCAGTTAAAATCACAGTCACAACCACTAAATTACTAAATGTTTGATAAGGTGATCATGTGCATACCATACATGTTATACTGGATGAAAACGCCACTACAACATCAGGGCCGAACCCGTACACTTGACCGTTGGACGCCGTGCCTGTCCCACTTCCCGACAAGCAGTAGTACACATGGTTCAGGAGGGGGGAGGGGGGCGATGTCAAACACACACTTTCGCCCGGTTGGAGAAAGACATCGTAGGCGGTGTAGTTCATGCCATCCTCCGCTGCGACCAGCTGCTTGCCCCGGAGATTTGGGTTCGGTAGAGGACCCTCTACAAGGTCGACGGAATGGCGAACGATCATGTTCAAGTACAGTCGTGCAAAAATATACAGGAGCAAACTTAAATCAGACCATGCGATAAGGACAAAGGTCAAGAAGGGGTCACGTAGCTGCATGTCGTTCAGGTTAATGTGCCGCAAGCTATAGGGGGCGGGGGCCGTCCAGAAATTATTGGGGTAAGTTTATTAGATTTATTTATTCTTTTTGTTTTTACAATATTAGGCCATGTTGCTTCCATTACTAGTATGTGGAACCCCACAACTGATACGAGCGTGCGAAAAAAAAGCCTTCATTATGAAATGGTCAGGAAGGTTGAATAAACCACTTAAGAGTATGGTATACCGAACAATAGATTGCTTATTTTGTTTTTTTCACATCTTCGAATTCTTCTTTGACTTTCGAATTAACTCTGGTATTCTACGACTATCATAAAAGTATCCGTTTTCAGATCCGCCATTTTTTTTTTCAATTTACCTCATATATTCGCTATTGTTACTACTACTACTGTCAGTCAATCAATATACAGACTGAACACATACTATGTAAACAAAAATTACAAAACAAAAAGTGCATAAAAATACTATTCAATCGGTCGAAAGATACAGCTAAAAGAAACGTGCTGCAGCTGTTTACATGACTTGTATTAAGTCTGTATCTATTACGTATTAATTCGCTTTAAGGAAGCAGAGATTTATCAACTTCGAAAATCCGAAGGCTATGCTTTTGGTAGCGTTTAGATGTTTGTATGTATGTAGTTTAGTTAATTACTAGCATCATAACTAAAGAAGATATGGATGGATCGTCATAAAAATTGGTGTGTAGTTAGGCTATGTCCTTATTAGATACGAAGAAATCAAGAAATTTGGGCCCCCTATCGGCCTCCTTGGTACTGCAACAGAACTTCCGAGTTTGATGTTTATTTTGTAATGCAAAGCATTAGCCGTCACTTAACGTTAATTAATGGTATATTGGTCAACATACGGACACTTAAAAGTCAAAGATAGTCTTAACTATGAACACCAAGAAATGAAAATGATGCATTTTGAAATTTGTTCTTGCTTTGAGACAGATGCTATCCTCAAACATCCACCGGAGATGAAACATGCTATTGGTCTTAATAAAATTCGTTGCATCTGTCGCTCGAAAGAATTGAGATTAATTTTTTTTCGATAGAAACAACTTACAGCAAACGTGCGTGTTAATACATAAAACCAACATTTCGTGTTCTCAACAATATGTACGAATTAGAGAATAGTTGTAAGAAAAACAATGGTTATCAAGTCACAGCACAACTTAAGGCGGATTGCAGTGTCCTCAGGGACCGGCGTATCCATCCGCAGGGGGGGGGGTGCTTTGTTCTCACTGGAAATAATGAAAATGTGGCTATTAGCGAAAAAGGCATTTAAATCCAATGATAAAAACATGAGATACCAATGATTTGATTGGAATAAGAAATATCATATTATCAAACTATGTCTTATAATTATCATCATGCAGATCTGTGTGACATATGTCTAGTGAATTTATGCAGTTAGATAGGTGAAACTTATAGGTATACGTATATTTCATTTCATTTATCTATTTAACTAGTATACACTCAGTGGATACATTGTTTTCTATACGTATATGAAAAAAAGAACATTTAGTCTAGTGATGACAAATAATTACAAAACAACAACAATCTTTTTTATTTGCAAATTCATGCCCGTAGGCTAATTGCAAGGGTACAAATAGTAGTAAGGTAATAATGGTAACAAGTGTCTATTCTATGCATCTAGCTAATGTTTCTACATATAACATTACTGGAGGGTTTGACTTCTTCTTTGTAGGCAGTGGCTGATGAAAAGTCCCACGTTTTTAATGATTAGTGCGTTTTGGTATTTTAACACTATAAATTGCACCTATCTAACTATATAACACAATAACACATTTTAAACCATGAACTTCTTATTACCGGAAGTGGCACTCCGGCTATACGCTGCAGAACGTTGTCGGTTGAGTTGACGCCCCACGCCAGCTCGAACCTCGGGCTCGCCTCCACCTGCTTCAGTTTCACTGGGACCTGGCGCCAACCGGTTCCAGAGGGGCTGCTGGCGCTGATCCCTGAGGGAAAGAAATCTAACTTATAGTCTTCTCTGTGTCATCGAGATATGTGATTATTATCTAATCGATTAAGTGCTGTACTACGTCATTTTTGAACTGACCAACCCGGCTTAGTTCCGATTGGTCACTTCCCTGATTCATTATATTATTATGTTATGTCATGTCATGTTGTATTGTGTTATATCATATTATATTATATACATGTATTATATTATGTTATTGCATATCATTGCATATTAATGCATATAATTTCATATTATTGAATATGATAGTATTGCATACTACATTGTCGCATACAATGCATATTATTATACATTATATCATTACATAACATACTATTGTACATCATATTATGCTATACATGTATCATAACATATCATATCAAAACGAAACAAAACGTTATTATGTGTATGACTCGTGACACGTTGGTTATCAACTTAAGATTCAGATTTAGATTTATTTCTCATGAATTTGCATGTGACACTTCATAGAAATATGCACATGAAGTGCGTCATCATTTACAAAGGGGCTCATGATTTGTAAAATTCTGGTTACAAGACTATTCATCAATCAATGAATTAGAAAAGGTAACGAGATACGCACCTCCAAATTTTCGATTTCTACTGTACATCTTGATCACGGAGTGACCTAGTCTCGCGAGAACACGAGACTATGACGAGACTTGTGAATGTGAAAAAGAAAGCACTCACCTTCCCTGATGAAGACGTCATCGTTGGTGTCCACTCCCCACACAATGTTGTCCCCTGATGACACCTGCTTCAGTCGCTTCCCCGCGATGTGAGCCCAGCCGGTACCCGCGGAAGCCTCGTTCCCGTACGTCCCCACGCGGTAGAAGACGTCGTTGTTCCGGTTCGTCCCCCACACGCCGGCGGCACCAGTCGACACGAACTTCAGCCCGCCGGCAATGTTTTGCCAGCCTGTACCTGTATGTGTGGTAGACATGCTCACCATTTGTTACTCATAGATATGTATAATCTTATCTACATAGTCTCTTGTAGTTCAGTGTAAACCAGTCATAAACCAGTCGTCAGAGTTGCTGTTTTCAAACCTAAGTGTCGGTACTAATAAAACACTTTGTTATATGTACTTGTGTACACAGAATTCTGTTGTCCAATGCATATGTGTTTCTCATGAAACGTTGATGAAGGTTAGACATCCAGGTAATAAGATACGCCAAAAATAATTACTCAAGCATGCACCTGGATAAGATTTTGAAACATTCAGACGTTTCAGACAGTCTTTCATGAACATGAATTATCTCAACTACACAGCTTGTAGAAAAGTTTAGTTTTCTACAATCGGTGTTAATGCAACAGAAGTTGACATAACGTTATATTATACTCTTACACAATAAAGTCATCATTTGCTATTCCAAGCTTCTTTTAGACCTGAGAGGCCTAGCAATATTAGCAACGTTAAGATAGCTAACACTTCGCTATAAATCGGGGAAGACACGTCAATTGATTTTGATGTTGTCAGACACATAGTTTACCTCCGGGATTATCTGCCGTGATCCCTGTCCGTCGGTAGATGTAGCCACCAGAATTGACACCCCAAAGCGAGAACGCTGTAGAGCTCACGTCTAATTGACTCAGCCCTCCGCCAATCTGGTGCCAGCTGGTTCCTGTCGGGTTGCTAGGTGTTATACCTGATTGGGAAGGAATTATAAAATTTAGGTCTAGTGACTTTCCTTAGTATTGCAGCAGAACTTGACCCTTGATCTGGCCATGGGACGTGCCTGAAAGCCCCCTCTCACTGGACCCGCGGCACGCTGGCGGCATCGCTGCGTCCTAAACTGGATTTGTGTTACCCTTGACTTTATAATGGGAATATCATTCAAAACGTACAAGTATGATAAAAAAGACAACAAGGCACACAAAGCTTAACAGGATTTGTCTTTTTTTTGCAGATGAAATTCGTTGAGTGCTTTGTTAATTCGATCAGCCGCAGCGACGCCGCCAGCGTGCCGCGGGTCCAGTGAGAGGGCGCTTTAGGTGTAGATCATTCTATATTTGCAAGTGAGAAAATATTCTCCAAGCACATCTACAGATTTTGGTCGGGGTCGGCTAGGAGTTGCAGTTCTTGTGTTATGCTTTGTTTACGCTTTGGTTGATATCTGAATGATGAATTTGACGCCGTACGGGCATTCTAAATCATAGCGATCGGGGGAGGGCCCAAGAACAACCATGATAGGTTTCCTCGAGCGTACTGCGTTCATCACGGTTTCGTAATCTTATGATTGTATTTTGCTTGTATGTATGCGCATTGAAACGATAAACAAATCAATAACTCTTACACATAAAAACACTAGTGGCAGCGGTGAAATACGTGGGGTGAAGTAAAAGATACTGACCCAGTCGTACGAAAATATTTTGAGAGCGGTTGACCCCCCAGACAGAGCGTCCCGACGCGATCTGACTCAAACCTCCAGGGCCAAAAGGGATGTTCATCCAGTTGTTGCCGGCAGAGGCTTCGTTCTCGAACGTTCCCGAACGATAGTAGATGGAGTCAGCTTGGTCCACTCCCCAGATCCCACTGGACCCAACCGTCACATACTTCATCGCACCGTCGACAGGTTTCCACCTCGGTGCTGAAATAGACAAAGATGAACAAAAACACGAATAAAGAAAATCTATATAAAAATTTGTAATGCTGACAATGTCAAGCATTTATAGCTAAAGTTTCTTTAGTGGGGTCGTGTGGCGTAACGGCAGGGTGTTCGGCCCAGAACCAAGAGGTCCCGAGTTCGAATCCCCCTGACGCCACCGATTAAGTGCCCTTGAGAAAGGCACTTAACACGACTTTCCTCACTTCGCCCAGTCGAATAAAAGAATGGGTATGTTGTTATCTGTACGTGGCACTGTTTATATAAGTTATAAAAACTTGAGTGCCACGTCGTCCTTGTCTGTCAAAAACCGAAGTAAAAAAACAACGTTTCTTTAGAAAAATCTTACCTGACTGCGTTATTATGACCAGCAGGTCCTGATTGTCCACAACCCTTGTTTTCAGTTGTTGAACCTTCGCCACGGCTTCTGCTATCAGGCCTAGCGTAAACAACAAGACCAGAACGTCAACCTTTTATAAAGAAAAACGTCTACCACATGACAATCCTTTCTTATGATTCTAAGAATTTACTCTTACATATCCATAATACTTTTACAAATTCATAAGAGACTTCAAGAGAGTAAAACCAAACAAATACTGACTGTTTATCTCGGCAGCTTCCTGCGGGGTTGTTCCGACTGCCTCCTTACTGCACCATAGGGACACAATACACAGCAGGACAAGGGCACTGTTCACGTACCCCATGTTGAACATGGTTCAGCTGAAGAAAGTTAGAAACGTAACAGTAAAAACATGTTGTAAAGTTTACTAACAAATTAACAATCATGATCAATCCAAAGATGTTCTGAAGAGTAACATAAATAGATATATGTAATGTGAAAAGTGTCTTGGACAGTACATTACATTACACAATATGAATTCAAAGATGACTTACATGTTTTCAGGAGGACCCTTGCCGACTAATTTCTCTCCATGCGGACAGAATGTTCGAGAGCTCGCTTCTGTCTGACCGTCCAGTCTCCCCACAGTATGAACAGTGTGTGACGGTCTATACACTCTTATACGATCTCATAATGAAATTTCCAAATTACGTTAACATCGGAACGTTGATGACGTATTTTAGCTATACCTTAACAATTGAACTTGTTCAGCAGGAGGCCATCTTCTTTAAGTTCACGACACAAATTAACTCCCAGGTGAAACAAATATACCGGGCTTTATTCACCGCCATTCATACTATTTGATGAAATATTTAACTCATTTATACTTACGTAGTTCGAGCTCCCGCTTGTACCAATCCAGAGAGCCTACTCCCCAGCACTGTGTCCTCCATGGCCCTTTGTAGCTCTATAGTATCTTGCAGGTTTGTATCGCTATGTAGATGCCTAAGCAGGAGACTCTGTGCCTTCCCCTATCTCTTTTTCCTTCAGTAGTAGGCTCCCAGATAACAAGATGGTATGCAGGGATTTCGGAGTGTCTAAAATATACGGTGACCAGCCAGTGTCATTCTGCGCTGTTGGACTTTAATCTAGAGGTAATGAAATTACCATGACTAATTGAGGCGTGGGACAACTTGTTTAAGAAAAGGGACAGACATCGTCAGCTCTTGAAAGGTCCTTGACCTTTGGTAACAGTTTTGTTTACTTGGTTGGAAACTAATCTTGAAGAGGAATGTTTAATCGTAGTTGGCAAGTGGAGCATGATTGAAGTACTGTAAATTTTAATGTAATTAGGTTGTAATTTGTAGTCCATTGCTTAGAACCAGTATATGGTTAAGTGAAGAAGAATAGTGGATGGCTCTCCCGTGGCGCCACGGCGACCGAAAACAACAGAAAACCAAAATTGTTAGGACGAGTCGCAATCTTAAATAGTTACAGTTTTCATCGCAGAACACTGGTGACATCATTGCTCAAACGTAAAAGTAATCAATATGGAGTAACTGTTTATTTTCATTCATGATTTAATCATACATGAGCTCCAGCTGGACCAATATAACAGCCAACAGCAATGTACAATGTGAAAACAGATATAGTTCAATGCCAGTGGCAAAGTCTTTATTTCTTTATTGTCAAATTTTCATGGTCACCACATTTCCAAATCCACATTCAATGCGAAACAAACAGATATACAATTCCGTTTACTTTTACAACTCACTACTAATTTCTTTGCTCTCTCAATCTGATTTGAGACTATAACAATGTTTCCTATGTTTGGGAAAGTGTATTAAAAAGAAACAATAGAATCAAGACACCCCAAAGTACACCCTTTAAGATTCGAAGCCAAGAAATTTTAGCTCATTTGTCACTACAAATGATCTTTTAAAATATCTTTCACATTCATTTGTCATTTTAGAATCCTTGGTCTTCGTTACATTTAGAAATGCAAACCAAACGAAAACATCAACATGTACGATAAAAAAAACAACTGATTAATGAAAGCTGATTAATAATTCATTAGAAACACGAAAAAAACTGAATACATGTAACAGAGGTAAAACTTGTTTGCCCCTTACCCCACTGGTACAGTCTAAGAATATTGCAGTACCCATTCGTCTCTAAGGTCTGCAAATGTACTTCTATTTTGGGAATTAACCGCATAATCTCTGGTCACTTCTACACAACACACCATTATACGTGATAGTGTTTACTATAAAACTAATTTTACCGTTCCTTTGTACACCTTTCAGCTCTGTCTGGTAACATGTGTAAGAGGTGGTTGTCACTTCACAACTTATAACTCTACAGGTTTGAGACATCTATTATTTCCTTACTCTAAACCTGACTCTACTTGATTCTGTCCATTATAATATACATGTAGATCACTAAGCCAGGTTTGAGACATGTATCATTTTCTAACAGTCTAAACCTGAATTTACTTGAGTCTGCCCATTACAACATATCAGTAAGACAGGTTTGAGACATGTATTATTTCTTTACTTCCTAAACCTGTCTCTACTTGAGTCTGTCCATTACAATATAGATTACTATGGCAAGAGTTAGTAGATTTAGAATATGTAGTCTTTCTAACTTTCTAAACTGACTCTACAAGAGTCAGTCTACTACAATATAGATCAGCAAGACAGATTTGGAATATGTATTATTTTCTAACGTTCTATAGATCTAAGCCTGACGCTACATGTCTGTCCATCACAGGACAGATCACTAAGACAGGTTTGGGATAAGTATTATTTACTAACGTTCTTAACCTGACTCTACTTGAGTCAGTTTATACTACAATATAAATCAGTTAGCAACTTAGCATAGGCAGGTAAAGTTACTTCTTGTCTGAAATAAAGAAGATGGCATGAAATGTTACTATTTCCTCCTCCCATTTTCAGTATCATTTCTTCCTGTGTCATATTCAGATTAGATTCTCTATGAAATATTATAAACAATTTCCTTCCTTTCGCTTCAGCTTTCTTAACTGGCAAGAAACATTTATGTTGTGGCCAAGATATATCAATATGAAGATATTAGTATTGACCCAAGTTCGGTGCTCAGCAACGGGAACACATACTGGTCACCATACATTGTGACGCCCATTACCAATAGATTACCAATAACCATTACCATGTCTGCCATTCTTGTGGTTACTTGGACCCTTACAAATGTAGGGTAGCTTCATCTCACACGCAATTCTCTTCCACTGGCCTCTTTTTACTTTTATGCGCTTGAACTGCCAACCTCCGCTTATTATTGTAGTCGCCTGTTGAAAAGAAGTTAACACAAAAAGGGTTACGCACTCACAGGTACGCCAAACATAGTTACTCAAGCAACTGGATAAAATTTTGAAACAGTCAGACGTTTCTCACTCACAGATCTTTCTGTTGGCTTTTATAGTATCCATGGGCAGAAATAATGTTATGAACCAAAAAAACACAAATAAATTCGCTCAATTGTCTCTGAGGCTGACAGATAAAGCACCTTGCACGTTGCTAACCCTGCATCTACATGTACATCTACATTGCTGGTACCCCCAAATAGCCTCTTCAGGGGCAATGTATGGGGGAGTTGAGGTCCCGGGCTAAGGTAGGTACATCTGAACACCTATTATAAATCGATACATGCAGGGGTGCCATATTGACCACTGGGGTACAATTGCTAAAAGTCCAGCTCCTTTGGAACGCCGCTCTGGAAACTTCGTAATGCCCCAATACTCGACCTGCTTCAGTCTGTTGATGACTGTCGATAGAAGGGAGTGGAACAACCCTGTCCGTTCTACTGTGCAAAATGTAGTCCACTCACCTCGGGGTACACACCGATGCACAGATGTCCAAGGGTACCACGCATTGCGCCCACAAAAGCATTCACAGCATCAGTGATAGTGTCTTTTGGAGCCAAGTGTGTATAGGTTGCTTCTGACCCATCCGTCCACTTTAGATGTTGATTTTGGATATCGACACGTAGTCCGATCCAGATATTCTTTATCCTTTTAGGACCTGCAATTACAGGAATATCAGGCATGCTGTTCTTGCGACCAGGTCAGGATCAGGTCACAAGCGTAATGAGACACTTTTTTAAACTTTCAAATGTCTTCGTTGATTTATCATATTCACGAAAAATGGAAATATTGTTTTGTGTGTGTCTGTTTGTTTGTACATTTGTATGTATGTATGTATGTATGTGTGTTTGTATGTGCGTCGTGTGTCTGTGTGTGTTTCCGAATTCATGTGGGTAGGTGTTGGAAAGACAAAGGTCAATGTCGATTTTGGGGCACTGCAGCAGAACTTTCTGTTTTTGTATCTTTTGACCTGGATATGCTATGGTCTTGATTGGGGGGAGGGGCAGATAGCTTTTAATGTAAGGAAGAAATGGTGTAGATTTTATCCTCCTAACAGCTTCTTCTAGAGCTGCAGGATTACTGAATAAATGGATTTCCATCATATTCCATATGCAGGGAGCTTTAATATGCAGGTAGCTTTAGACAGAGATGTACACAATGAAATGCAAATTATGCAATTTGGGACTTAATTTTCATAATTAAATGAGGAAATTCTTTAATTCCAGTATTCTGTACAATAGGACTCAAATACATGTAATATATGTAGTTTATGGCAGGTGGCACATTTACAGTTACCAATTATGCAAATAAATCCCTATTTGGCAAAAGTACCATAATTCATCTAAATGGCAAATGATTGGAATGTCAACATTATGACATATGTAAATTAGTTAAAGCTGGACATAACAAAGCATAGATTATGAACATGTGGAAGTCATTTGCATAGTCAGAATATTTTATGGAAATATGAGGTCTCCGAACTCTTGTTTCAAATGTCTTCGTTTATTAATTTTTTGCCGTTTTGACTTGTATTTGCCCTGGCAGATATTTGATTCACTTTCATATCTAACACATACCAAGACAGAGATATTCAATATGATGTTATCATGTCCTGTTCAGAATCTACAGCGTACAGGGTAATGATTTGTCAGATCGCATGACGTGATTGACTTTTTTTATTTAGTAGATAAGTTATCAATCACCGTTGATGACAAAAAGCTGTATATCACTCACCATTAGGGATAAGACTTTCTATGAAGTTGTTCTCTCTCTGGTCTTTGATATGAGCGAGGCTTGCACCCGTTGTGTTACACAGTGTGTTCGCCGTAGTCCAATCAGCTGCGTCTGTCATCAACTTGTAGCAGTGGTTGTTATACTCGGTCCAACCACTCTGGCATGCGCCGGCTGTAAGAAACAATAGAATGGTGTGTTAACATGAACCAAAAACAAGCACTGTCTTTGAGGTGTAAAATGTGTGTCTCCTGTAACTGGACTGGTTCTTACCAAGATCTGAGTCCGAACTACATACAACTTGGTTATCTTAGATGTAGAGTAAAGTAAGACCCTGACCAGACAATGTTGATACAATCAAGGGTATTCTACTTATTCTACGGGTCGTATTTTAGACCAGACCAGACTATACCCTCGTATTCCTAAGTATATTACCTGTATGTAACCACTACTAAAACCAGGACATTGTATTGACGTTGTCAAGTTTAAACATGCCAGGAAAATCGCATTTACCCGGCGGTTGGCAGACGTATCCGCCATCTTTGTTCACACAGGCTCCATTCAGGCAAGGTTTCTTGAGGCACTCGTCGACATCTGTGTGTGAAATATCCACTTTTTATCAAAATGCGCCAACTCTGGTTAAAAAAATCCCGTTTTGTGAAACACTCATTTGATATTTTTGTCGCGTTAATTGTAAACGAAAAACCGTCTGTTACCACATTCTCCGATTGTACCAAATGTCATCCTTGCCATTTCCCGTATAGTTTTATGGTAACCATGGAAACTGACTTCAAATTATACTTACCTTGCTGACAGTTTTGTCCAGTCCATCCAGGTGAGCAGGTACATTTGTATCCGCCATTTTGGTTCTCACAGCGTCCATGTTGACAGGCTTTCCTGGTACACTCGTTGATATCTGTGCAATAAAAGACGACAAAATTGTAAAGTAAGCTCTAATATTCAAATGGTAAAGACACAAAAACAGAATGCTTGCTCTACAGAGAGGAACATGAAACACTGTTCAGAAAAGTGTCCATATAACACGAAATGAAAATGAAGAAAACTTCACCTTGCTGACAGTTCTGTCCAGTCCATCCGGGCGAGCAGGTACATTTGTATCCGCCATCTTTGTTCACACAGCGTCCATGTTGACAGGCTTTCCTGGTACAGTCGTTGATATCTGTGCAATAAAAGACAAGCAAAATTGTAAAGTAAGCCCTGATAGTTAAATGATAACAAAAAGAATGCTTATTCTACAGAGAGGAACATGAAACACAGTTGAGAAAAGTGACCATATAACACGAAATGAAAATGAAGAAAATCTCACCTTGCTGACAGTTCTGTCCAGTCCATCCGGTAGAGCAGGTACATTTGTATCCGCCATCTTTGTTCTCACAGCTTCCATATTGGCATGGCTTCCTCACACACTCATTATTCTCTGTTTGGTGGCGGTAAAATGCGCTTATGAGTAACACCCAACATATGGGCGTTAACGTCATCAAAATTCAAGTTAATCCCTTCAAAAATAGAAATCCCAAAGAATTAAGTAAAAAAGAAAACAGGCAATGAAGATATATCCAGTATAGTTTTGCTAGACTGAGTCCGTAATTTCATACCTGTTGTTGGTAGAGATGTGAGGGTAACGGGGGAGGTGTCATCGTTCCCACTGGTCATGGTGGCTGCCAATGATTCTGTTGATGCCAACATCAATGGTGAAGTGAATGAAGTCGAATTCACCACAGTCGAGATGTTTTCCATGTAGAACTCCGTGTACCATGGGGTAGTTGGTTTCTTTAGCTTCTCTCCGACCATAATGTCACCTTGAATATCGGAATCGTGTGCCTGTGACAAAGAGCATGTACAAGATAAACACACACACACACATACATACATACACAAACGCACACAAACAAACGCACAGACACACACGCACACACAGACACACACACACACAAACGCACACACACACGAAAACACATGCGCGCACATACACAGACACATACGCGCGCACACACTGACACACAAACACACTCACACTCATTTTCAGCTTTCTAATTCTACTCACATAATCTTGAGTTGATGTTATTACCAATGTCTTATCAATATTTGATGTTTAATGCCCTTTGAATGTTTCCATCGAACCCGGAGTGAATGGAGACTTGTTTGCCTACCTTACTCTCAGATACGAGATAAGTAGACAGGACTGCTGCGCTGACAACTGCCGCTATCACCACGAGTCCGCAACCAAGGGCAAGCCAATGAACTTTTCTAGATTTGAACTTATTCCACATTTCCATGGCACGTTCTGAGATATAAAAATGTCAGGTTACGTCAAGTCTAAATGACGAAAGCGTTCCTATGACTGAAAGAGTGCCTGCTTATTCTCCAAGCAGAGGTTAGACTCGGCCGGTTGATTTTGACGCCTTTTTGGCGTTTTCGTCGGGCTTTCTATTTTGGCAGGTTTTCTTTTTGTCCGCCAGCTAAAAAGGACAAAACCAAAACCTGGAAATATAAAAAGCCCTAATAAATGGCATAAAAAGACCACAAAACCTTGAGAGTAATGCCTAATAAGAAGCTTTAATTTTGTCCGCCAACCAAAAGGAAAACCTGGCAAAATAGAAAACCAGGCGAAAACACCTAAAAAGACATCAAAAATCAGCTGGAGCCTAACCTCTGCTTGGAGAGTTATACTTTCTATCGCTGAAAAATGTAAATTCCGTCCCGTAACCTTGAAATGTCTCTTTTCGAGCCGTATAAACAACATCAGAACAATAACTACTAGTAACGCCCACCATATAATTATTCCGTATCACCTTTAGATGTATCTAAACATTTAAGTACTAACAACAAAGCGATTTCAGACTCGGATCTGTAGTACGACAAGTGACGATGAATAAGATTAAAAGAAATGGCACAACTGTTCATAACCCATGAAATTAGCTCGCGCTTTGGCAGGTCCGAGACAACTCTTGTTTTACAACCCTCTGACTGTTAACAAATATTCTAGTGTAATATTTACAATCCCTTCAGTGGTCGCAATATGCATATAGGCGTTAGATGTTGCCGTATTCTTCTGGAATGCTTAAAGGATTTAAACCTCAACAAACCAACAAATAATGTCCAAAGGTGCAGTGTAACCACATACTGATGTGAATTAGTGCTATGATATTTTGTGTGTATTCTGCAGGCAGATATAGAGGATAGATTATGTATATCAGTACCAAATGCTATCATATAGAATTTACATTTAACTGATGATAATACATTCGAGTGTTATTAAATCTTGGCCTACCTTTAACTTTGTAACCAGAGCAACAGTTCTTCTGATCTTCATCCTCAGAAGTATCGCCTGGCTTGTAGCTCTCATCCGGGCGCGTGTGTTCCTTGTACCCTCCAATCTCCACCATGTGGTCTCCCATGTCCAGATGGCGACCTCGAGGCGGGGACGCTTTCGGCACTTCGCGTTGTCCAGGCCTTGATGCAAAAACATCTTTGCTATCAGAGTTGTGTTCGGTACGATTCCGAGGTGGTGGCAGTTCGGGAACTTGGCGTTTCAGGCCAGAGCGCAAGGTAAAGCCATCTTTACCGTCCACGTCTTCGTACTTCTTGTCGACGTCTTCGTACTTTTTGTCGAAGTCTTCGTACTTCTTGTCGACGTCTTCGTACTCATGTACCGACGATTCTTCAGTTCCGTTTTCCGCCATCTATTTTCTATTTCTTGATTTTGAAAAACACACAATAGTTACGCACCAGTAAACAAAGTGTAGACATATTGCAGTCGACGATCTAATTAGATATTCTTAACGTCACTTGTGCTGGTTTAGGACCGACCCACAATGTATATTTTTCGATAGATCTATGGCTTATACAGCATGTGAATTAATTTTTGAACGCAGTACTAAGCGCGTACTAATAGTTCGTCAAAATATTTGCCAAGACAGATAAGATAAATTCTATCATATATATATTATGCTGTATTGTCAACATTGGATCCGTCTTTGATGTTACTTATACCTTCGTCACATTTCCAGCGACCTCCCAGGTTCTGGCTCACCGACACAATAACATCAGTGCTATATTTCGTGAGTATATGATGGTCGATCTTGACAGTACATTTTTCTGGTTTAGCTGAAAATCACAACAGGGCATTTTGAAAAATCAGCTTATTTTTCAAAATATACTTCTCTGAAAACAATGAGCAAGAAATACCTTAGTTTGCGCCCATTCCGACAGTCAATATAGTCAGCCCCGCTAGCTCGCAACAGCAGTTTGTGAAATTGTCACCAGTCCTGTAGATACGTTGTTGCTGCTATAGTAATCTAATATCAAGGAGTAGGGCTCTTACATATATTGATGTAAAGAGCGTATTCAATAAAACACCGCGAGACCAATTTAAAAGCACGCGGGTACATACATACATGTACGTGCCCAAATATGGCTCTTAATGTCAAGGATTATGTAATCGTGTGAATATTCACCAGGAAAATCTGACAGTTGTTTCTAAGAAAACAACTTAAATTCGATGATTCTTTTTATAAGATGGGACTTTGGCACAGAAGGGCAACACTGATGTGATAAAACTACAACAAAATCATTCGAATATTTTAAAACTAGATTTCTTGGAATCGTCCATATAGTCGTATGTTTATTGTAAAGGACATATCTGAAAACCGTTTGATAAAGTTTTGATTGAGGTTGAAAAAAAATATGCGTAGGCGTTGCGTACGACAGATGCCAGCAATGTTGAAAACAGCCATGTGGTTTTCAATATGGCACCCGATTCCTATTGGACTTATTATTAGAAAATAACCACATGAAGAGGAGACAACGATATGCTAGACCTGATTATTTAGAAGATTTATCTAGTTAGTATCAGCAAAAGACGAAGCAAGTTAAAAAGGTTTTCTAGTGATTTTTCGTACAAAAAACACAATAATTTAGCAGTTTAGTGATGAATTAATGAGCTACGGCTCTAGCTCTAAATCACGGGTAAGAAAATCTATCAGAAATGTTCTCTACTAGTACTAGCGATTATGCCACAGGTAAATGTGTTCAACACGTGCATTGACTAAAATACTTTTAAACTAAAAATATGAGCTAAATAGCTAAAACTGATTTGTTTTATGTTATTTCTTATCGGCTTACTTGATTATATATACACAATGCGCAATGCTTTGAATTCATTACACAACTCGTAAGTATGAATACCCATTGCTTTGTCTTTGTAACCGTTCACCTTAATTTATGTACAAGCCCTTTACTGCAACAACCAACGTTTCGTACGCTACATTCAAAAGCTATGGCTATATCGATAGCACAGAAACAAAAAAGACACAACGCACTTATTTTTTTGACAGTTTAGTATGAAGGGTTACACAGTTGTAGGATATCAACAATGACAGTCAATAGAAAAATACACAGAATAGAGGTTTTTCAAACGATGTATGCCCGTATCTACAGTATCTAGAATAGCGAACCTTCGGTCTAGTTTTTGTTTGGTCTAATCAAGGACACCGTTTGTAGGCAAGCAAAGAAGACATAGTTTCAACCAGCACTTTCTCAGACCCAAAGTATTTTGCTATTTTATTTTTTTAAGAAGCCTTCTACAGTGCAACTCAACTGTTGCACTGATCCAATAAATCCATATAATCAAGGAAAACGTCTGCCCAAAATTTGGCCTCATTTTTGAAGGGAATAAAACACGTCGTGGGTCCGTTGCGTTTCTTGAAGGGCACGCAAGGGGGCGCTCAGTAGGCTGACTTGTGAACCTCCATGAAGCGGTCGAACAATTTTCCGGCCAGGCGCCCACAGCACCGCCGCACCCCGCCCCCTCCAGCACAGCAACAAGGGCGCCCCTCATCGCCTGGTTTAATGAACAAAAACACGTAGTTAGTCTCATGGCGCACAAACCTTAAGGTAGCATAACACCGAGAGTGTAGAAGTTGGATTATGATGTTCAGTGTTTGGTCGGCTGAATATTCTTACCACCAACTGCTGTGCGTCGGCTGCAGTATGATGACCTTCCGCAGGGCGTCATATAAAAGTGGCTTTAAAAAGAGAACGAGCAAACAGACTTTAGCTACTTTTCACATATATTGTAGATTGTACCCTGAAGTCAAACATATTCAAATCTTGTTCCTTACTTGTGCACCCTACCATTAAGTTTGAAGCGTCGAATACTTTTAAGTTTGAAGCGTCGAAGCTTCTCACTTTGGGGTCCTTAACCCTTAACCATGAAAATCCCTATTGACCAAGTACTGTGTTCTGCTACCTTAACATACAGTACACGTGAAAGTCGCTGTACTTTTGTTGTATCGATAAAAAGTTCACTGTCTTTATCGTGCCACACTCCTTAACAGTTCAGTTGATAGTTCAGCTCACTTGCATTCATGTGGCTATGACGTACGTAATAGCCACCATATTGGACAATTAAACATGGCATTTGCATTTGCATAATTATCATGTTAGCACAGACACAATACAATGGCGGAGTTTTGGTTTGCCGATTGGGGCGGTGTAACCACAAACAAATCAAGGTTACGATGGCAAAAATCTGTACGACGAATCTACGACTGTCTTAAGAATCGGTTCTCAGTTTGCTGCCATCAACCTGTCGTACTAGTCTCTACCAGACCAACTACGCCAGCTATAAGGAGAATATTTGCCAGGGAAGTTTGAGGGTTTCTTTTGCAAGCGCGGGCGAAATATTGACTCTCACCGTAGACTGACTCTACTGGCCGTTTTGCCGAATTCTACGATCAATACGCCCGTAGAAAGGCCTGGTGAGTGCTACTGTCGTATGACGTAAAACTGGACAATGTGTATGCTTGCGAATGTCGTAACTTACGCTGATCTGGTCGTTTGACATCCCCAGGCCCTTGTGCATCGCTCCGATCTTCTTTGCGGCTCCATCATCGCCATTGATAAAGTCGTCTAACACCTTACACACCTAGCACACAAGATAAGACTTATTCAACATGTGTTTAGAAACGTGTTAATGTATACAAACAGCATGCTGGGGCCGCGTCTCATCATATGGGGGGGGGGCATACCTGGGCTACCAACAAGTATGTGCGAATGAAGTTTTTCCACCATTTTCTACATATCAACGCTAACATTGTGCCTTGTGGATGAATTGCGATGGACTTTCTTGGTCTAAAATGGCAAAGAAATGAAGACTGAAACAAAAACCTGACACAGTTTTCCTTCATCCAGTTTGTAAAAGCAAGTTATGAACAGACTGTGATGTTCTTGGAAGACCAGTTCGATGTCATGTACTGAATACGAAGATATTGATATAATTCATAAGTTTCTCCTTACTTTTGCACCATGGGCACGCATTTCGGCATTTCCTGGAAGGGAGCCGTATGGGATGTCCTTGAACTTCTTGAAGTTTGACTTGATAGCATCATCCTTCAGGAGCCTAAGTGGTGCAGGGATAGAGTTATAGGGGAGGGGTGCCTACACATACACAATGCCAGATTCTTTGATCAAACAGCTTTGTTCTATGTTGTTTCCCCTTAAGTTGCTTTGGCGGAGCTATTATCCTCCATGCTTGACGGTTAAACTTGGAAATTGCCATTTCACGAACGCCTCCTCTTAAAGCTATTCAAAACTGCAGTTCCAAACGTATTTTTTTCCAACGTGTTAATAGCTTCATTTCAACCAGAATGGACCGATAATTAATGTGAATGAGGAAGAGCATGGAATGCTTTTTTTGTCCAAAAATCATTTTCAAAGTCGGAAAAATCGGGAAGTATCTATTGCTTCTTGGACTAACCTACATGTACATGTAACAAATTGCTAATGTCAATTGCAAGGAAAATATCTGACTTCTTGCGCCAAATATTTCCGCATATAGTGAGAAATATTCCAGCGTCGCGAAATATGTCATCACAGCTATATATCAGCCGGTGAAAATACAAATTTCAATACAAAGGTCGAGATGATGTGGCGCTTTCTTCTCACTACTTTGTAATATAACAGCTATAGACCAATGTCTAACGGTGAAACGGAGTTCAATCTGTTCCACAATTGCTGTAGATATCGATATATGAACGTCACTATTTCAACGTAGTTCTTAGTATAAGTTTAGGCACCGACAAACAAACAAAAAAATCAATGGACACATTCAATTCTGTGCCCCACAGGTTTTGCTAACCCGTATAGTTATAGTTGACCTTCAACGCATGTTCATGTGCTTCAAAAAAATTCAAAATAGGAAAAAATAAACCTTATACGTAGATTAAACTTTGAACCAAATTATTCTGAGCACGGACACCGTATATTCAAACCTCTGCCCTTCTTTCTATCGGACTTGCTTTTTTCATGGGCGGGGTGTGGCACGTGAATGCCCGTGTCTCCTAGCGGTCATGAGCTCTCAGCGTCTAGCCCACTCTTCCCTTGGGCGCGGTCCGATCTAGTTTCAACTAGACTTATTCAGACTCGTGCATTGTTGGAAGTGGCTAAATAGGGTTTGGGGGTGGGTAATTGAGCAGACAGAGGGGTCAACTGCCATAGGAATACGTGTGCGCCCGGCTAACTGCTCTGCCAAGTCATTCTTGAGCTCCTTTTGTCATTTGGCTTTTTGACAGAAGACTGGTGGTCCGCCCCACCGTCTAGCTTTGTACCACCGGTAGAAGCCATACAGGATATGCCATTTTCTAACACTAGAAAATTCGAGAGGGCCATATTACATTGATAAAAGTCTTGCAAGTACGCACTGTTGAGTGTTGTCCGCTATATATATATTCGTATCTTCCCCAATCATGAAATAGCATTTTGGGATCATGTAGAAAACGCTACGTCTAGCTCTAGTATATGGGAATTGAAATAGTCTCACACAGGCCTTAGATAAACACAATTCGTTCTCAAGTAGTGACAATACCCAGACCAAGTACTGAATAACTGGCACTTACGCAAGAAACACTTTCTCTCCGGCGTCTTCAAAAGACGACGAAGTTAGTTTTGCCCAGGCCTCCTTCGCAGTCGCCATGTCGGCAGCAGACAGAGCCATGTTGCTTCTTTTCTTGGTGGAGTGTACGCGTACACAATAGCGAATGCGAAGCCTAAAATGCCAATAGAAATAATCATTTTATTCATATTCATTCATTATATGAAATAGATGCCCAATAAAATGAATTAAGCGATTTCGTTTACGACCAATTCCACCAAACTCGTAGATAAATTAAAGAAAAGTAAATCGAATCACTCCTGAATAAGGTCGACGCAAAAGCGACTGAAAATTCGAGGTGAGCTACAGTTGTCTGAGTTGAAGTAAAGTATCAAATCTTATCATGGAAAGTACCAACACAGATGATCTTTCATGCTAATCGATGTGAAATCTTAATATGCTAGTCAATATATCTAAAGAGAGTCTATATTGTACGTTTAAGAGTGCCGTACCTTCAAAGGGCTGTTTCGGTGATGGTTTGCTGGTAGTTCTGCAACCTTCCCGTCTGTACCCGTGCACTGTACCCGTGCTCTGAGTTCCTTTCTTTTATACGGAAAGTCGCCTTCGAGTTGCACGTAGACCGAAACTCTACACTTTCTGGCACAAGAAGCGGAGCTCTTTGATCAATTGAAAGACCGGGTGACTACGTGCATACTTGCATGTACACCAGTAAAAAGCCGCTTTTGTCATTTGGAAATTATATCTCCGTCGAGTAAGGTTCGGGGTATAGCGTTTCGGTCACCTCAGTTTAACGCCTGAAGTTGAAGACCCTTTTAGACTTGAACAACACTTACTACATCTAAAGTCAATATACGTCCTGGGAAGATTCCAAAGCAGACATGTTTTGCTCGTTTTGGTAAGGCCACAGCAAGTAATTTTTATGGATGACATTTTTATGGTTTCATTGCATATGAATACCCAGTGTAGTTCCTGCCCATGATGGTATAATAACAAGCTGTTTTCTGCATTTGTTCTAGCAAGGACATTATATGAATAATGGGGGGGGGGGGGGCTAGTTAATTGAGCTGTATACACAAGGTGTTTCATCGCATATGACTTCCCAGTGAAGTTGCTTCAGATGATGGTACAACAAGCTATTTTCTGCATTTGTTGTAGTTAGACTACTGAGATGTATACACATCTACAAGGACATGTTTACATTAAATTAATCAAGGAGGTTTTATATTATATATGAAACCTCATTGGTTGAATATAGGAATAAAGGACCTGTTGGTCATGATATCATATTTCGTCGCCTCAATTCTTGTTTAACACGCGACTTATGATCTCAAAATTTGAAAATATAGGAATCTTGTTTTTTTTTCCCACCGTGTTTTTTTCGCCCTATCTCATTAATTTTGGAGTCTGCGGAGGACGTCATCCATAAAATTTACTTGCTGCGGCCTAATGTGAGATACCATGATAGACAAAGTCGGAGATTTAATGCTCTATAAATGTTTGGTTTCTATCAGCTCTATGTTTAATTGGTGTATGCGCAGTGCCCCACAGTTCCGTAGTTAGCTATCTGAAATGTACAGGGAGGGGTTAAGACTTAGCCCTTCGGCTTTACCTAACCATGTCAAGTCAGAATATGTACTGGGTTTAGACCATGTGTAATACTTGTAACGCTAGACTCCGGTCAATGCACCCTGGGACGCATATATATATAGCGCTTAAAAATTGTGTAATACTTGTAACGCTAGACTCCGGTCAATGCACCCTGGGACGCATTTATA
Source organism: Branchiostoma lanceolatum (assembly GCF_035083965.1). NCBI lineage: Eukaryota > Metazoa > Chordata > Leptocardii > Amphioxiformes > Branchiostomatidae > Branchiostoma > Branchiostoma lanceolatum. The sequence goes on along the minus strand of NC_089731.1, from coordinate 8,775,132 downwards.
TAGCGCATAAAAAAAGACAAAAGGAAAACTACTCTCCTCTTAACATCACAAAACCCACATATTTTAGAAAAAGTGGGATCTTACGTCTTCCATTGTCTCGGAAAAAGAAGTCAAACCCAAATAAGATAGATTTAAGTGTTGGTATTTAGACTAGAAAATTTACTTGCTGTATTGTTATATATTGTCTGTCCGTTCTTTCATGTTACATGTACTTGCAATTAGCCTACGGGCAAGAACTTGCAATAAACATATATATGTATATATAGCGCTTAAAAATTGTGTAATATTTGTAACGCTTGACTCCGGTCAATGCACCCCGGGACGCATATATATAGCGCTTAAAAATTGTGTAATATTTGTAATGCTAGACTCCGGTCAATGGCAATGCATCCCGGGACGCATATATATAGAGCTTAAAAATTCCCCTTCATACACATGACTAGACAGAGCTTACATGTAACGCTATCTTTGGTTATGTAACCCCCCCCCCCCCCAAAGTTGTGTGTGATGATCACAACAAGGCTAATTTTCGGCGCATTACATCAGCACAGTGCTGAAAAAGATGCCAAAGGTTTTCTCTTATTTAAGACCACCGTACGTCCCAATGTGTCCTGGCTAGGATCATAGACGCTCAGTGCGGTCATGATCTTGTGGTTAGCACGCGAGGCTGACAGAAGACACCCAAATAGAGTGTTTTATTGCTTTTTATGGAGATTTCATTGAGATGTATGACAGGGAGCATGGAACTACATTCGCAGACAGGACGAAACAAGAAACGGGTGTACGAGAGTCTGTCTTTCTCTTACCGGCTCTCGTTCCCATGTGTTTCATGCCTCATGCCAAAAACTCCCAAATTCTTTCATGGCTGGAAAAGCAAAATAGAGATTGACTTCATAGGATGAACTTAAAAAGATTAGTCGTCCGTGTAGGGACAAACTTGCCACTAATATATAGCTTGAATGACTTACGAGCATGCTATATCATCACGGAGGACTGAATTTACTATTGGCCTCTTTAAGGTTCCGTCTGCCAAAGCAGCTATGACGTAACCGATTTCCCAGATGTGAACTTAACATTGACGCAGCCATTCTCCAGATGTGACCATGGTATTGGCGGAGCTTCTATCCGATTTATAATCAGATGGCAGAATCAAAACAACTGGTTTTGTATGTATGACACAGCCGCGCTACCTCTGTCTCTCAGCTCATAGAACGTGACTGCTCAGTACGAATGTTTTCCCCAGCAGCCTCGGCCATCACACTCTCCGTACGTTTGAAAGCTTTATTTGCATCCCTGTCTCACAAGGGCGCCGACCTCGCTGCGACCGTTCTACGACCGAACGTTTGGACAGTGCGCTTAACGAATTTCATAGATAAAAAACGAATATTTTTTACGCTGTGTGCTTTTGGTTGTCTTTTCAGCTTTACTTTTACATTTAGCATGATATTCCATAATATCGCACAGTACGTAATGCACTTTATCCTTTTTATACTGGGTAATGATTCAAACGCAACATCTGCGGGTACTTGAGACTCGTTGACAAACATACATTCTGTGCACTGCTGGCGGTACATACCGCGTGTAATTGACACTCTCAGCGGAGCACAGTAGTTTTAGATGAAACGTTGAATCACTGTGCTAATGAAACTCAAGTACGTGACCAGTACAGTACGTGAATTCCTACACTGAGAATAGACAGCTAAAAGGGGACGCTGAAATCCACACGTAGCGACTTCAGCGAAAACTTTGTCTGTTTCTTGATCCCTCTCCGTCCGTTCCTGTCTATATATCTTGGATCTATCCCCCTTGTTGCAATTGTCCTTTTGTTATCTCCATGGTTCTCATTACTAACTTAATGAAATCACTCTTCTCTCTCTCTCTCTCTCTCTCTCTCTCTCTCTCTCTCTCTCTCTCTCTCTCTCTCTCTCTCTCTCTCTCTCTCTTTCTCTCTGATTCTGGCTTGCTCACTCTCTGTCACTGACAGAGGGTAACTGAAAGTCCTTTTGATCGATGAAAGGAACTGATTTTTTGTCATGTTTGGCAAGACGGTGCATGTGATCACATCGTCCACAAATAACATTCATATTGACCACGAGTAGTCAACCCGTGTCACCACTGCGTCTTTCTCTGTTTCCATCTCTTTGACACAGTCCCTATTTCTCTTTGACTGTCTGTCTCTGTCTCTTTCTGTCAATGCGTCTGTGTCTGTCTTTGTCTCTTTCCGACTACTTTTCTGTCATGTTTCTCCCTCTTTCCTTGCTTTTCCCAGTCCTTATTCTCTGTCGCACTCTTACTTCGTATTTTCTCAATTCATTTATCTTTCATTCCTCTCTTTGCCTAGAGAGAATAAGACAGAGTCTGTGTTATTCTCTCTCACACTTCCTCACTCCATCACCCACCAAAGTGTATATATATATACACATTCCGAAGCAACGCGTCCGTACGTGTGCCCCTCCCCATATCCCAAATTAAGAGTGTTATTGCGATTAGAGACGATAAAGAGATGTTTCCCACAGAGTGTTGCTGGGCTAACGCCAGGGACTACATGTTCAGCTAGAATCCAGCAGAGCCGAAGTGGAAACCAGTACAGTACGGCTTGTTTTCTTTTAATACCCCCTTTGATCTTTAAAGTCCGTTTAACTATTGAGAAACCCAAAACCCATCGGACTCTCGGATTAAGATAAAGATAAAGACGTAGATTTGCAGACTGTTTTAGCCAGCAACTTCATTGAACCCTTAGAATGACTTCCGCACCTCTTGTTTGAAGTATAAATCGAAGGCTCCTTTCTCAGTTTGTTCACACATTCGACTATTTGCCGACGACTGCTTGCTACATCACACCTCAAGTGAATCATCACACGCCCAAGGTCTGCCGTCCGACCCTTGGCCTTCAATCAGCCTGGTGAAATCGTTGGCATATGTCGCTCAACTTATCCAAACGATCCCCACACAATACCCGTGAACACACTGACCCGCGAAGGAAAATCAATCATTGCCCAGCTCTCCCACAGCGAAGAAAACCTTACAAGGATAGAGCTGTCTGCAGGCTACGAGTTGAGACAGAGTGTCAATTGAGACAAATGACTGTCGCTAGCCTTGTGGGGTAAAGCGGGGATCTCACAGAAGCTGCGGCATGTTGGCGACATAGATGCGGTCGAGCGATTTGACAGAGCGCTCAACGAATTTCGTGGAAACAAAACTAGTCTTTTTACGCTTTGTGTGTTTTGTTGTCCTTTTAGTCATGATATTTCAATTATAAAGTTTAGGGTACACAAATCCAGTTTAGGACGCAGCGAGGTCGCCAACGTGCCGCGGGTCCAGTGAGATAGGGGCTTAAAGCCCCCCTCTCACTCTGAACCCGCGGCACACTGGCGGCGTCGCTGCGGCCGATCGAATTGACAAAGCACTCAACGAATCTCATCGACAAAAAAAACGAATCTTTTTTAGCTATGTGTGTTTTGTTGTCTTTTTGGTCATAGTTGTACGTTTTTCATGATATTCCCATCATAAAGTCAAGGGTAACACAAATCCAATTTAAGACGCAGCGAGGCCGCCAACGTACCCGCTTTACTCCGCAAGACTGGTGAGAGTCATTTGTCTCAATTGACCCTCTGTCAAACGAGGACCACAGCCACTTGTTACAAAGGGATGGTTTAGCTACACCTTAAATACAGTTGTGTGATGATGTAGACTCTACGAGGCTTCACAGGTCACTGGAAAACTAGTAGAAATTGGCCAAATAGACGGATAACATGCCAGAGTTGGTCCGCCAAAGAAGTTACAGTTTGCGACGTATCTATTATTTTTCCAGCGACCTGTGGAGCCTGGTAGAGGCTAGTGATGAAGGGCGGTTCATGATATCGGTTATGTGGATATAGATGCAGTGCACGCACTACCGTTTGGGATATCGTATTGGATACGTGGCCAACAGCACGGCAGAAACCTGCGTACCTCCGCTCAGTACCAGCAGTCAAAACACTACCGGACGGGCGCGCCATCCCCGCCATGGTTGAACTGTCAACGAACCTTAGCCAAACGTTAGTCCCATCAGTGCTTTAGTCTAATCTACGGATGTGAATGTATTTGTGATCGTGCAAATCTTTAAGAGTTAATAGAAACTTTAAACTATTTAGCAACGGAACCCTTAGAACTTGAACACAATCTTTATAATTGACGTCATGATAGTTGATGTTACCTATATGTAATACTATTCGGAAAATTATATTTGAATATGAATTGTTTTGTTAGGGGTTTTATTGTTGAATCAGAGTGTTTTAGTGTGTCATTTACAAAACTATGACAACTTGTAGTATAATCCTTTCATTGATTGTAAACTACCTCGCAATTCAGCCGATCATCCCAACCATGGTCGGGGGAAGGTCGGGAGGCAATGTTCGGCTATGTGTAACCGGGGTTTTAGGCACCTGTCAAAGTGCTGAGGAAAACTTCCCGACTCGGCCTTCTGAGACAACGATGACAGGATCCCTTCTTGAAGTTAACGTCAAGGTTTATCACACCTTCAATCAAGTCACGTACAACATACTACCTGTGGATGTTGTTCAGTTCGGACGTGTATGGGATACCCCAAGAAGCACGTATACAGGTATACGCTCTCGATGGTTCAATGAGTTATAAACAAGCACCGCAAGGTCAACGCCAAGAAAAATAGGAATAATTTAAACCTTTTCATGAAGCTTTGTTTATATCGAACAACAAACCAACTTATATCGGCAGTTCTAATGATAATAACAATATGATGATAATAATGGGTTTACTAAGTTCCAAGAATACTCGGCAACCCAGGGGCTGAATTACATGTTCTGTACATTCAAGACAAAATTGAACGACACGAGACACATTAAGTTAACAAGTCTAACATAAAATCACAGACAAATTTATTAATCAAAAGATTGCACGCTGAACAAAGCAGTACGTATCAACAAAGCTACATACCCTCACACTAACATACAACAGTATACTTGTAGCAGTTGTTTAAATGGCTACGTGGGCTGCAGAATGTTTGACTCGTATGATTATATAAACATATATACAAACAAACAGTAAACCATCCTGGTTGGCCGTTACGGAGTATCGTACTGTGTGGACTGGCAACTGGTCAGGTCTGGCTTGGTTCCCTGCCACTTCTATATCTTCCACCGCAGTCGTGGAAGTCAATGCCTGTCCTGTTCAGACTTGTATAGCTTCTGGGCAAACTTCAGAGTTTTGGGAGTCGTAGAGGGCACAGGCTGCAGAGTAACTGTGAAAGTTGTTGCCAAGGATGATCTTAGTTACTCGCACTTGGATGTTCTCTATCTTCATCCATAATGCCGTATACCGAATTAAAATATCCCGAAAGACTGGGTGCGATGTGAGAAAGAGACCTTCTACGGTTGCCCACAGTGCTGCCGTGCACCCTTATCGGACTGTGGACAAAAAGTCTTCGTGTGCATCATATTATCTGACTAATGTTACGGTCCGAATTGCGCCGGTGCCCGTCGGGGGTGTAGTCCCGGTCGGGTCCCGAAGCCACACATTGTCCCGGTGGACTACCGGGTACGGCGCTCGCACGATTAGCTCACGGCGTCTGATTATTACTGGGTCCCTCATTGATTTTAAGGCCGAGTTGAAATGATTCGGGGTACCGGCCGGGCCCCCAAATTAGCCCGGCAGCCGCAGGGTGTCCCGCGGGGCCACGTAGGGGTCACGCCCGAAACTGCAAAAAAAAAAAAAAAGCCCGTGAACTACCTGGCGGGGCCTTTTTTCTAATTGGGACCTAAGCATGACATACAGTGCTTACTTAATTTGAGTGTTCAGAATGTAATAGGTGCAAGAATCCAAGGTTACGTTCATCATTTTCTTTTTTTAAATACTTATGGGTTCTAATCCATTGTATTCATTTCTCCATTTCATGTGCAAATTGTTTTTAAAAATCTGCCAGACCATTCACGACACAAACGTAGCAAACAAAGTTTCTTTACATATCAGTTATGTACTGATATGTAACCCAGGTAATTCAAAATACCATTTGGTCTGTTGACAGTACTGCAGTCAAAACGTTTATGCTGGGTGCTCTTCTCGTATGTTACATCATTGTGGAGTATTATTATTCTGTATCTGTATCTGTATCTGTGTCATGGTTGCTTAAGCTTGCTGTAATTGATGATTTGTCCGCTAGGTGACGTTTCTGCTCAGTCCATAGTCGTAATAAAACCCAAGCTGCAGTTTGTCTTGTACCGACAGGAGTCGCAACAAGCCTATGGTGTCCCTTGATACCGCAGGCTGCCTCGCTCCCTGAAAGTGAAAGAAAATGTCAATAGTGACGCCAACTGTGTCTATGCAATGTTACGACACACATATCTTATACAAGTAAATGTTTCAACGATTTATACATCGCTTTATACCTTTGGTATTACATTTTAATATGATTTATATTGTTCAAGAATCAAACCATTTTATCTTACCCTGGTACTCATACATGCAGTTCCTCGAGCAAATGCACTTGAAACCAACAATAATGATGTTAAGCCCTACATATAAACCTTTTACTGAGCATCATAATACCAGAGGCGCTTTTTGGTCATTCCAATCAAAAATGATACGAAAAAGTAGTAAATTCTTTTCTAGTGTATCACACGAAGACACTTTTTCCCCTTATCATCAATACTTTGTATTTGACTGTATTTGTAAGATCTGTTAAGAGATTGAAATGCTGGTACAGCCCATCTGAGATGGTTGACCTTCTGCATGAGGATCATTTCAAGGTCAAAATGGCGGTCGTATACATTACTGGAAACAAAGTTCTTTTCGGAAATGGTAGTTTAATCACAGACATACGTGTGTTGAGGGGTGGGAGGCGTTTAGCAGGCTGTTTAGCTCACCACCTCTATTTCCTACTCCAACGCCCAAGGTGAACACGACAACTACCCTTGGACGGAGGGGTTTGATCTTGGACATAAAAACAAACTTACACGACAAAGATGGAATTACAGAAACACATTAACCAAACCCTCCCACACAAAGGGGCCGGTAACCCTGTAGGCGACCCGACGTGCAGCGCCCTTTCAACTCCGTTTGTGGCCCAGAACAGAGAATGTGGACAAAACATGACTTCTCCGTAAACCTGTCAACCAAGACAAGCCACCACGCTTGATAAGGCCCCCATTTAATTCCACCAGACGGCGATCACGCTGCGACCTCGCTGCAACCTAAATTGGAGTTGTGTAAATTGATGTCATGATTGAAATATCATGCAAAATGTAAAAGTATATCTGAAAAGGCAGCAAAATACACAAAGCGTAGAAAGAATCGTTTTCTATCAATGAAATCCGTTGAGCAGTCTGTTAAATTTTAGGTCGCAGTGCGGTCGCAGCGGGGTCGTCGCCCTAGTGAAATGGGGTGTAATCGGTACCCAGACGAGCTCTAGACACCCCCTCTCTCTCTCTGGAATGGACGAATCCTGACTATTTCTTACGCTAGATTGCGTTTCTAAATGTCGCCACGCAACGTTAACATTTAGTCCTAGCTTGGCTGCAAAAATGTAACATTGTAAACTATTGGGGGACCCGTACGCCCCTTTCATACCGTTTGAATATAATCTCAAGGTCAAGATGTCGTATTACTGTTGAGATAATCCCATTGCCAAGTTCATCGCTGGCTCCCCTCTGTCATGGCTTCTGGACGCTTCAGATGATCCTATTGGGCTCACGCGACGACAGATCCAAACCAATGGGAGAGTGCTGCCGCACCATGATCAGTTGGTATCTTCCCCCGGTAGAGCAGTAGGATGGTAATGATAGTAGCCTCTACCAGGCTCCACAGGTCGCTGGATAGATAGTAGCATATAGATAGTAGAAAGTTGGAAGATAGAGAGATGACATACCAGAGAAGTTGAATGGCCGGGGAGTATAGTTTGAGCTAATGATGATACTAGGTCGCAAACTGTACTCCCGGGCAAGCTTACTCCTCTGGTATGCTATCTGTTTAATTGGCCAACTTATACTATCTTTCCAGCGACAATAGGGGTAGTTTCCTTTTTCTGGTAAATTTTGATGTCATGAATAGATGTAATGGAGCGCGTTCGCCGGTTATGTTCCTGTGAGAGAGCAAGTCATTCAGTGCTGTCTGTTTTTCGGACCGGAGGTTTTGGTTAGTGGCTGATATACACCGCCATTAGGAGGTAATTTCCCCCACAGATGGCGGACTATCTGCGGCATCGGGGAGGTCCTCTGTTCTGACGGGACACAGGCCGTGTACTGGGCCCGGGGAAACCTGCGACGTGTCACCGTGCGTGCACCCGCTCGTGGGCTGTCTCCAGGACCCGTCACTCCGTTACCGGACGCAAATTTGCTTGTTCAGTGGGACGGAATTAAGATTTCATCAATTCTGGCCAAAAAATCTAAACTTCATGACATGAAACTGGTGCAAATGTATTTTCATTTATGATTTAACAACGAAAATCAGCAACATGGGCTCCCAAACATTGAGTGGCACGAAAAAAAAAGCTGGAGATTTAGCTGGGCCCTACTTAACGGTCGAACCTTTTTGTCCAACTATACACGCTCTATAGTATTTCATGTGATTTTTTTTTTACCATACTAGGTCTTCCCTTGACGTGTGATTTGCCCTGTGTTTGTTTCTTTGTTTGTTCGTCTGTATGTTTGTTGTTTGTTTGTTTGTTTACACTTGCTTGCTTCCTTTCTTTATCTGTTTGAAATGATATGAATAGAAGGCACACTACTCTATATAGACTTTGGGACTAGAAGCTTTAAAAGGGAATTAAGCCATACTTAAACATATGGATATAGATATACCACATGTTGATTAGGAATGTACAATTCTATCTAAGAGTATAAAAGTAAAACTTACCACCTTTCCTTATACTATTCTGTTTAGGTCTTTATCCTACAATGGGGTTTGTTAGCATGGTTGTTTTCTCTCTCTACATAACTTTAAACCAACGACAGCCCACTGAAGTGAAACACTATGAAGCCATTTGTGATGAGTAATGGCGGTCGGCCCAGTTCCTAAACCATCTCAGCTCTAGCCTGTGGTTCGTCATTTATCTGGAGGCATGCCGAAAAGACAGTCCAGATAATTAAGAAGGGGCTAATTATAGAAATTAACGCATCCAAGTATCGCTCAGGAAACTTAAATGTCCCATATTCCCATATGTCTCCTTGCCGTCTGACTGGATCGTCTTCAACACTTCTTCAAAATACTTCCGGCTAAACGTTTCTTAACACCTCAAATTGTCAGTCAAACTAGGATGACTTCAGATGACCCCGGCTCTCAAAAGTATCCCAATTATTTTGTAAGATCAACACATTATTGTGAAAACATTCGAGCAAGTAGTGTCATGTCAGAATTCCTGATCTACAGGTGTCACAACTTTTCAAACTTATATTTGTTCATGACTGGAATATATGGGTTAGATAATAATTCATCTTCAGGTGGTTTTATTCGATGGTAAGTCATTCTACACGTGTATACGTCGGTGTCGAAAGGTGGTCAGAAAATGTGTTACAAGATAAATTACCCGCAGCAAGTAGCTTAAAGGGGACGCTCTCTTCATTAATGATTGGTATGTAGAAAAGAAAGGGTCTATTAGCTCCGGTGATAGAGCCATGATCCGTTGGGTATTTAATCACAGTAAACAACGCCGACTAGTAATTTGCAACCCTTCGCCGATATTGCACAAGGATTACGATGTTTTGATAACATGCTGTGTCCAATAGTCGAGCCTACAGCCAACAAAGGAAAAACAGGGGGAATTATCTTAAACATCGGGGAAGCAATGAGGTTTGACGTGGTGTTAAGTAGTGCTCGCCAGGTGGTGCTTTCGCCTGAGGTTAGGATCTTTCCTGGGAGACTGCTCACAGTCCGGATTAACACTATTCGTCAGAGAATGATTTGCTCTAATTGGTTGAAGGCATGAGATCGTTATCGTGTTATATCTGGGTTTTGTATAAAGAGGAGGGAGGGTCTTGTACAGTGTCAACAGCAACGACTTTTCCATACGTTTGAGACGAAAATACACCCTAGTCACATAAAAGTAAAAGGATGGAAGCATTTACGAGCTGGCTACAAGGTGGAGACGTGTTGTGGCACTGTGTGAGGAGATGAAGTTCGAGAACGCCCTCTATCACGATGAACTGTGTACTACAAGTGAATGTACTCATACATGCGTACACAAGTGCTTCTACTGTATCAGCGCTGGCATAGGTACCGACTGCATATTCTACTAAAGTAGCGTCTTCGCATTCCAGTCGCCCAGGACACCTTCCCCCATCTTATCCTGTCTTTTCATACATCTGACAGCCCCGTGACATCTGGTATATGTATGGCGAGCATTAATAACTGGAAAATTGTTACCTGTCAGTGCGTGTGATGGTACAGAACAAACTTCTGATATTGTGTACATACTTTAGAATTGTCAAACACGCACACGTAGTGGACAAGGGTAGCACTTATACTAAGTTGCTATATAACATCGATCCGTCATTCATTAAAATAAAATTGTCAGTACCAGAAAATTAGTATTTTGTTTTCTTTCCTCCCCAATTCCCAAACCTTTTCCTCGATATCCCAATATCAAGTCTCCTTTTGCAGATTTTGTGAAAAAGCGTCTGTGTAATCATTCGTCCAAAAGCTGCAACCTTTTTTGAAATACATCTTAAACGACCTACTGTTATTTATGAACGTCCATGTCTTTAGGCAGGCGTGGTGACAACACGTTAATCATGCAGACCTCGTAAAAAAGTTTGAAGTGAAATGACTTAGAAGAAAATGACTAATTCTACTAACTAGAGGAACAAAAACACCTATAATTTATTCAAGGACAACCTCTGAACACCTGTGCTGGTAAGAAAAGAAGTTGTGTCGGGATGTGAAGTCCTTGGTAGCAGGGGTTCTCATGGTTCTTTGAGCAACTGAAGAGGATTCGATTGTTGTTAAGTTGATAGAGGGGTTTGGTAAGTTTGGGTAAGGGAGCATAACAAAGGAAGAGATACACGGCCTCGAGGCAAACGTTTGTGTCAATGTTTAAACGGCATCAGTTAATTAATGAGGATAGCTTTGGCTCTTATGGGGGTTAATAGGACCCCGCCCACTAACGCTGATTGAATGGACCCCTCTGTAGCTGTTTTGTTCAGACGTGAAGGATTTGGTAATTTATGGAATTTCCTTTTGTTCATCTTAACGAATAGCCCGGGAGAAGGGGCAAGAAAACGCGCGGGTTAGTTTCTGTGAAAAAGTGTCGCGCCATGAAAATAGTGAAAACAGTGTATCTTCTTTGCCTATCTCAACAAGCTTTTAGCGAAGTAAGTATCTTGCAAATAAGATACTTAGCGAGGCAGATCAGATCGCTCCGCTGATAGGTTTGAGGTGGGGTGGGCGAGGTGTGGAGCGGAGGTGACCCGACAACAAATCAGGAGGAGAGGCGCCCGGGGCCACTCGAAGAAAAACGACTAACTCATCTTGAAATGGAGCGGAAAAACAATGGGAGAGAGAAGCAATTGGGCTTCACGCCTTGTCAGTCAATCATCTAAGAGGGCAGGGGGCGTCCAGGTGAGATAATCACCGTCCATAGGTGCGCCTGCAGTGCAAAAACCATCACAGCGACGTGTTAAAGAGATAAACTTTCAAACGTTTCGCAACGCGGACTACAGGCAGGCAGGAGAAGTGTCAACAGTTTTACAGGCGATGGTTCCGTCCAAACCCGCCAATTTGAAACAGATTTTGGCGGGAACCGTCCGTCGCCCTAGGTTGAACAGGTGTTCTTGGTTGTCAATCACAAACATGCTGTGACGTCAGTTAAGGTGGCAACAGGTCATTCGATGATTTTGACGCTAATTTTTCGTACTAATTTATCTCCATTTTGATTGATATGTAGGAAATATGGTTAGAAGCTAAAATCCTTGATCTTTTTTCTTAAGAAATTTCTTTGGTACCAGGGTTCAGCTCTGGGGCAAACACAAACTGGAAACGCAACTAAATGGACAGAAAAAATGTTGCCTCCAATGGTCTTCATCTGCTTGTTGGCTTTCTTTACTCGTGATACAGCTGAAAAAAGTGAAAAAGAAAGCATTCACATTATTGACTGTCAAAAGTATTCCAAACCAAACTTGCAATAGACCAATCTAATTACTTTGTAGCCAACACTGCCCTGTGTAACTTAACAACCAGCCTAGACGACCAAAGTGAGCAAGCCAGTCAGAAACCAATCAACCTACCTACCAACCAACCAACCAACCAACCAACCAACCAACCAACCAACTTACCAACCAACTTACCAACCAACCACCTAACTTTTAATCAACAATATTTTCAAACAAGAGATAGGAGAACTGCTTTGTTAACTGAAAAATGTTTCAAATTAAGTGAGAAAAGTAATGACAATGTGCCTTTCAGTTTTAAATTTTCCGTATACATGTAGCATAGAATAATAGTGTAGTTTCTGTCCATGGATTTACCCACTACAATAGTGCCATCTTTAACATATGCAATATTTGTAATCAGAATTGTTTACGGTTGAGGAAGGTGTAACGTTAATACTTCTAGTATTCGTTTTGTTTTTCGATTACATTTCTAACTTGTTCCTAGCACTTGTACTAGCCTAGTCCTTGCCCCCCCCCCATATTCGGCCAGACTTTACTTTGTCATCACTTCACACAGCTAGTTAATAAACTTGATTAGAGATCAATTACAAGTTCTATGTTTGTCACGTTTAAGTATGCCTCTTTACCTTTATTGCAAAGTTTTGCATTTTCCACATTTATCAAACGTCTATTTTTAGACTTTTTATAAGACATCTAGAGATAGCCATTGCTTCTTTCGGTCTCAATAGTACCTTATTCTGCTAGATCATACTGACTCATTACTAACATTATTAGAATGAGGTATGTTTCCTTTACAGTGCTTATTTAATTGTTATTGTACTAAGTATCACTTTTATATCATATATGTCATCTTAGATGTATAAAAACATGGTCGTATTTTTCCACACTCCTCAAACATTATCATCTGGGTAATTGTGAGCAGGTTTGACCTAAAATGGTCTGTCACTGTGTGTGAACTGTGACACAAAAACACCTCTTATCACAGTCAACCCTTGAAATAGATACGTCCCTCGGAGACTACCCTCTCGGATACTCGGAAGCTAAGAAAACCTTACAGATGAGAAATGCACCTCATAAAAACCTTTTTACGTCGATGAAATGTAGTTTACGTGTCTGTTCTTGATGTGTTACGACCCTGAGGATCTGTGTATGAGAGAAGCCCGTTACACGTGACCTTGGGCTCCATCCGCCATGTTTGTTTATGTTTTCAGTGTGGTTATCAGATCTTGTCTGAAGTTACCTGCACCTGAAAGCTGTCAGCGCCTCGTTATGGACTCCCCCAGTCGCTTCAAAGATGGCCGCCAATTGACCCCATCCAACCTATCATTGCCACATTAGAGCGTGAAATGGGGGGCGTTTCCACATACAACCTGGCGGGTGTTTCTTTATGATTGTAGATACATTTCTGCTAGACTGAAAGATAACTAAAACAGCGGTTTGGGTTGTTACTAAAGTAAACCGACACTGATAGCTTTAATACCCCGAGAGACGTTGGTGAGAGTAATACTGTTGCCCTAAATCACAAACCCCTGATGTTGATAGTCAATGAAAAATGGTCTATCCCTGCTTGAATAGAGTGACAATTAGCCAATCAGGAACACTGCAACATTAGGGCTTCATAATGTTACAAACAGGCGTCATTTGCATAGTACCTGGTGTTTAATAGGTGAAGAAGTGTACGTGTGCGCGTGTGTCCGAACACAACCTGTCTTAAACGAACGCTTAGCTGAACGTAGTGACGCCGCGACGGTCATTTGGAACGCCACGACAGCGTCCGGAAACGTGCGAGACGATACTTCGTGCCGCCGGTACGTTATTTCACTGTTACGCGGGCGTGCGGACATACCTGCCACTAGAGGTCAGGATCCCCACTGTTAAAAATCAGTCCCTACGGCAGTACGACAAATTTAACCACACTACCGCAAAGCTGGATGTCTAAGACAAGAGACACCTAGGCTACAGATTGGTGGAACACGGGGCGAGAGAGCCCTCAGCCGAGAAACGACATTCGTTCTACTACGCTCTGAAGACCGGTGGATCGCCAAGAACAGAAAGGTCTCTTGACGTAGACGTTAAAAGACGAGAACGACAATTTTGTCACCAAAATATCACTAGCCTAGGACGTGTTAGACTGACTGAAGTTTAAAACAGTAGCGCCAGCGTCATACGCAAAATGATGGCGGTGCTCCAACCCAAGTCTAGCTTTAGTATAGAATCGCTGGTGTCAAAAGACCACCTCGCACGGGAGGGCCCTCCACGGACACTGCCTCACCCCTCTCAACTCCTGGAGTTGAGCAGACTTTGTCGTACAACAGCGACGACGACCATAGACTCGGGGATACCACGTGTCCCGTACACTCAAGGCGGGATTCCGGTGTCGCTACCGAGCCTAGGGAGTCTGTGCGGCGGGCCCAGGCCGGTGTCGGTCCCCCATTATGTGACGTACAGCGCGCCTACCATGGTGCCTCCGGGGCTGCTGACGGGCGGGCACCCGACAGTCCCGCACCAGTCGCCGGTGTCGCCGCAGTACCAGAGTCACCTCCCGTACAACCCCTGGATGCTGGGCGGACACCCGCCGTACGGACATAGGTTACAAGGTGAGACCATGATTACAGATGCAGATATATCTTCAATATGAGTATGATGGATAGAGTTTTATCAAACTGTTAAGGAGGTCGTCACCGCTTTCTTCACTAAGTCTGCATCAACTTCCGTGTCAGCAATAACGTTTCATCATGGAATAAATCGATACAACAAACGTATACAAAAATGATATGAAGTATAATATAATTCCGACCAACAATTAAAAAGTATACGAAGAATCTGAAGCAATCTTCCTGTGTAACTATGAAGATAATTGATCTTGTCAAAAAAATGTTAATACAAGACGTTTCTTGAGACAACCCGTTTATACATACATGTAGCACATTAGAATCGAACTAAGATTTGTCTGGAACTAGCTAATGACATACCAATATCACAATGACCTATGACTTGAGCCCAAAACGCTATCTAGGTATAAGGCATATTCCTCCCTAGAAATGCCAAGTGTGTCCTTTTAAAGTTTAGAATACATCTTTGCAGTCGGTCAGTTTATTTTTTCTTACTATATGTGGGTATATGCGAATAAGTGGACACAATTACATCGATTCTGTTTCTTAACTATTCACTCAACTTATTTATGCTGCACCAATGACAAGGTCTTTCCTACTTAACCCAGATTTGCTTATTACTTTTATCTATGCAAAACGACGGTCAATATATTTTGTTGCTGTTTAATAAGGCTCTTGTCTTACAAGGCCGCAAAACTACAGTTCAAGCACAGTTCAAGCTAGAGCCTTGTTTACCCTGAAACACCTAGTTATAATACCAACGCTTAAGATGTTGATCATTAGGTTTATAGCTTGATCAAAACTATCACGAGTGTTATAATTCATTTTGGTTTGATTTTGTAGCCATTCACGAAATAACTGTTACTACATGAATTTGTCGTCAGTGCTGTGTGGTAGTTTAGAGTTTGGATAGGTCTCCTTGATTGAACGACATTATAAGTATGGGATCGTAAAACATATATACCTGCGGTAATGACTTATAAGTTTTTTGAGAGGCATACAATAGAACAATGTATGCTTGTACCTACCAGTTAGACTTACAGTGACACAACTGTCAAGTTTGAATTCTATGTCTACTAACTTTTTCCTTCACTTTGAAGTACGCTGCAAAATACAGACATCTCGAGCTCAATACCACCATGATAATAACAAACGTGTAACAAAAAGTGCATCATAATTTGTGTAACAAATACGTGCATGTGACAAGCAGGAGACTTCGTTACTTTTTTCTATTCTTTGTAGTCATTGCGAAAGAGTTTCATATTTCCACCTACTTTCCCGAACAGGACCAGATATGGGTAACGGATCGCTTATCCATCTGCAAAATCCGTTCCGGAAACCGAAGAGAATCCGGACAGCGTTCACCCCGTCACAGCTGCTCCGGTTAGAACACGCCTTCGAGAAGAACCACTACGTAGTCGGACAGGAGAGAAAGCACCTAGCGCAGTCTCTGAGCCTCACAGAAACACAGGTGGGTTTTACATAGTCTCACAGAAACACAGGTGGGTTTTACACAGTCTCACAGAAACACAGGTGGGCTTTATACAGTCTCACAGAAACACAGCTAGGTTTTACACAGTCTCACAGAAACACAGGTGGGTTTTATACAGCCTCACAGAAACACAGGTGGGTTTTACACAGTCTCACAGAAACACAGGTGGGTTTTACACAGTCTCACAGAAACACAGGTGGGTTTTACACAGTCTCACAGAAACACAGGTGGGTTTTACACAGTCTCACAGAAACACAGGTGGGTTTTACACAGTCTCACAGAAACACAGGTGGGTTTTATACAGCCTCACAGAAACACAGGTGGGTTTTACACAGTCTCACAGAAACACAGGTGGGTTTTACACAGTCTCACAGAAACACAGGTGGGTTTTACACAGTCTCACAGAAACACAGGTGGGTTTTACACAGTCTCACAGAAACACAGGCGGGTTTTATACAGCCTCACAGAAACACAGGTGGGTTTTACACAGTCTCACAGAAACACAGGTGG
Source organism: Branchiostoma lanceolatum (assembly GCF_035083965.1). Taxonomy (NCBI): domain Eukaryota; kingdom Metazoa; phylum Chordata; class Leptocardii; order Amphioxiformes; family Branchiostomatidae; genus Branchiostoma; species Branchiostoma lanceolatum. Next base: position 8,758,402 of record NC_089731.1, on the reverse strand, counting down.
GTTTTACACAGTCTCACAGAAACACAGGTGGGTTTTACACAGTCTCACAGAAACACAGGTGGGTTTTACACAGTCTCACAGAAACACAGGTGGGCTTTATACAGTCTCACAGAAACACAGCTAGGTTTTACACAGTCTCACAGAAACACAGGTGGGTTTTACACAGTCTCACAGAAACAGGTGGGTTTTAGATAGTCTCACAGAAACAGGTGGGTTTCACCTGTGGATTTCAGACAGTCTCGTATGCTCAGAAACACACCTACCACAAACACGAGTGGGGATCAGATCGTCTCTCAGAAATACAGGTGGGTTTTAGACCGTCTCTCAGTCTCAACGTCACACAGGTCGGACGTGGACAGTCTCACAGAAATACAGGTGACGTTTAGACATACTGAGAAGCCCAGGTGGCTCTTTCAGTCTCACAGATTCATGGCTGGGATTTAGACAGTCTCTCAGTCTCACAGAAATAGAGGCGAGGTTTAGACAGTCTCCTAACCTCATATCTATAACAAGTATTGTGAATTTTCAAAGTATGGAAGTAAAAATGCATTTATTGTAACCCAGATAATAAAGAAATCCATCATTCTAAAATGATCTATTACCGTCGTTTAACGAGATGGGACTAGAGTTAGAACAGAGTCAAGGAAATGATCTGAGTGATGAAAATTTGGAATAGAAGGAGGGGGAAATTATTTTGTATTCTCTCGCAGATGTTTTCCCTGCGATCATCTGTCATAAAAGTCCTCTTATCCACGTCGGTTGGTAGTTCATCTAGAAATCTTACGTAACTTGTGACTGTGGAATTTTCCCATTCTTACACTACTCATTAGAAGTGGCACATTTGCCAAGTTGAATGTAAAAACCCACCTAAATCGCGTGTGGGCATTACTTAATGAGCCAATTTTCTTGTCTTGCTCTGACTGTAGCAGACAACATCACGAGGTCTATCGGAACATAGAAGCTCCATGGCTGATAGGTTTAGTGGTGCTGCCAGAAGTGATTTAAAACCATAATAGCCTTACGTGTTTGGCTGGACTACGCTGCGGTTGGGGAGGATTTTGAGGAATTTTAAGCCCCATTCCTTCGCGCAAATGAGGGGAAATAGAAAACACTCGGGTCCCATGTGTAATCCATTGATGGCTTTGGAACTGATATCGCGTTTCAACAACAAAAACATTAATACAAAAACAAAACATGTTTTGAATATTTTAATCTAGCAGGATAGAAAAATCAAATTGTTCACCATAGGATACGAGAAAGGTGGGCAAAATCCCGGTACTCGTTACGTTCAACGCTTGGAGACAGCGTTACTTCTGGCCGTGGAAAAGACGATATTTTACCGCAGAGTGGACGGTAACGTACGCTGGATATCTTCTAAATCTTACCGCCTAAAATCTACATTAACGTTCTTAATTTGCAACTGAAAGAAATTCGATAGAGTTGTGCAAATTAAGCAATGAACGAAGGGTGTGTCTGCTTGCAACTAATGTCATGAATCGACTGAAATATCAAACGACTTTGAACTATGATACAACAAAGTCATATGCTGTACTATATAACACTATGAAGTACATTGTAAGGTGAAAATCATTTTATTATCTTTTCCATGCAAAAGTTGCTGAGCACAGTTAACATGACAATGCTATCTGAAGCACGCAGTCTTAATGTCTATGATTTTGACTCTTAAAGATACCTCCCTTCTTGAACTGTCGCATATAACGTGGGTGGTCCTTGTAAGTCATATACAGCATAATGTAAAGATAATTTTGCAATTTTTACCCGCAATTGGGTTTCTACAAAGTCGAATTGACTACGTCTCTGCTTCGTGTTGAACGTCCATTTTTGATGACACCCTGTCATGTCCAATTACCGAGCATGCATGCACTTTTCAACTCACCAAAATGGAAAGTAAATTTATGACGCTGCAAAATTTCTACTTCTCCTGCACAGAATAAAAGGTAGACTGTCTAACATAATATGATCTCCCCAAACTGTTAAAAGGCAGCGACATATGTTCAGAAGGTAATACTTGCTGATTGCCATCCTCCCCTCAACCTTTGTGCCTTGATATATGAGATATGGCGGTAGTCCAGCACTGAGCGTTTTCTTTGTGTTACTGACATATTATCTTCGATCCTTATCTCCCTCCAAAACATATACCACGGTCTGACAGCCCTCGTATTTCAACTGGGACAACGACGTAGTATATCACACGGCCTTGTGTAGTCAATGCTTTCCCTACACTCTACAGTAAAAGCCGGTAAAACGTGCATTAACCATTGTGCGACTGCACAATCGTCTTATTTTGTGTTGCCCTCCCTCTCGTCTTGTCTTTGTTTCAAGTACTGAATGCTGTGAACAGAAAACGTTGTTTAGAAATACGCCTTTTTTCTCAGGTAGTTTGAGCATTGGAGCACAATAAAAATGCCCTATGTTTACGACCGCTCGTCAGGTCGCATTACGATGACTTCACTGGTCACAAAATATCTGGCCACCAAGGCAAGGTACCCGATGGGAAAGGTGTCATAAGTATAACAACTAACGTAACAAAATTGTAACGACACTGAACAAGAATACAGTGATGATTTTTTTTTTTTGACAACGTATGGTCTCCGATACTCTATAGGTCGTCATGTCTGTTTGTTTGTTTGTTTGTTTGTTCGTGACCAGTGACTCTTTCGTTATGCCCAACAGTTAGAATTTGTAAATTTGTGAATCGGGCAATGAATGTCCCGACTTACATTAGCGACAAGGCATTGACAGCTTCATGGCATTGGCGATATGTTCTACTCATTTTTTGTGTGCTCTAGTTACATTCGCGAATGGGCGAGAACGTTTTAACTAGTGATGTACATGTATGTGTGTATAGTATGTTTCTACCGTGTACGCTACAGAAGTTTCTTCACATACTGTATAAAAATCATGTTGGTGAGTTGAGCTGTGGAATGGTTGAGTTGGTGTAATGTATTTTACCAGTTTTAAAATGAAAGCGAAAGGGTGAAACTAATACCAGATAGCATTTAGCATTTTGCTATGATGTTATGACGTTCAATAGATACTGGGTTGATAAGTATTTGTTGAAGGTATTTTGCGTAATAAGTAGATTATCTACAGAGTCTAAAGAGATTTCTTTCTACCCTCTCATTAACCCCTACAGGTCAAGGTGTGGTTCCAAAACAGAAGGACGAAACACAAGAGAGAACAACAAGGGGACGACGGGAGGGACTCTCCCACCAAGCACAGGGGCGCACACCACGTGAACAGGTGGAGACAGGCCACGCAGCAGCTCACATCGACGGGCGAACACACCACAACACCGGACGGACACGACGAAACTAAAAGTACCAGCAGTAGTAGCGACGCGGGATCAAGATAATAGAACACTTGCTGACTGACTGCTTCGGCTTCATTGCTTCAGGAGAAGTCTGGATCGACGGTAAAGCAGACACAAAAGACTTGAGAGAAAGAAACTCAGAACCGTTGTTGCTGCTTTCAACTGTAGAATCAACCAGGAGCCGTTCCCGCCAAGACGGTGAAGCTAAGGAAAATGCAGCGTCGTCGAACACTATGGCGATGAAAATAACCTCACTTCACTCAGCCTTCGAGTAAAGTACACTGACGGTAAGGGATCGCAACCGAAAAGACATGCATGACCCTTCACTCTGAACGATATCTTCCGACTGAAAACACAACAAAAGATGACTCAAGTAATAGCATTTTTCGTGCCGGGGACAAATACACAAATGGTACGGGACCAACCCACAGAACTGGACACTCATAACCTTTAAAACCAGACATTGTTTGCGATGCATTCTGAACATATATGTCTGACAAAACCTTCTTGGTCTGTCAGTATGGTGGAAGTGCTACTAGACTATGACGCAGTTGCGTTATAAAACCTTGACGTTTCAATAACTCGAAGACGTTGTGTATATTGCATGTATATAAAGCGTGGAGGTGGACAAATCAGGACAAGATCAATGTTTTTCTATGAACAAGTAGTGCGGCTGGCATCCAGCAAATTCACGTGTGTATGTCGAAGCAATCCACTCGCCACGTGTTTGACAATCAGGCGCAAGAGTATCAAACTTATGAAGAAAGGGACCTAGACATCTTTCTATAGTGAAATATTGTACAGAAAACGACACATGTACATGTACCTTAAATCTATGCACCAAGTCAAATGAACTCCACACTCTTGCTTTTACCACTGCGTACAAACAGCTATATGTGTCGTCTTTTATACTCACTGTGTATAGATCTTTTTATGAGCTGAAGAAATAAACAACGAACATTCGTCGAAGCAGTGAGCTATCGTCTGAAATCGTGTATAGCGTTAGTTTGAAAAATATTATTCAGCTTCAAGTGAACGCTTTTACATTGTGTAAATAGTGCTGTAGTTATGATTTGTCCCGAGTTCATCTATTTCGTTCCGCATTTTTAAATAAAACCTCAAATGTCCTTATGACGTCCTTTACTATAGTGACATTTGCGATTTCATCACAAAAGTTTACATAATTTACACTATATAAATGTTTATATTTGTAAAGATAATGTGACTTTTACGCTGTCATATCTAACTCCTGAGAACATGAAAATTATGTAAACACTTAAGGTCAGAAATGCCAGTTCCATGAACACAAACTTGTGACGGCCATGTTTTTTCAAACGACTTTTTGACACAGATGAAATTGACAACATTGTCGTTCATGTGCATGTCAGCCGGCTGTTCAACTGCATTATTCTCCATTCACCCTTTATGTGTCACTCGTACTCAGGCATAACGCGAATTGACAAAATAATAAGTCCGACAAATCTGCGACCCTCTCAGAGAAGGGTGTTCCCGCCGTGATTTCGCAGCCGGCCTGTCAGACCTAGTCTCGTCACCCTGACGCTACCATCCCGGTTGACAGATGTCGCCGTTACCGCCCGGCTAAATCGTCAAATTATCCCTAGCTATGTTGGAAATAGAAAAGATGTCAATGTGACTCAACTTGGGCTCCAACTGTGCAATAGACAAAGCTACTGTTGTGTTATGAACGGGGTGACCTCTAGAGGTCATCTGCGAACTTGGCGAACCAGGTGTCTGATGTCGTCAAGGCGTCAAAGCTACGCTACCACAAGCTGTGTTCCAAAATAATTACTACCAATTAAATCATATCTTATTCTAACATGCCCCCATATGGACAGCACTGCATTTCATTCAAAGATTGACAATGAAAAAAACCAATCGAACACACTTGGTTGAACTTTCTTTACAGAAGGGGAAACAGTTGGAAACAAAAGGTGTTCAAATCAAATTTTAAATGCACTTCGGACAATGTACATATTACATTAAAGTGCTGTAACGTGTCAAGTTTGATAACACAGGTAGAAGACAACTCACAGCTGGCTATTAAAATTCTAGTTTGCTATCAAACGTTTTATATTTACAGCCTTTGAATATTCTAATCTCCCTTTGATATTAGTATTGATATGATTTGATTTGATTTGATATGATTTATCAGGCGGGATAAGATGACCGGGACTACGTATACCCAACAAGCAGAACACAAAGGATAAAAGATACACTAATATCTGCTAAGATTCAACTGATTGTGGTGAATCAAACTTGCAATTCATGTAGGCCTTGGTGAAAGAACAAAAAGTTCCAAATCTTCAAGAATAATTGCGTTTCAAAATGTTATTTATCCATATCTTCAAACGAAATCTTACCAAAAGAAAACATGCTGAGTGTATATTTTGTGCAGCCCAAATGTTTTCAAACAGTTTATCTCTGTATTACAACAGTTTCTTTATTTGTGCCTTGAAACAAGAAGATTTATTTCATAGCTTCGACAGATCGATTCTAAACCTAGAGTCTCTACTTTGAGTTGTGTCTTTTTTTAGCAGAACACATCGTATCAGAGCTTAACGTAGTTTGCATTACTACTGTTGGGAAATATGTAAAACTGATAAATACATTTACATCAACAAAAAGTTTGCCGAATCAATCTTGCAAAGATGCTAGAGTGAAACTATATAAAGGCGGCAGTCGCAAAACTACGTTTAAACTTTAAACAGAAGATGATGTTTACGCAAAAGCTTTGTCTATCAAAGATGAAAACTTAATTAAACTACGCAAAAGCTTTGTCTATCACAAATAAAAACTTAATATGGTAACACAAATACACTGGAAAAGAACTTATATGGTTTCAATTGATTACGGAAACTCCATCAAAACATTCAAAGAAATGTGTTTGTCTTAAATATTGATAAGCGTATCTTGGCAACCGTCTCCGCTAACTTTGATGACATTTCGATGCTTCAAGCGTCGGTCCCCCGCCAGGGTAGACAAATAAACATACTGGGGTCGCGGTCTCTGCAAATGGGAATTAAATGGACCGTCTTTGTCTCTAAGGAGGCGTTATTGTGGGCAGTACGAGAACCAGATTGCAGGGCAGCGGCGCCCGGGCACGTTCTCACGGACATGATATTCGTGAGGCCGGCGCGATGAGCAGGGAGCAGCCGTCAGGCGCTGGGTCCGTCTCCTAACAATAAGTCATTGAGGGCTATAGCTTAGGACCCAGACAACAGCGGCACTAGCTCGAATACAATCCATTGCTTTTGTGCATGTTTATTTGTAATGATTGTTCTTTTCACATCTTGAATGAAGGCTCAAGAATTTAGTAGATACAAATTGAATTTTGCAAACATTCTATTGTCAAATAGCGGCATCTTGTAATATATGATCGTAGAAATACGAGCGAATTGCGAAGGATTTGTAATAACGTGACATATCAGTATTATGATACAATAGCACTTATAAACAATGATTTGAAAATTGAAGATATGAGGCAATATATTTACGTTCTTGAAATGATTTTTCCTCCCAACTAAATAAAGAGAATAGCACCACGATACGCAGGCCATTGGCCACTATAGCGTAATCTTATGCAAATATATTAACCGCTACAAACCGTTTAAATCGAAATGAGGGGGCTCTAGACAGTTATTACAGCAGTTAAAATGTAGCCCCATTGTTATTTTTGCGTTACAAAAGAATGACGAAGAGCTCTCTCTTCATTAATCTGACCTCGCTTTGCTTCTTTACCCTTGAATCAAATAGTTTGTGGGTACTTTTTTTATCTTGCCAGTCTTCGACCGAAAAATGATTTCTATGTTTTGTCACTAGTAATCTACTAAGACATCCAACAACGATGACTTAGAATTGACAGCAAGAACACGCAATGTCTTACCCATATTGAACACGAACAAATCTTAGAGAAAACTACAGGTGATTAGTTCACCTATTCTTGAAACAATATTTTAACTATATTGCACAAATACTATATTTCATATTGCACAATTAAAGACAGTATAACTGAGAACAGTACTGTGTATGCAGTTTTGAAACTAGCTTTAATAGCTGTCAGTGTAAATTGATGAGGGTACTTCTCAAACCTCTATTTTTCACATATTTCTTCTTTCAATTGGCCTTATGAATTATCAATAGCTTCGACAGTACCCAAAAGCAACCAGCTATAACTCAGGGGTTACTTGTCGATGCAATTATTCATAAACTTGAGCTTGGAGTGTGCGACACTGTGTACTATTATGTTTTGTAGACAGCGGGTCGATAAAGGCTTGTTCTTCGGGTTCAGCTCTTCCCATCCCCGAGGATAGTTCGTCAGCTATGCCGGGAATAGCTTTTTCTCGAGCTTTAAAATCGACTGATTCACTTGTGAAAACAGTGCCAACAAAATCACATCTTAGAGACAATGCCATTTCAGATGACAACATGTTTCTAGCCCGTGACGTTCTCATGCAATCTACAAGCAGACGAAGAAACCTACATACATGATGATGATTTGACGAAAGCTTTTGACGACAATGACAGGTGACAAGTGACAGCTGATTGGTTTCATTCAGCTATGATACAATGCATCGCCATTTTCCATAATCAAGGACATTCTATTATGATGTCCTTGCTATGACATACACTAGCAAAGTAACTACATTTTGACTCTGAGAAAGCCCATCGCGTATCGGGAAAAGGCGAAAAAAGACGATATGTTTACACAGAATTTTTTTGCGTCGCTATCAGATGTGCCATCTTTGTTTTCTTGTGAGCAGAAGAATGACATGCCTTTCCGATTGATCAGATAAGCCTTGCTCGTCCTTTGTTCTGTCTGTGATCAGACGACATTGAAGCACCAATTTGGCCCTATTACTTGATAGCTTTGATCCCGTCTTTTACAAGAACAGTGAACAGATCAGAATGGAGATAAGCAAATGTCCGAGAATTAGGACCTGATTATTGTTTGGGTAAGTTTCATGCAGATATATTAGTTGTTAGAAGGCAATAGAATGTAAATATATATTTTCTCGCAAATAGCTCAATAGATCTATAGATTAACTCAACGTCGACGACATGCAGAGTTAAAAAGTAACACCATGCACTTGCGCTTGCTGATATAATAGTATGTTTCAAACTTGTTAATTGTATCTTTCACATTCAACACGACGCCATTGTTATGGCATAACAAATCGCTCTCCGGTGAAAGAGCAGATCTCACAATCAACTTCGTGCAATTTGTCTAATCCTGTCTTTTAAACGTTTTGTTCGCTCTGAGTATTGAGTAACGTTTTGTGATCTACATCCACTTTAAAGAATGCTGTAACAGATCCTAGTCTGAATTTTCCTCGTCTTTTCCAACGAAAGGTTCAGTTAAACGTTGCAGAAGTGTAGAAATAGCGTAAATTATGAGTGCAGGCTCTGGTTGCACATTTGTTATGACAGAATAATGAGTTCCCCCCGGCGTGCCCGGCGGCTGAGATGACCCTTAGATAAGAGAGGTTTCACAGGTGTTCGTGTTAGCCCCGGGAACTGCAACATGTCCTGACGTACGCGCAGTGATATATCGCTCCCGTGCCAGAGGTTGAGCCGGAACGATTTACCTCGACCTTTTCCTTTTTGACTCCGCGTGTTTTAATTGGCATGGAGAGGAATTGAATTGAGGATCTCAAACGTACATTGTCTGCATACCATTTTGAGCTTTAATTTGGTTAGATTTGTTTTTGCTGCTGCCCTTGTAGCTTCGTCGTAGTACGTTTTCTGACGATTCTAATGTAGATATGGTATTGACTATATTTCTAGCAGGAATAGAATCACTTCATAACAGCATCTTTCTTTTGTACTATCGATGTTTATCTGCCGAAGAGCTGTGTGTTAGTAGATCGATAGCTAGGATTTACATGTGTCATTGATAAGGGTTGTATTCAAACGGCTGAAGAATAAGGTAAGCACATAGTGACCACATTGTGCATTGTATCCTATATACAAATTGTCTCCGTTTTCAAAATCCACATCCAAGATTCTTATACCAAAACTGCACGTATGATTATTAAGTCTACCTAAAAACATCAAGTACGTCATACATACTGTACATATGTATCTGGTTCTCTTTTGGATAAATCTGTGCTTTGGAATAATTACATCTTCATAGTTTGAATAAATGAGAGTTTATGTTATTAGGAAGCGTATGCAACTGAACGTTCGTAAAAGCTAGAATTAAACGTTTGCCTAGACCTGAAATACAAGCAATATTTCTCCTGTTTGCTCAAACAAAGAGAATAGACAGGACAGTTTGCTGTATCAAATCCATTATCCATCAAATGTAATTGACACTGAGGTCTTTTCACGGTAATTGCTAGTTTCGTGGGGAGTACTTTGTATAATTATAGCTTACATACATATTTTGGGGGTATTTAGAAATATTTACAGGGCAAGGGGATTAGTAATTGATATGATAAGCTTTGGTATCTGTTATAGACAGTTCAAAAACGCTACTTGGGCCAAATCAATTTCATTACATGCTTAATGAATCACAGTACATATGGTTGCAATAGAATGCGGGTACATTTTCAAAAAGAAGCATATTTTACTTGGCGATAATTTTGGGCTTCTCGAATTATGTTGGACGAAAAATATGCTTGTAATAAAATAAGTTTTTAATTTTTTTGGTTTCAAAGTCGTGAAACTATTAATGTCTGATTGACATTATCGGAACCGATCATCTATTTATCATACCGATCGATGTCATTGTATACATTGGCGATGTACAAAGCTTATTGCGGGCAAGGCAGGAGGAAGAAAATTAAATGTTGAAAGTTGAAAACAGCAATATTTCGTTTATGGTCTCCATAGAATTATGACTGGAGGAACTAAAATCTTGTAGAATGCTATTGATGCATTCCTTAAACGTGTCACACAAACATTAGAGATGCAAGTCTTAAGTGCTGTCCTTAGATCTAGTTCTTATGATCTCGTGCTGGAAGACAAGTCTCACGAGATGTAGGTGTCTTCATCAATGGAGGCCTTCTTCCTAACATGTATAAATTTCAATGTGCAAGGAAGTATTCTGGAGTACATAACGATTACATTACAGCAATTGGAAGGAAAAGTAGAATTATGAAAGCATTTATATCTTTTCTGGAAATTCGTTAGGGTATCAATGAAATTGAAATAGCCGAATTGCTAGTAAACCCAAGACCCCAAGTGTATGTTGTCAGCATATGTAACGAAGGGCACAATTGTCTTTGGACTCGAACGTAAATGATGTTGTCATCTCTTGAACAGACAAATCAATAAGAACTATTGTGTTCTGCCTATTGTGGTATAGTTTAGCGCATTTTTTTCAGAAAATATTTGACAGTAATTCGCCATTTTAACAACCTCAAAATATGTCTTGTGTAAGACCCCAATCCTAACCATTGTCATAAACGGAACGTTTAAAAAGGAACATTAAAAAGCTGTTTAAAAAAACAGCCGGCATTTGACTTCCATCTTACTAAATCTGACTTTAATACGGAATAATTCCACAGTCCAACAGTCGACCAACTTTCAACCGCAGGCTTTTGTGTGTCAAGTACACGGCTATGGTCAGGTTTTTGCGGTCGTAAACTGCACGGAGCAAAACTGGCCAAGCTTTTTTCCACAACAACCAAAATTGATGGCCTCCATCCACGGCGGTGACTAGTCACGATATGGGAGCAGCTTGACTTCTTGGGAGGTGAAAGACCTCATTACACACCTGCATGGCCGTAAGAGCCCCACATTAACCCGTGGGGACTCGACATCAGCGCCTGTCAGCTACAGCGTATCTCCTCACTTGACGTTCAAAAGTCGCCCTTTCACCGCCATTTGTTGGTGTCCCGCATCGCCAGTCCGCAACGGTTAGGACGGCCATGCGTTTGAACTGAAGCTGTCTGGAGAAGACAGCACCAACACAAAGGAATCACTTACGCTGTCAGGTCGGCTGGGAAAACACGTCCGTCTTTCTGTTAGAACTTGGCCGCAGCGGAGCTACAGAAACTCGTACTTTCATATCGAATACGAGCCTAAGTCTGCTCAAAATCTGTCGTACGTTGCTGCGAAATTGCTGGTGTTTCTGTACATACAGTTTGTGCTATTGTCTGAGATGACAAAGTGGAAACAATTAGATGAAACCACTGTATATCAGGAACTGTATCAACAACGAAATCTAACCGAGCATGGTTAGAAAAAGGGCGACATTTGCGCTCTCCAACCTATACCGTGTTTCTGACTTTAACAACGTAGGGAGCACATACATCGTATCGATCAATCGAGACGTAACCTTATTGAAGTAGACAATTTTGCAGTGTATCGAATATGAAATAAAAGATTGCAATTTCTAGCAGAAAACAATCCTATGATGTAAATATACAATGTTACCATGAGAAAGAGATTTTGTCCTAAGTATGATACAACACTTTGGAAGCCGTGTAAGTTTAGGAAACTAACTAGCACCAAAATAATTCATACACTTTATATGATATAGATACATACAACAGCAAGTGTGACTGAGACATTTATTTTGAACTGCTAGGATTTATGTTCATTGGCACTTTTAAACATATGTAGAGTAGGAAAATGAAAAAGGAAAATGACTGGAAAGTAATTTTGTTGAAGATTTTGTTCATACACGTACATTATATTTCTACTTGTCCAGTTACCCTATAATCTTGATTAGTACTTTTTGTATCGGCCAAACTCAAGCAAATATCCTCAGTCCAAGAAAATACCTTGGTATAAACAGCAATCACACCCTTAGGGTAGGGCACTAAGGATCAGAAAAAAATACTATACTAAGTATACTAGTACTTGCATCAGACGAAAGTATGGTAGAATGTTAACCATCATAATTCCACCGGGTACTGTAGGACGGCCATATTTGAAAGAAGGAGATCTACTAATGCAGTATCAGTAACTCTTGAGGTGTTCAAGACATTCTTGAAAAGGCCTCGATAAAACGATACCTTCTTATGAGGTTGCCTAAGGCTACAAAAGTACCTGGCGCAAAAATGTCAGCAGACGCTAATGTCCTGTCCCACAGCTGTGAAAACGGACGGTGTGCAGGTGTGGAGTTGTACACAGCCGTGACCACAGCTCCATCAGTGTAATGGTGAACATTAGGGATCACAGTCATTCAGCACGGACACTATTAACGCAGGGAGTGGCCGTCAATCGATTTCAATCAATCAATTACTGAACCTGTCGGCAAATCTGACATCTGAGGGGTGGGGGCTGAGGGTGGGGGGATGAGGGAGGGAGGGAGAGAGGCAAGGATGGAGAGAGAGAGACGGGGAAGGGGGGTGTTAGAATAAGAGGGACGGGTGGGTAAGGAAGGGAAAAAGAAGAATGGGGTTAAAGAAGAAAGACACAGATAGAGAGAGAGAGAGAGAGAGAGAGAGAGAGAGAGTGAGAGAACGTCGTACCACGCCATTTTATGACACTTACAGAATCAAATGATTAAAACCCAAGACACTCATCTTTAAAGTTACTACAGTCAGCGTTGTTTCCATGTAATGGCTATTTGAGCACGTGACATGACTAGAGAAATGTTGAATCCAAACCTCAGAAAACTAACTTGAATTCGTTTATGATATCATATTCAATAGTTGGTGCGGAAGATATTAAAGAAATATATGTACTGCTTTACTACATGCTATGGTGAAGTACAGATACACAGACACAAAAGTTGGGATATAGTTTTACCGAGTCATTCAGACAATAACGACAAGTATACATCTGTATAATTATTAAGATTTATTTCATACATGTAGTATGGATAGGGGAAAGATCACGAACAAAAGCTATAAACCATTCTGTACCACCATCTTTTTTCCAGTTTAGTCGTCGATCGAGTGATCTGTTTCACCAGCTGAATAGAAAAAGGACCGCTCGTATCGACCAGCTCTGCTTCTTGTCAATATGATTATTTGACGTCTGGCTGCATGCAAACAAACTTCACACATTATAGTAGTTATATTGTTAGACATGATTAGTTCTGAGTAGTTACTCTGTCAGAATCCATTTGTCACTTTGGTAAATGTTTTGTGTCCGAAATGGTGGAAGGAAAACTTGCGCGGAGAAACTCGTAGGTATCTTTTAAAATCGTTATGGTTATATTTATGAATTGATGAAACGAAAGTTGTGTCATATGCAATGTTACTATATTTCTAGGAGGAAATGTTGTAAAGATTATGAGATAATGAGTAGTCTAACACACCTTCTCTCACCCCATACGGTGTTACACTACACACGCAACAGTGCAGGGCACAAAACTTTCTCTCTCGTGTAGTGTTATTTTTGCACGCATTTTGTATCATAAAAAAAGCCTAAATTTTCATTCTGCATCGTCCTTCTTACCCTTTTACGAAAGTTTTCTACTTTTGAACAAACTAGGCAAACGAGTCTTAAATTTGCGCTGAATCATGGCAAACATTTATACCATTATTTGATCAGTTATAGATACCCCACTCTCTAGTACTTTTAGACACGGTAGCTTAGGGAAAATCAGTTATATTTCGTTCACATTATAGCGCTAAAGTGCAACGAAGTCCTCAAGGTAGAAAGTCATCTCTATAAGGGTCGTAATATCAAGTCCTTGGTAAATATAAACTCTTTGTCATCATCTTATTTCGTTATCATTGGAAAGTACTAGTCTGATTTTTGTCTAGATTCAGTTATGGAACTTAGAAGCTGGGCCATATTCATGGCGAAAGCATATCATATTGATTAAGCTTGTTAAATAGTGAGTGTACTTGAAAATATTTTGGAAATTGTATCCTCTGAGTAAAGACAATATTTTGTTCAAGTCTCTTTTCCTTCCGCTGCACACCACTATAGTGGTTTACCGGATCGTTAAGCAACCGTTTAAGGGGAAACACGACCTGCCCTCGCCAGGTTGTCAAGTTTACACAGGAGAAATTTTCACCACACACCGAACAAAAGGCGTGAAAGGACACTGAAAGCGGACGCGAGCTCCCGGGTCAGTTGGCGGGGCGCGGCGCCCTTTGTCCCGCGCGTGTGGTAGCTCGATACATGGTGCCAGGACCCGGGTAGGGGGATCGTAACATAGATTCAGTTTCTTCCAAAATCTGTTACATTATTCCATATATCATTGCTAGTATGTTATTGCTATCGCACTTAGATAGTGATGCTAGAAAACAAACTGGTAACAAAGCATTTAGGTTGTTGCTTGAAACGTCAAAGAAAATGAATCTTAGGTTGATCTGCCAGCGACGCTATTATTACGAAAAACATACTGCTATACATAGCTAACTTTTCTGTACTTTGTGATCTTAAGTATTATACATGCTGGTTTATACTTGATATATATTTATCAAGCCTTGTCTCGTATATTGTAATGATTTTCCACCTGTCTTGTGGGACATCAGTATTACTGGACGCGCCCCATCACCTATTCTTGTCAAGTTTGTTTTGGGTTGACTGTACACAATGCCAGATATTGCTATGTGTACGCTCAAGTCTACATTCCGACCCGTTAATGTGTTTGACTGAATGACAAATGCCGATTTAATAGCTTTGTAGGAAACCCAAATGGAGTTACACCTTTCTCACGGATTGAGTCATCCAAAGCTTCCGGCTCCCTTTTTTCTTGAGTACTTTTGTGGCTTTATTTTATTTATTTGAAGTATACATGTACATGGCGTCTTTTGAACGCTGTGGTGGTCAACTACAAAGCTAGGGGGCTGGGTAATATGATGACGGTTGTTTTCGTCATGTTTCTGTCACAACTGTAAACGGAACTCTGTTAATTCAGTCCTTAATGGAGGTAAGGATCACTTCTTGTGTTTACTTGTGGATGTTGCTGGGGTCACGGTGAACAAAGGGTAGAACTGAACTGGCGTTAATAGCTTATCCGGACAAAGAAGGGCGCATGGTGGAAATATACACTGAGAACCGCTAGTAACTTTTTCCTTCGCTCTACATACACAAAAACAACATCAAGAAAATTCGGTCGATTTTTATTCCATTATAATGTGCTGTTTGAATAAAAAGAAATGACATTAACGACTGAAAAACGATCGTGGTCACAGTGCCCTCTTTAAACAAAAGTACAAGCGATGTGATGTATCATAGTGTGTATACAGTCAACTTATAGAAAATGTATTTCATGTATTCTATACACGCAAATTGTACATTTCTCTGCGGTTGTTTATAAGAATGGGATCCGTGAATCGCAACTAAATCGATCTGGCCAATACTTGCATTTTACCGTGACACACACAAACACAGATACATGTACACACACATTCTCATAAGACGATGGCTCACACACTGTACAAAATGACTCCTCTTCTAAAAACGTGATAGGTGTTCAATTCTATTTTCGACATTATACAACATGCTTTCAAAATCCTTTCCAAGCACATTTACCTGTTTCACTCCACCCTTAGTATCCGTGTATTATTTCGTCCTTTCTTTAATTTAGAATCGTAGTTGAGTAATTGAGCGACCCGCGAATTTGAAGCCACACCAGTTGCATTGACACCTAGGCTTACAACGTAAAGAAGCACTTAGTCCTCTGCGCATAGCGTTGATTATTGTCTCCAAGATTCATAATTTATAAAACACATTCTCAGAGACCGGGGGTCCAATTCCTGGGACTATAGAGAATAACCGTTCCATTTATCAAACATGACAACACATCTAGATACCATGCAGTTCTTCGGCTTTTATACGGGCTTTATACTCAATACATTTGAGCTAACAAAGGATAAGAACTGAAGCTTGAAAGATAAGTACTATAGGGTCTAAACCCTCTATCTAGGTTGTGTTAACAACGCTATTAAAAAGACAAATGCCTCTGGATAGCGTTCCATTAATAGCTGTTGGGGATGATGGAGTACCTATGGATATCGGCTTATCAATCATTCTGCATATAGAGCTCGGTTTTTACACAGTGCAGGCGATGTTTCTGATAACATTGTGTTCAAACGTGCTGACTGGAACTTTGTATAAAGACGATCTAACAGTTCAATGATGGATTTTTGAGCGGCTAAATGTCGCTCAGCTGTTGCAGCTCACAGTGTTAATTAGAGCTCAGTCAACACGATCAATCTAAATAACGTCCTGTGTGACTGACACGAAAACATGCAGACACACCGGGGTCGGGCTGTTCCCACGCTTCCACGGGCCCCACTGGCGGGAAATCACACAAATTGGCGGAAAATACGTCAAATTTCAGACGACAACTGACATGATTGAATGTTTTTCGTCATTTTGTGTCATAGTTCTGCTTTTTTTGCTGATATTGACCGATAATCATCAGGAATAATTAATCAGACGGCACGTACAGTTTATCTTCCAATGAATATATTTCCTATCATAAACTTGTAATAAACTCTGTTTAATGTTATATTAAAGACCAATAAAACCGCATTGCTGATTTTGAAGGAACAACTATTTGTCCACGACAGACGACGAGCATTAAACATTAATCATAGAAAAATGATAACAACATGTATTTGATTTATTGTTTTACGGCTCCCAATGGGGAAACATTTAAAACGTCGAGGACTATTCCTTTTTTCGATAATTGAATCAAGGGGAGTAGGAGTGTAAGTAATGTGAATTGGGAGGATACGCACGTATATCATTTCCTTTTTTCCTGTGCATTTGCGTTTCTTGTCTTAGTATATATCTTACAAGACATTCAAGTTGGCATACTTCCTATGGTGCACTACGAGCGGTTGTACGTATAATGTATAAAAAGACTTTTTGTTACATCCTTGTAAACTGTGCAATGGACTAACAGTAACAATATTCAAGTGCACTCTTCACAAAAAGGTATGTCCATCTTTCTTGAACTGCTAGCCCGCTCCTTACTGTCTACCACAGATTGTGTGAATAATTAGTCACTAGCCCTAGATTTCCTTCCAGTAGTTTTTTCTGACATAGTTACAGCCATGTCTGGTACCAGGGAATGCGTTCGGTTCTACTAATGAAAGGAAGGAGGAAAAGCAGCATTAGCCACCAGATAATACCGTCCATTAAAGAATAAACATTCATCCTGGGCTTAAAGCTTGAGTTTGTTTAACGCTTTTGGTAGAGTTAAAGAGATCTGAAGGCATGGCAAACATTTGTCATTCTTCTTGTAATGAAGGATTTGTTTTACTTAAAGATGTTTTAGAAGAGTTGAAAGGCATGCGTCAGTAGTGGGGTCACTGACCTTTTTGTCGCAGGGTAGGGTGTGGCCGAATTTAAGACTCAAACAATTTCGGATTTTAGCGTCACACATGAAATTGTACTTGTACCAAAAGTCTCAAGTTCATACAACAACTGGAATATCATACAGAGCAAATAGTGTTAGTCTTAATATTAGTTTTCCTTATCTGATAATGCAGATATTTTGGAAATCAAAAATGAATTATGTGTGAGGAAGAGTACATGCTTCAACATTTGTTCATGTTCTCGTCTTTCTCGGTGAAATACCTCTAAAAAGATATAACGACTCTCACTAACTCTAACGATGTGTTCTTTACTACCTAAAGAAAGAGAATTAAGGAGGATAAACATCTTCGTTTAAGGGCTAAGGGTTAAGAAGGGGATTCTTTCTACCACCCGACAGTTTTCAACAGTTAATTGGTTGGGATAATTGATTGCCTTTAACTTTGTTGAAAATTGTTGCCACCCATAGAATGTAAATATTTACCAAAGGGCATTATTAGAAAGAACATACTTTAATTCCCGAAGGTGCGAGGAACGCGAAGTCTTTACTGAAACACACAGAATTCATGCAACCTTGAACCTAAGTGCAACACATTTCAGTTATGAATGATTGTCCGTCACACGAAATGTAATATTTTGTCTTCGACCCTGACCAGTCTTGACTATATTCTTCGTAGTTGAAATAAATGTTTAAAAAAAAGATAAAAGATAAATAGAAAGGACTATATGTAGACCAAAGAAAAAAGATAATGTGAGAGAAAAAGAGGAAAAAGAGTAATGGAAAAGTCATGACAAAAGAGAATGAATTCTAACAAGAGGTTGATGATAATAACCATAAGAGATTATGCACCTTGACAATGCCAACTAACTGATTATAATTCAATTATAGTTAATGAATCGTTCGACAATACTACTGTCATCATTTTAGGTTTGAAATCAAGCCGATATGATAACTGTTTTTTCTTGTTTTCAAATTTGGGGGATAGATACTTTCACCTACTCAGTATCCCCATCATGTCTATCTGAAATAAATTATGGTCCGTAGCAAATTACGTTAACACAGGTATATTAAGTAAAACGCGTCTTAAAAATCGCTGAAACTAATTCTTCTGCCATCTATTTTACATCAACAAAGCCTGTTTCCCAGTGCCTACTGAAAGATACAGTTAGAAGCCATTTCCCGACCGTTAGCCGCCCACGTGCACAAGCCGTGGATAAATGTCTCAAGGTTCGTGCTGGGAAGACTTGGGTGTGCTCAGAGTCGTCCGACCCGCCAGGTCCTCAGAGATTCACCCAGTCCATTTAACTCCCATTCTCCTCGGGTCATGTCAGACATGTTTATATTCTTTACCTTCCCGGTAACAGCGCAACGTTAACCGAGAATGTGCGAGAGGCCACGTTTTTTCTAGAGCTGACTGCAAGTGGTAAAAGTCTTTACCTTCAGTGAACTTAAGCATCTTCCTTGGTGAAAATTCACCTCGTACTCCTGCATCTTAATCGTATATCGTCACGATCACTGAAACAAACGTTCTACAAGCACAATTTGACTTATTTTCATCATATTAAATTCCCTTGTATTTATGATCCAAGAGTCGTAATTGTCCGTTTGCTTGATATTATGTCATGTTTCTTTCTATCTGTATCTAAAAGACATAAGTAATTGATACAACTTTTTGTTCAGGGTTCAAGTTTTGCTGTTCCCGCGGCCATCTTGATTTCTTACGTCACCGATCACGTGACTTGTCTGGGCACTTTAAAGTATGAAAACATTTGCAGATCATTTTTCGATCAGTCAGATAAGATCTTATCACATTTATCCCCCCTAAGGTGACACCAGCCAGACTTGTGTAAACAAGCCGTCGCTAGTATACCTGATGCTCAGTTTACAGCCGAAGCGAGGACAACAGTAGCCTTTAGATCTATCATAACTTGTTGATGACAAGTAGCCTCGAGTATCAGACTTAGCTAAGGCTATAAAACTACTGCGCATAGAGAACGAGACTATGTGATAATGACTGCACGCGTATTAAAACACCAGTAACACTTGTAGACTGGAATTTGTCTTTTTAGCTCAAGAGGCACACTTACCTTGCAAAACTTTGGAAAAAGTTAGGTTAAGCATAGATAATGTATACATATCTTTGACATAAGATGTAGAACTTGTGCGGAAAATCAACATCAGAAAGAAAATATGTCTTTTTTAACAGTTTTAAAAAGTCAGTAACAGGTTGATTTAAGTTTGAATCTCAACTGCAAAGCGCAGTAAAGTATAATAAACTTGGCTCCTTAAAACGAATGGCTATCTGAGCATAACACACTTTCCTTTGTACTGAAGTACCGAAAACTACATAATCTTTGTTGAACACAGTCGCGTGCTTCCATTTAAAACAGTTTCCAATTTGGCGGGACCCACCAGCCTCCGTTTACCCCCGGACACACTCTAAGCGATGTCTTCTCGCTGTGTACAAACAAACTTGAAAACTTCCTACGCTGGCTTAGTGACACATTATCCACACCACGCGGCAGCTGGCCGCCTTTTAAGCGAGATTAGGTGAACCACTAAGTGTTCCATTACCGTCTTTCTGCTGTTGTTGTGGGCACAAGTACAGAGAAAGGCCGTTGAGTGGATTTTCATGTTTCCACCCATCCTTGGCCGGGTTGGGTCATGTGAACGTGGCCTGTCTAGGTACGAGAAAAGTGCCCCCCACAACCAAATACAATCAGCGTGACGTGCGAAACTTGGAATATGAACCATAGGCGTTCCAATATTCAAGTAAGAATTTAATCTAAGATGGTTATATTGATATGCAGAAAAACGACGTAGGCCAAACGGCTAGAAAAGGAAATATTAATAATTTCAATATAACGTTAGATGCAAGGCTTTTTAAAACACATAACCCCGCAACATGCATCTAGTATATGATACTAGATTCTTAGAATTTCTTTTATTGAAAAGGGGCAGCTGAAAAGGACCCCCCCCCCAAGAATCAAAGTAGAATCTTACAGCATTACGATGTCGAAAATCCGGATCTGCACCTTGTTCTAGTACTCAGAAGCCTAATTCTTGAGCATAGCTTGCTTCCAGTAGGTTTCAACTATTGACTGTCTAAGCGTATCGTGGACCTAAGAATGTAAATTGTAAATACCGTCTTAGGTACCAAACCATTGGAACATGTTAGAATTTAACTGACCACTATATTTCTTACCAACCGTCTGGGTGATGTACTATCTTCAGTTGGTTGTCTTACTCAAGTCGTTACAGTAGTTTTACCTAACAGTAAAATCAGACTTACCTTTTCTCAGCGTGGGACCGAAACCCGCGAATGGCTCTTGTCCATACCCAACCACCGCACATCCCACCATAGTTCACACAAACTGTACCCCTCACGGTTATATTTCATCCATACCACTCCCATCAACCTACTGAAACCAGTGGTGTGCATTCTGAAATCTTCAAGCTGTCTTCCCCCCTCCAAAAATAACTTTGTAAGAGTGCTGACTTGAAACGCACCGTACGGCGCACCTAGACTGTCTATGATAGCCCCTGCTTTTCTTTCCCCCTTTATATCCAAGACTTCGCCACCAGACTCTCTGTCACCACCTCCAGTTTAAACATCAAGGATCTTTCCTTAAACGATTGTGAGCAACTCGATAAGAAATCTAAGGTAACGTACAAAGATCTAAGCCGGGGCAAGCAGTATTTAGAAAATGTCGGACGTTCTAGGTTTCATGTTCCGACAGCATGGTGCCAACTCAAGGGCCGCCTTGTTTTCTTTCTCTCCAGCGTAGGCGACTCTCTACTAGGACTGGAATGTGGATTTTCTACGTGGTTGATTCACAAATCGGATGGTTGTTGTTCTTAGTAAGTTTATAAGGATAAAGCGAGAGAGATATGTCAAGACAGCGCGACGACAAATTAGTCGAGTTGTTACTAGTGTCGTCTGTGGTGGCCACACAGTACCGATGGAAGGATTGTGTGCGAGTCTGGGGTCCATGAATTACGAGGTAACAAACGTGGTTTCCACATAGATTCTCATATCAAATTCCTATCCGATCTTTGAACGGTATGGGGGAAGGGAAGTACAGACAAGAGCCAGAATCGGTACATTTATTTGGGAAGGCATATCACTGATGTAGGAATGATTTGAGTGTTTTCTTTGTGTATGTAATACATTTACCTGAGATAAGCGATGTGGATGTATAATAACTTATGGAGTGAGTTAAGATACATTGTGTATGATTTTTGTTGGTTTGGTAAGTTCATTTCATACGATATATCATGACATCTGCAATCAAACAAGTGATGTTCTCGGACGTATATAATGGTCGTTTGTTCCGTCCGTACAGTTGAAAGTGTGTAAATATGCTGCTAAACCTACCAAATCAAGTATAAAATGATGTTATCTTACAGTTTTCTGATGGTGAGTTGTCTAAATACCAGCCCTTTATAAATATACATATATAGTCCGACCATGCAGGAAAGAGAAAGAAAATAAAATAGTCACAGTGAAAATTACTTACTTTCTTTTAGACGCGCAAAAACAAATACATATCCGTCTCTAGCTAGCCTGGGTCCCAATCTAGTTAGTTTATGTCCGCTCCGAAGTCACTATCCAACAACTATCGAAGCGGACGAACATGTCAACTAGCCAGGACAGCACACAGGCTCAAGTTTATTCTGTGTTATGTCCTTATTATGACCTGGGAAAAACTCAAAGACTACTTTTACTGCAAGTTATACCAAGGAACTTTCTCTGACGTAAAACTAAGAAAATCTTGCATAGTTTAAGGAAAATCTCAAGGCCTTGTTAAATGACACTGACAAGTCATTCGAAGTGGAAGCAAGTCGACTTGTTCCCAGCGACCACCCCAGGGTACAGGGTGGACCGATTTTACACACTATATAAGGCACGGTGGTGGAAAGACAAAAAAATTACGCCCATTGTTCGTGGATGATTTGTCGCCGATGTCTTGTCAAGTTTGAAGCGGCACACCAGGTGCCAGGTGCGCTACTGGATGGACGAACATTAATCAAAGTAATCAGTCTGTACAGCCAGCCCAAAAGGTCATCTGATAATGAAAGCCTCTGATAATGGCGACAAATTGTGGTACATTATCAGAATTCATGGCATGTAATCTTGTTAATGACGGAAAAAATAACTGCCGCTTCAACAGTGCGACCTGACCCGAGATTGTGTTAGCTTTGTCTTCTTCTACGTTTATTATATCGAAATGTGAGGGAGAAAGTGTGACTAAAGGACTATAAGTTAGCATAAATTGTGTCAATCTGTCAACTGTGAGCATTGTGGAGTGCTCAAGCCGGCGTCTGTTGCAAAATTTACGGGATGGGCTTAATTGTTCGACAAGAAGTATACTTAGTAACGATGAAATTATGAGGAACCGAGGTCTGTTTGTCTACAATACCGTGTCAGACATATTGTTACCGGCTGAACCCGTGCACTTTGTCCAGAAAACGTTTGAAGAGTTGCTGACATTCTGTGAAAGTGCACATTTTAGGTTAGTTATCCCTCCAGGCGCTGTCATCACAATTAGGAGTGATTGACAGCCACGAAGGACGACTTTTACGAGCCACCGTTAACCATAGGAAACGAGTTTTCCACGCTCGCCCGTCGTCTGTCATACACATAGTTAACTGTGATTATATAAAAATATGATTGTAAGCCTCATATCCTTTGTCATATTTTACGAGGAGACGTGATCTTGGAAATAGGAAATGGGGGGCGCTCTTGGGAAAGAAAACTGATCTCTGTATTCGTTTACAAACATTCGCGCTTGCTTCTGTCAGAAAAGATTACAGACTTTGTGCATAGGTCTCTGTTATTCAGTCCATTACTTCCCACGTCTGCTCCATTGGCTAATCACAGAAAAAGTACAGTCCGTCCAAATACCAAACAATTCTTTGTCTTTCCACCCCATTTCGCTTACATCACCGTGTACTTAATGCTCATCCATTTTACTCAACACTCCCTTTTTAACGCTTCCAACTATCAGATTTGCTACTCGCACGATTCTTCTTTAAAACCTCATGTGCTGTGGAGGTTTTTGTTTTCTTCTAGGAGGTGCCTTTAAGATACGAGGTGCGATAATTTAGGTAAGGGGAGGGTAACGACTGGAGTAATAGCACAAACAAAACGCCAAGCGCGCCATCTTCTTTCTCTCAGGCGATGTGTCCAACCCAAACAAAGGTATCAGAGAGATAACGAAGGGCTCACATTTTGTTTTCAATGACAACTCTCTCCAAGCTTTTTCTCTTTCATGTAAGCTCCACCATGCATTCTCAATTAACCAACCTTTCATAGCCGAAAAGGACTCATTAATTAAAGCAAGTCAGCTGGAGTGTTTGAGAATTAAACGTCCGTTTGAGTGTAGCGCGGAGTTTCTATAGTAGCATTGTTTGCAGGTGTCACTGGTTTTGTTCGTTATTTTAACACCATAAGCAAGACGGTAGCATTGTTGTTAAACGGTGGTATTGTTAGTTCAAATTGCTCCAGGTGGCTAACGTAAGTGACTGTCCTACTGTCCATTTTTCCAGATTCATGTGTTAGCTTAGTTTTAAGGACGCTCCATTGTTGCATTATATATAAACACACATAAATGTTAACAAATGTTTAATTCGTACATGTTCGGGTGTTCCTTTCCATATATCATTTTACTTCATAGTAATAATGCATTTGTAATCATTTGTATCACATTTGCAATACAGTAACTGTGTTTGAATTAGTACATAGTAAATTTGTTCATCATCTCATTTGGTGGTGCTCCAAGGTTAGGGAGAAATGAGTTCTATATTCATATCATAATTGTCATATGAATTGATGCTATACAATAGCCTTTATTGTCAAGTGTTGAATATGACTGTCGTTAAGGTTCATTTCTAGCTACAAATGTATACCTAACACGAGTCTCGTGGTTTCGCGTTGCCCTTTGACCCTTCAAACTGCCAATCATTTATTTCAACGACATAAGCGATGTGGTGGAAGATTTATGGTATTAACCAGATACAAAATACATCAGTTTTCAAACAGCAAACTCTACAAAGAAAACTAGATATCTGGGAATGACACAAATCTTAACTGTTCGAATATTAAGTCGTCTGTGTCTGAAAGATTCTGACAGACCTTACGCCCTTGCCTTTGGCAGTACGTAAGATGCACAGACAAGAAACTAAGGCGTTTTGACACCCCATTACTCACACATGTTGTTCCGTCCTCCCCGACTCGTAAACTTCTCCACAGGTGGAATATTTATGTTCCAGGTGCACTCACAATACATGTCGGTTGAAAGCTGCTGTTTGAAGGTGTGTGCGTGCAGTTTTAAAACACATAAAAGCATATCCCGGTGTTTGAACCGCTGTTGAATACGATGTACACGCTTTTGCAAGTGTTAATGGCCAGTTTAAAAGTCTATTTGAAAGGTGCAAACGATGCTAGAAAGATATATGGCAATCTACGTTATTTTACGACATTGTACGAGTTGGTATATGCGTGCAGTTTGTATGTATTCAAAAACACATTCGGACGTCACGCGGTTGAGATAGGGGCTGGCATCCCATTCCCAACAACTTGCCAGTAGAGTAACTGCAAATGAATTGAAATTTGCTGACATTCCTTGCCACTAAGTATACGCAAGGAGATTAGATACAGAACATCCTTGGTATACGATAGAAGAGGAAGCTTGTATATAGTAATATGCTTTCAGTCACTGACATAGAAAACTACATATCTGTGTTTAATGCTTATATATGGCCCGGTTTTAGAATCATGCTATATTTCGTCCTCATTCAAGTAAAAAAAGTCGGTGATTTCCAGCCCCTACCCTTGGTCTTGACAGTCCTTAAGCCATGTTTATTGTGACGAGAAGGTCTTTATGACTCAAAGTGGGGCGACCGTTTAAACTGGACACAAAAGCGGAGATTAGATCCTAGAAAATACTGCCGCCATCTACAGTACAAAGACACACACGGTAGATTATGTGTTGGTAGTTATATGACTGTTTACAGGACCGTAGTGACAGTGGTCTCAGATGGGGTATGACTGATTGAGGTTGGTAGACCTCCCAGCGCGTAGCCCTGCACTTGAGTGTAGAAGCTGATAGCCTTCTCAAGTAAAAACAGAGGAGACAGTAGCGATACGGGCGCCTAATCGCACACTTGAGCGAAGGAATGGCGAAAGCGTGGATCGGAACAGGGAGTTAAAAGATTTAACCTCCTTGCTAACGCGATCATGATTGGAAGAGAGGGGGATGAGGAAGATACACCGTGCGGGTGAACAATCAAAGCATTGGATCTAACGCAACATACAAGCTACAGTTGAAGATAGAAGATAGCTTTTAAAAAGTCTGTGCCTAGGTAACATTTAGGTCTGGTTCGCTCTATGGGACAGGACTGGCTCTGCTTACTACATAAACGCAACCCTACAGGGACTGATACCCAGGCCACTGTTGCACATCTACTAGTATTTAACTTCCCTTCAGTATAACAGTGTCTTGACTGACTACTTTGGGGAGCCCAGGAGTATCGGTTCCTACAAAAACGTGCTGAGAGATCACCACGCTTCGGGAAACGGGGGACCGGAAGCCCCCATTTAAATCTCATCAAATCCCATTTTCCTCGCTCCAGAGACGTCTGTTTATGTTCTCTTCCAAGCAGTTGGTGAAATGTGCTCTCCTTTTCATCTAAGGGACACTATATCTCAGCTTCAATACTCAGCGGTTAACAGCTTCTCTTTATCGCACTTGGATTCACTTCTATTTCTTTCTATTCCATCCTCACGCTGAGAAATATATCGTACAGCAAAGTCGTGTGTCCGAATTACTTTCCGACTTGTAGCCAGAGGTGGTAATGGTAGAAAAACATGCCGGGGTCAGTGCTAATAGCGCGCCCAAATCTAGCTTAATTTGATCTCGGTTAACCCCGGTTCTAACACCCTTGGCAGACAGATCCAATAGTTGCGCACGATTGACAGGGCACAGCTGGTTTCTGAATCAGGTGCTACTTTCACCTCAAGAAGCGAAATGGGTCATTTTGCCCGACAACACAACAGTCTGGTTCCACCAAAATACACGAAGGGGCGCTCGTCTTTACCAAATCGACCAAAGAAATATTCAGTGAATAGATATTTCATGATCCTTACATCATTATCAAATATATGATGGGTTCGCAACGACGAATGTACGAGAAATTCCGTTTCTAAGCATCAGTCCGTCAGTGCTAGACAATACGACAGGTGATATGCCCACCAATCAAGCTCACTTTCGAACTTGCAACAAATTAGCATTGTCTGTATCACGGCATCTGTATATGTGCGATAGAATGATACATTTCACTTGATTAACACCTTTCCTGTGCTTTTGTTGATCCGTATCACTTTGATATGTCATAAAATTGAATTATATTACATCAGCTTATTTATCCAAGTAAGTGCTCAATAAATGCCAATCTTACCCAGCAAATGAATGATAGACCTTAGTAAACCTACGTTTCAACTTGGCAAGGTATAGCAGTTTAAAAGAAATTAGAATTTATCACTAAATATCAGGGTGTTTCGGAACGTTTGAATTAACGGTCTTCCCTGATACGGGACTCGTTCCCAGGTGCAGACGTTGCCCCTCCGATGTGTGAAAATAAACCATCTCCTAATAGCAGCTACTTTAGCCTCGTGGAAAACCGGGATCAACCTTCTCAAGTCAACAAATCCCGCGCGGAATGGAAACCATACTGGCGAGGTGGCCGGGCGGGGAGGGACCGGGCGGCCGGGTGATGGGCGCCATCTGGGGCATGAGCACACTGGTACTGCGCCCTCCTACACACACCTTGTCTTTCAATACCAACATCTTTAAACCTTACACCATGACACACCGGTCCGTACATTCCTTCCACTGTGCAGTGATATCGTAGAACGCACATCGATTTGAAAAAAAAATTGTAGACGGTTCTGTCATTAGACTCATCAATTATAAATGTAGTTTGCCGCCTGATTAGTTGCCATAGCAACAGACACTCAATATACCTTCTGTGAAAAATTAAGAAGGTGTTGTCTCGTAGTTATTGTCCATGTCATTCTAAATGAAAATGTCTACAAAAGAGTTGAATTTACCGTGAATTCGTGTTTTGCGTTTCTCTTTGTGTGGTCTGAGAACGTGTAACTCTGTACTACCTATAAAACGGGAAATATTAGATGATCAATTAATGTTTAATACAGCTTAATGTGATATACATTTTGTATATCGACAAGTATGTGCTGTTAGTTTACTTGGTCATGGTAGGTCTTGGTAAAAAGTGGTTTAAAAAAATGAGATAACCTTCGTGATCCGAGAGAGCAGGGCATGAGGACCAGCTGTCATCAAGTCTCGCGAAATCCCGCGCGAACATGTCCACACTCCCACGGATTGTTGTTGTAATTACCCCCACCTACAATCTGTATATATATGGGCTGAGATAGTGATGGACGACACAAATATGGGAGAGATTGCAGGCCCAGTTCTGGACGACATTGAGAAGACACATCTGTCGTGTTGAGGCTAACAAGACAACTTCTGTCGTGAAACTTTTATGAAGTCCGACGCATGCGTTAAAAAATGCATTGCCGACATGCACCTATAGCAAACATAGTACAGTGTGAAATACAACATTCATTGTTTAGTTCAGGAGAACGACAAATGCTGGGAAGATTGTGGTGTCAATTATTGGCTATATACTGGAAAGTACTTCCTTCTCTTTCTCTTTCTCTCTTTTTCTCTCTCTCTCTCTCACACACACACACACACACACACACACACACACACACACACACTGCCTCATCGCTGACTCACTCACTCACTCACTCACTCACTCATTCACTCACTCACTCACTCACTCACTCACTCACTCACTCACTCACTCACTCACATACATTACCGAGTCACTCGCCCCTTCATACCAAACAGGAAAAGGAAACTTTAAACAAACATGACTAGTCCTTACAGGTGTCTTGTCGCCCCCCTCCCCATCATGCAACCGTGGGAAAGACTGTCAGCTACCACCAGGGACCAGTTTTATCGTCCTTTTTACCATTTTATCTGCGTCTTTAAGAGCATCGTCTGTTTTATGATTCCATCTGTCTTATCTAACTTGTCAACTCAACAATGAGAAAAACAGTACCTCAGCTGTAACCGACTAATCTGTAATCTGTAGGCATCTAGACAGTAATTACTAGTCACAACTTTGTTTGTAGTAATTCCCGATTGTATTTGTAGAAAACAAATGGCTATACATCGAACAGCGATTTATCAATGTTTACACACAAGACAGATGGATGCTGAGTATCAAATACGGCCAGTCTGCCGCATGTTCTATTGCAGTGAATCGTTCATGTTGCGAAGTTGAAATTTCTTTGAAAACACTGTGCTTTTCTGTCCAGATTATACATATCAATATGATTGACAGTTCAAAGTATAATCTTGATCAAAACATGGCTGGTAGGACAATCTTTATGTTTGATTCTGGTAAAACAGCTGATTTTTCGATAAACGTATGTTATTGTCCACGAGTGCAAAAATCCCTGGCCCTTATTACAGTCAGACGGCTAATTCTAAGTAGGTTTCGAGAATGGAGTTTTAATCCAAGCGCATTCTCATGCAGACGGGCGAGTTGTAACCAGTGGAACAACAAGATAACACACACACAGTTCAATAGGCCGTGTGCTAATCTGTCGTGTCAGATATCACAAATTGATCGCCGGCCAAATAATGATCGATGAACTGTGTGATAACGTCTCATCACTCATTCCTGAATAGCTGAGATTCCTTCTGCCAGATCGTGTCACAAGCTGTTCTCTTTCACCTGCGGCAAAAGAACACCTGCCGCGAAGGGGCCAAAGGGCCAGCTACAGCAGGCTACAGCCAACACTTTTACAACTAACGTCGGCAAAACTCGGGCAAACTCGGCACTATTCCGGCGCCCGTGAAAATGACACATTTCAGACGATATTTTCCCTCACCTCTCCCGTTCTCATGGTTAGAGGTTAAACGTCGAGTTGTATGTTGATACTTTTTGACTAATGATTTGTTTCTCACCTTCAGGCTATTGAGATCAAATCGCTGATAAAAACAAGATCGAAAATCGGACACATTTTACGGTGAAAAAACTCGATAACAGACAGTAAATATCGATTTCTTGCAAGCATCCAGGTCAGTTTTTGTTGCAGGTGTTCGGAAATCACTCTTCATTGCTGATATTACCTAATGAGAAGAGGCAGAAAGGGTTCTAAATAGACCATAAGGACTGTAATTAAGTCGGATTTCCCTCCCAAAAGACCTGTTAGTCAGAGCATTACCATGATGTTTAATCGTGATGGATTGTCAAATGATCTTCTATAGGAGCATTCATGTGAAGAAGTGGGGGGAGGGGGAGACGTAGATGTGAATGTGATTTGTCTTGGTCATATGTAAGGAACCTGGGAATAGTTTTGTGCACAGAAACGTTTATGGTGTTGTTTTTTTCCTTTCTTTTAATTGTACTTTCCCGTTTTGACTGTGACGACATTCCACAATAGAGCTTCTAGATTCTAGGGCTTGAACACGAACTTTTTTCTTACTCTCCAAGCAGAGGTTCGGTTTCTGCTTGTTTTTGACGTTTTTATTTATGGGCTTCCTAATTTGTCAGGTTTTGTTTTTGTCAGCCAGCCCGATAAAAACGTCTAAGAATGTCAAAAACAAGCCTGAGCCAAACGTCTGATTGGAGAGTAGAATTTTCAGACGTTACCGCGTGCAGACTTCTACTTGGGTTGTTTAGTGGCAACAACTCTCCCTACTGTGATTTTCAAAATTATTATGTCCTGACCTGAATGTCTTCTTCTTGGTATGACTACAAAGAGAACAATACAAAAATTACACCAACCCCTCACCAAAGCCTCGATACGTCATTTTTGTGTTCTTCGTCATAGGAGAAATACATGTCCTTGTTGAGTACCACTGTTGTACCATTTCTTCAAACTGTAACTTTAAACCATGTTAACTAGATACGGGTGTCAAGAACATTTTGATTGATCATTTTTTGCTAGAAGGGATGTCATACAGGTTAGTTTTAAATGGACATAAAATTAACGAGAATGACATTTCAGATAGGTTTATTGTTGTGCTCAAGCTAGATTTAAAAGTCAAGCGTGAAAGTATTTGCCCATAATCTTATAATTAGTTATAATTATACCGAAATGCGTTCAGAACCAATCCCCAACATTACTCACTACTGTTCAACGTGCAATAGTGCAGCTATATAAACGAATGGACGGAGTTTGACATTCATTTCAAGTTGTGGGCAGTCTATCTTTAAGTTAATACCTGTAAAACATATTCTAAGCCGGGACAAACCTCTGTCTCTTTTCTTCTGTCAATAGATGCATGCATTTTACGATTTTCAAAAATGTTTCCATATAAAATATGCAACAAGTATAGAGCAGGCATATTTGCATTACGGCTCAATGGTGATATCATGCCACCACCAGAGTGTTGGAAGACGACAACAATGGCGGTATAACAGGGTGACAAAGCAAGCTTTTAACGTTGGCATAGAAGAGACCGTTCTCTGTTGAACTGAGCTACTCACAGTGGAGCGAGAAGACGACAGTTCTGATGTATTCCGCGGAGTAATTCAGACCGACACAGCACCTTAAGTAGGGGAGCTTTGTGCTTGAATGATGCATTGACCTGTAGTCCTGACTTCAAAAGAGCACGCGCCAAGGGGACACAGCTAAATAACAGTCTCGTTGGTTCTGTCACGGCCTGTTCTCGTCCTAGCACGACCAAAGAGGGCGAGAGAAAGAAACAATCTTCAACAATACATCATATTTGTTACCCAGTAGGATAGGGCTGACAGTGGGTCGTGGCGTTTTAAGTGCTTTGTGACCCGTCCATTTGCTCTTTTGTGCGCCCGTTGGAGGGGTAGCTTTGATGTCGCTTGGATTTGTTCCTGTTCTAAACGATGTGGAGGTTTTAATGTGCGTTGAGTCCCAAAAGTGCCAAAATACATGTTACGTGCAGCTAGAACGTTTCACAGGCAAACACATGGTTATATTATTGCTGTGCATATACATTTTAGGACAGCTGTATTCCGTAAAATAGACAAATTTACGGCACATGTCCTACTTTGTGTTTGTACAGATTTTCCTTGTACTTGGAGCGGGTCGACCCGATTGTAGTTTGATATGAAGTTCAGTTCTTGCAGTGAAATATGGATAAATGAATGATTCAGTCTCAAATAGTCCTCCGTTAGCTCAAAAACAAGTGCGGATTTCTGGATGTGAAAAATGTGTTTCCTTACGAAGGAACCTACTAAATCTTCTCTCAAATCAAAATCATCTTCCAAAAGACAATACAAAAGACTGCTACTATGACTATCATGGCTTCGACAAACGAAAAAAGTACATATCTAGTGGGCTAACGGTTGCTTAACTACACCTGAACTTATCCAAATACATGCTGCCCACTACCTTAGATAACATAATGAATAAAGTCAAACTTGCACAATAAGGCTTCATGTATGAAAAAAAGGATATTTCAGGAAAATGTCCTGTGGTCCGGTTTCTCCAAATTCAAACCGAAAAAAGGGCAGTTTCAACTAGTGTTTTTGATTATACTGTATCGTCTTGATAAAGAGTTTCCAGCCAATATATATTGATAACATCTAACGATCGGTTCAAAGTTGAAACATCAATACTTATGGCTTAAGCAGACGTGTGGTGGTTTGCGGAATCAAACAAGAAAACCGTCCTCCATTTCAGTCACTTTTCTCGCCTGTTTCATCTCTCTCAGATGGCTATCACCAGCCAAACCCCCGGTGCCAAATGTGGGCCATGAATTATGAATAACCGTTATTGTAGGTCACCACTAATTACTCCCTACGTCTCGTGATTGATGGCATCCAAACGCTCTTGACACCTGACACCTGGAAGTCTTTTATAAACTTGACCCCGAGGTTAGCTGCGATCAGACGCGCCACTAGACATGCGTGATGGCAGCCATGTCGGATAGTTCCACTAAACGATGAACGATTTGTTGAAACTGACATTTCGTACCTTTTTTTCATGATAGCACTTCATCACAACTGTATGATATATGTTATGTAAGAAGACGTTGACTCATTTCTAAGGAATCTGTTATGTGCTGTATTGCATGAGCATAATTCAAAACACACTTTGACATACACAAATACAGTACTTTGATCACAGAGACAAGCTAGCAACCTCACAAGTGTAATATGCAGTTTACGCTCATTTATTCCCATATTTACATAAAACAAAGCTATCTTACATTTCACAACTTCGATTCAAAGTTTTCTCATGATCATCTGAAAGATTCGTTTTGGGAATGTACATATTAACCTTCGTATTTGACGTTGTAACTTTTGCCTGGACAATATAAACTTGAAGTCGTTAGGAACATTTGACTCATGATATAGACTTTAATTACTATCGTTGCATAGGTAGTTTTTGCTTTTACATTCAAGCTGCCAACTATATAAGCCGGTCGTCAATTGGCTGTCATAACAGGTTATATGGAATGACCTGAAGATTAAACCAATGAAATACAAGGTTATAAATTAGTGGATTAGCTTGACTAATTCCCTGATATCATCCATGCATTCATTTGCATAGGTCGGCCCCTCATTCCCATATTTGGGAGAGTTGGTCGTCTCACTAGAGCTACCTAAACTTTATTATCGTTGTTTTAATGATGTTGTATTATTTCTACGGATTCTTCGAAATGGTGCAGAAAACAATCGCCTTAACTTTCCGAGGTCGTTATTATACAAAGCTGTTAGTGAGAACAATTTACAAGTTTATGATGTATACATTATATACATTATAGTCATCACATCTAAAGAAGCTGTTAGACTTTGTGTTTGAACATGTATATACAATGAAAGACCGTGACAAAATGTCTACAGAAATCAAACAGAGATATCCTTGTGCCTACCAAAGGTTTACATGTATATTGCTGTGAAAGTCATTTGCACCTTTGAGCGTCAATCTTAAAGCGTTGTACTGAAAAATGTCTAAATGTTTCTCGAGATTCTTGGACAACTTGTGGAATGTTGTTGCTTTTGGGAGAATCTAGGAATGTTGATACCACACACAGAGTTTCTCATATTCTTAACACCATCAACTGTCCGACTTTTCGATGGTCTGTCCGTCCGTGTGTTCTTTGTTGTCCGTCTGTTCGTCTGTGAACTGCTGCGTGGCCATTCTCCATCTACTGATGTGGTGAGCGCCCTTCTGTTTGGGAGGAGACTTTCGCCCCTCCTCCTCTTGTTGGTCCCTCTTGTACTTCGTCCTCCGGTTCTGGAACCACACCTTTACCTGAAACACAACATAAGCGTGGTTTATGACATGTGATTTCACTATCATTCTGTTGCCATTGATTCAATCGATCAAGCTACAGTATTTGTCTTCAAAATGTAAGGAAATACATTGCGATACAACTCCTCCACACGTTGATACACATAGCATGCTATAAAAGGTAACAGCTGAAAGGTAACAAAGTTACGGAGCATCAATATTTCTATACGATTCTTTACTATAAAGGATACATTTCTACATATACCCTTGCGTTGATAGTGTGTAGTGTCGGTTAACTGAAGCGGTATATAGAATAGATCAACCCAGATTCAGCCTTTTTTCCTAAAACAAAAAATAAAACACTTTTTTAAGGTTTACATTCTGTGAAATTGTACATTCTGATCAAGATGTACATAACTCGTCCTTGCAATCCTTGTGAGTTTGTAGGTCGGCATCGCTGCGCTGGGAACCAGACTTTCGTGCGTGCAACCAATTATGCCTCTACTCAGAAACGCGAATATTTGACAGTTTAAATTTCACCCTTAACTTGCACCAGTTAAACCCGAGCCTGTCTTTTGTAATTTCCCCACGACTGGTCCTAAGTGATAACAAATGTGTCACGGACTGGTCGTGTAGGGCCCCAACACCACACAGCCGCTACGGGCGGATTTATAAACAACTCAGAGAAGACCTGAGACCAAGAAACTGTAAAGTACTTGGTCCTGAACAGTGGAAACAAATCTTTGGCGGCTTCCCAAGCCACAACCGTTTACACCATGTGTACTAGGTGGTGAAGGAATCTCTGCAAGTCGTATTGGGTCTATCAACGCGACGTGGCTGTCGAGGGAGGGTGCCAATATGTTTAATGAACCTCAGGTTGGCCCAGCGGGGCTCCGCACACCTTCCCACGGTATAAGGTGACGTGCTGTCCGCCCGAGAACACACCGGCGTCCGCTGACCCGATTTAAATAGCAACACGACGATGCACATGCGAGAGTTACAATCTACACGTATTTATGGCTGTTTAGGAGGCATGAGCAAGGGAAAATGTATCTGGATAAAAATGGCGTGAGCTGAGATTCCACATCGTAAATCAAATCAACCGAGCCTGTCAAATGTCTGACGGTATAAACCACAGGCCCCGTGCATACGCACCTGTAAGACCTCCCTAGGCTATAGCAACCATCGTTTCTCAGCGCCAATTTTGAGAAGCTAAGGTTTAGGTCGAAAACCTCGATTTGTAAATGAATAAAAGTGGGAAAACATGCTGCTTTCGACAGAGTCGGTACATAGAAAAACGGGGGCTATGACATCTAAAAAAAGGTAAAAAGTGACATCGTCTAGATCGACCATTCACCACAAAACAACTGGACCCAAGCTATCTATACCTCCAAGCTAGACTGGTTTGTAGAGATGTCAGGACTTGTTAACGCTTAATGTTTACGTCTTTTGTCTTTAGATGCTAACGATAAAGCAGGTTAAGAATTGTCAATGAAAACAATACACACGCTTAATGCCAGTCTATCAAACCTCTGGGCCGTTACAAACTTGACTTTGACACTTCTGTAACCAGTAGGATATCCTTTGTTTAATGTATCTACCGGTAAACTTGACTTCCTACTATATTTTGATTACAAAATCCACGGAGAATGTACGGAAAAGACAGCTTTAGGTTTTCAAGAATAGATAAATGCGCTCATTAAAATTCCAACATGCTATATTACAGAGAGGGATGATTATAAATAATCTCCATTTCCCCAGCGCGGGAAAGACAACATTCCTCTGCATGCTTAGAGCTACCGTTGGAAAATTCCAAGTAAATCGGAAGAGAAGTACATACATTTTACCTCAGCAGACATATTCTTTCTCTGGAAAGATGTTACGAAGCAAAGATACAGAGGATACGAAAAACGAAGAATTTGATATGACAGCGGTTTCTTTCTTTTTTCCATCATTGAAGATACAGCATTGAGCAACATCGTTGCAAATTGTGTGTGTCTTTTTTGGCCATCGTTGCCTTGGCAAAAAGATATGGCTGTGATTTCAGTACACCATAAGCAATGCGTATTTTTCATAAAATGCCTCTTGGATGTAGCGAATGAAATAGTGTTGGGGGGAGAGTTCTGCCAAAACAAAATGTGATTTCGAGAACAAAAATCATAGGGAAAAATCTGTCCCTTGGCAGCTGACAATAATCTACAATGCCGTAAACAGCATGATGATATCCGGCGATAGCCTAGGTCGCAAACTGTGCTACCTGGCCATGCAGCTAACTCCTCTGATATGTTATCTGTCTATTTGGCGAATTTCTACTATTTTTCCAGCGACCTGTGGAGCCTGGTAGAGGCTAATCCGGCGAGATTTTTTCGTTTCATCCATCAGAAAAGGACCCTGGGCCATAATTGAAAGCAGAGTGGCTTGTCAGTCCACATACCCTCTAATTATGAGTCTTGGTAATGTGCTGACACGTACACAAGGACCATATGTATCGTGCACTAGAAACGTATAAAGTTGCAAAGTAGAGTCAGAACAGCACGGTGCCATTTCGTATCGTATGACACAATGGTCATATCTCTTTTTTTATTACTATGAGAGTAGTAGCGATTGCATCTTCCTATGAACAACAGCGGACGAACTGATTGATTGATTGATTAAAATGACAGACCAACAAAATCGTCGAGTAGTATTACATCCATTGGAAACAAACACTCCGATCACAAGTGTTAAAAAGAATAGGCAATAAAACAGTTGCCAATGTTGGAGGCACTATTTCAAGGCTAGAGCTGCCCCATTACAATAGACACTCGTTATTTGACACTTTAAGAAAGCCTACAGTATACATCATTTTCGCAAACTTCAGCGCCATATCGTATGTTGTAGGAATTGTTTTCTTTCTCCTTCATGTCGAGAAAAATAGTAAATGTTCCTCCCCCTTCCACTTTCTACCCCCCCCCCCCTCCTCTGAAGGGAAGCACATACACTATTAAGCTTGGAGGAAACTTTTCTACTAAACTGATTCAGTAAATAAAAGTATATTTAAAGTGGAAAATACAGCACAGTCCCGTTTAACAGGTGGGTCCCTTCTATCAGTGACATAACCCACTGAACCGAATCACGGCTTAGGAAATGCCAAGAACGCGTCACCCAGCAATAGGCGACCATAAATGGTACTTGTGTATGACCCTTACAGTTACATCTGATGTTTGAAACTATTGCCTGTCAGAAAATGGCGGACATATTAGTACTATTTTCCCGTCTGAGCTAAACGAACCCTTTCTAAAGGGTGCATGTAGGTCGTCATATTTGAATGACATGCTTCTTACTAATGAAACACCTGTTTCTGCTGGAGCTTGACAAAAGTCGCCTGTTTGTTATGAACTGATTCTGTGAAAATTCCGGACCAAAATTGAGATTGAGCAAAAGTGAAACCCAACCGTGATTCTGTGAGACTGAAAGACTGTTTAAAATCTACCTCTGTTTCTGCGAGACGTAAAGGTGTAAACCAACCCGTGTTTCGTTTCACAGCGAGACTTTCTAAACCCACCGTGTTTCTGTGAGACTGAAGGACCATGAAAAACTCATATGCATTCTGTGAGACTGACAGACTGTTTAAAACCCACCAGTGTTTCTGTGAGACCTTGAAACTGTGCAAAACCCACCTGCGTTTCTGTGAGACCTCTAAAGTGTCTACAATACACGTGTTTCTGAGATTCTGACACTAAAATCTACCTGTGTTCCTGTGAGACTTGGACATACAGTCGTGCTTCTGTACATGTGAGACTGAGAGACTGTCCGAACCCACCTGTATTTCTGTGAGACTGTCTAAAACTGACCCATGTTTCTCTGAGACTGAAAGACTGTCTTTCACCGATATGTGTTTCTTTGAAGCCCACCTATGTTTGTATGAGGCTCAGACAGTCAGAGACTGTGTAAAATCTGCATGTGTTTCTGTGAGACTGTGTAAAACCCACCTGTGTTTCTGTGAGACTGTGCAAAACCCGCCTGTGTTTCTGTGAGACTGTGTAAAACCCACCTGTGTTTCTGTGAGACTGTGTAAAACCCACCTGTGTTTCTGTGAGACTGTGTAAAACCCACCTGTGTTTCTGTGAGACTGTGTAAACCCCACCTGTGTTTCTGTGAGGCTCAGAAACTGTGTACTGAAAGTTTGAAACCCACATCGTGTCTGTGTGACTGTGTAAAACCCAACTTTTTTTCTGTGAGACTGTGTAAAACCCACTTGTCTTTCTGTGAGGCTCTGAGACTGTGTAGAACTCACCTGTGTTTGTGAGACTCCAAAACCCACCTGTGTTTCTATGAGACTGTGTAAAACCCACCTGTCTTTATACTAAGCTCGGAGACTGTGTAACGTTGGGTAACATAAATTCGGGATTTTTCCGATAATGGTTGACTGAAATCAATCTAGCAGAACAATAAACCATCCTTTTTTTCTATTATTCTGTCAGTATCATGTACTATCTTTGCACTAATCATATATATGGTAGATTTTGTCTCTAGTCGTGCTGACACCATAATATTTCAACTTGAAACTACCGTCCGCCGCACGCACAATGGCGGTGCTGTCGGACAGGGGGGCACATTAATTCGGGAGAGAAGATTCGTCTTGAATATCTTACCGCTAATCACATTTTATACAGCAGCTATTCGTTCCATCCTTGGCTTGAGGAGAGTGCTATGGATATAGACGTGTCCAAGTAAAAAAGATACACGAAAAAACGGCCGTACCGCACGCATCAGGCCTTCGGGAACAACCCGTGTGTTGAGTCGGTAGAACTTCACTCAAAGTTCACCCCCACCGTCATGGAAATATGTACATTATTCATCGGGGCGTTAGCTGGATGCCGTAGAAATGGTAATACTACTATGTCCATGTGTTTCTGCTTGTGCTAAGAGCAAACTTTGAGGAAAATATCGCCATCAGTCCACTATCACACACAACATTTAGACAAAAAAGTGTTCCTCGCAAACGTTTGTCGTCTGCCGAATAGCAGGATTCTGGGTAACGAATATGGCGGCGGGAAAATTCACCGTAGTGCCGTAGCCATTGGTTGTAGCAACAGAGAGGCGTTTTGATGATTAATCACGCTTAGAGTCCAGTTGTAGGTTAGCAAAAGAGATTCTAATAAGTTGTATTGTAAATAATTGTGTTGAGCAGGAAGCGGATGTGACATTTGTCTTATAAACCAGCGAACAACTATGTACATATAATTCTCCCACGAAGCCCTCAGACTGTGACAATAAGGGACGGAGAGTTTTTGACGTAGCCAACTTCTAATACATGGTTATCGAAGCTTTTCAGACAGTGTTCTGAATGCGTTAGTCTGTCAAGTTTGCATTTCTAGCGGTATTACTGATGTTGCATCTAGCACATATCCCTAAACACCCCGTTTTCGAAAAATCCCGAATTTAAGTACCCCGCGAATTTATGTTACCCAACGTTAGAATTCACCTGTGTTTGTGAGACTCCAAAACCCACCTGTGTTTCTGTGAGACTCAGAGACTGCGCTAGGTGCTTCCTCTCCTGCCCGACTACGTAGTGGTTCTTCTCGAAGGCGTGTTCTAACCGGAGCAGCTGTGACGGGGTGAACGCCGTCCGGATTCTCTTCGGTTTCCGGAACGGATTTGCGAGAAGGAGAGGCCCGTTTCCTGGATCTGAAAAATACATCATAGCATTCTTCAAATTGAACCAGATACACTTTCTTTCCCCGCGCACAAGACGTTCTCACGATTCATAAATAAATCAGTAAGCCCCAACTGGGAACATTTCCTCTGTCTTTACGACCGTGTGTATAGACTACCTGTCCATGGCTAGCTGATGCTTATCAGCACAGACGTACAGAGGAGGTACGACCAAGAGCGCGATGTCAAACGGTTTGACCCCCAACATCCCACGACATCCCCCGCCTGACAACTGCTATTTCCCGCTACATCATATATACAACATAACATTACCTGTCTTTTACCATGCTTAACGTATAACGGCATACTTAAGATATCTCAGACGTTTTCTTGAACGTGCGACAATTATCATAAGTGTATTTAATGTATCCTAAGTGGATGGCGGAAAATGCATGTAAACGAAGGCTGGCTTGGGTAGGAATACAATAAACATCCCAGCGGGAAGTTGACATAATATTCCCGTTAATATCCTCATAATTGACCGATGATGTATACAGACACGGATGTGTGTCAACACGATAACGAGCAAAAGATGTCTGGCATTCCGAGTAAGTTCGTGTTTATTATTTCTCCCACCCCTCCCCTCTTCCGCCGCCAGGTTTGGTCAAGATGGCCCCCGCGTGTAAAGAGCTGTGAGAGGAGCAAATTTTCCTTCACTCCTACGGTGTAGCACTCGTTATGATGTTTAGTCAGGCTGTTGTTGGATTCTACATGGAAATCTATCTAATCCTATCTATCTAAGGAAGGGTTTTCATCCTCACATTCATGACGTTGCTTATCTCGGCGCCAAAGCGCTTCGGAAGGGCTTCATCATTTTTTGAGCTAGAATATTATCTCTAACATTACCAGTGCAAGTGCTAGTAGTCTATGTCCGCATTTTCTTAAGTTTCCAGTATTAGTTGACTAAATTGATGTGTTGAAAATATAAAAAACACGATTCAAGTTTTAATTCAAGTGTTTTGTTGGAATTAGCAGTATAATATTTATGAATCAACGATCATCGTATGCTGCCTGGAACGAGGAATTTGTTATACATTTTTAGGTTTAATTTGCTGTTTAGGTACATACTGATTCGATTGTGCTTAATTCCCATTCAAGAACCCATCGAAGAAATTTCAAATATTCTAGGATAGCTCACTGGCTCTTGTTTCTTTATCTCTTCGACTAGTAGTAGTAGTTCGTTTCAACGTTGGAAAGCGCGAAAACGTTTGTTGAGAAATAGGAACACGATTTTCGCACACAATTTCTCCTTTCGATCAAGAAAATGTATTACAGAATACGTTTGTACAAAGAGATCCAAGTAGCCGTGCGTATTTTTTGTAATATACGAGAGAGGTTTTAGATACCATACCTCGATGATTTTGATTCACTGCTTTGTACATGTCACTTTTGAACCATATGCATGTACATGCATAGAGTAAATTGTTGAGTGAATAAAGCCATCGACACTTCTTTAGACATTCGCAAAGTATTATCAAACTCCTATACCACCAAATTCATAAGGTACAAAATATAGATTGTGGCCAAATTCTTTTTCTTCTTTTTATTTCAGGGCGGGTCAGTGGCATAGGGCTGCCTGGGGAAATTTGTACAATAAAAAATCTCTTCACTTGCGTCATGTTTCCAAGTTACAAATTCAATAGCTGTCAAAGATGATAATCGAAGTCATACTTTCCCATGTATCACATCCGAATATTCATAAAGTGCTTGCCAATGAATGAAAATTTGCAAAATTTCATAAGTGAATCAGATGTCGTATTTTCAATGGTGCCGACCATATAAATTGCGTAGCAATCTACCACTCAATGTCTATATCAAGACGTTTTCTTCAGTAAGTTTGTTCCATTTATTTCTCAAGAGTAAAAAACAAGACGGCAAAACATCTAGCTATCCTAAAATTCAATACGAAAATGAAGGATTTCATGGAAAGATTTGTATCCACGTTTGCCACTTTCGATCTATATAAAACGGTTACGTTTGATATATAATTCAAAAGGA
This sequence comes from Branchiostoma lanceolatum, assembly GCF_035083965.1. Classification (NCBI taxonomy): domain Eukaryota; kingdom Metazoa; phylum Chordata; class Leptocardii; order Amphioxiformes; family Branchiostomatidae; genus Branchiostoma; species Branchiostoma lanceolatum. Next base: position 8,716,834 of record NC_089731.1, on the reverse strand, counting down.
AATCTGACGAGACGAAAACGTTTAGAATTCTTGTCTTGCTAAACAGTATTAGTGGTAGTGCAGAACATGTATAATATTCAAAGTCTATCGTCTTGAAAGCACAGCCATGCTACAGATGATACAGCTATCGCGGACAAGTGTGTTTGGAGAGGATTTATTTAGTTCAATCAAGCAGTTCAAACAAAGTGAAAGCGCTGATCATTGTTTGATTTTCTTCTCATTATCACCTCGTTACAAATCCCGACAAATAGCCACGCGTGCTGCCACCTCTCTACCGTACAGAAGTTTTCCTTCAGAGTTTTTATGGATAGAAAACAGAAAAAGTGATTGACATACCGTCTTAGGAAATAGTAAGGAAGATTTACGATTGCTACTGAGTTTACATCTTCCAAAGCAACAAAATGGCTTGCTTTTCTTGAAGAAATAAATCTTCCAGACTACCGTTTCTTTGAACTGTCTTATGTGATAACCACCACAGTAAACCATTACCAGTAAGACACATCCTTACTTGTTCTAGATTTGTAGAAATGATTATACGTGTTTTGTGAAGGTGATCGGCTATAAAAAGTTAGCATCTTCAAATAATTTACTATCTAGAACCCCCTAGAAACTGATAGATAGTGAACTTTCTCCTGGCTTACGCAGGTTTTCAACTGTTTTCAAAATGACTAACTATCTAGATGACTTACTGATATCTGCTGTACCAAGAAGTTTGATAGAGGAATGGTTATGGTTACCTTGCATTCTGTGTCCGAAGATGGCTTGGTGGCGCGCTAGCAGCCATGGATGGCAGGGTAGGGAGGCTTGCTGCGGGTGGAGGAAGCCCGGTGGGGCGGGATGATGTCCGGGCGGTACCGCGGCCACCCCCGCCGTCGGGCCGTACCCGGGGACGTAGTGCGGCACGGGGACATTCGGTAAAGTCGTCGCCGTGCGGAGCCCGTTCCTAAACGCAGACGGTCCGGCGGAGCAGAGTTTGACGGGAGGTAGGTTGGGTACGACCGAGCCCGTGCTGACGGTGTCCGTGTAACACGGTATCCCCCACAGCGCCGACAGCGGCGGGAGTCGGGGCCGGTCAACCCGAGGAGGGTCTTTAGAAACCAGCGACTCGATACTGAAACATGACTTGGGATGTACTGCCATCATTGTGGCGGCGTCCTGTGTCTAGCTCACTCTGACGAGTCTTCAGAATAAAAGACAGAACTTGTAGGAATGGTAGAGACAAGTTGTGGAGCCGCTCGAACGCTCTGTCTGTCACTCAGACAAGAGAACACGTTCGTTCCCGGGCTGTCCGTTCCGATCCACCGACCAACTTGTCAAACGCACAACAGCTCCTCTCAGCGATCGATACGAGAATTTCAGACGTAAATCCACGACGACACACACAATGCGATCCCAGGCGAGATCTTGTCGAAAGCTTTTAAGAAAGAAACACTACAGATAAAGTGGTTTCTAGGCTAAGCTACTAGTACTGCTCGTATGACTCTCGGTGAAGAAGCCACAGGTCCTGCACAGCAGATGCTCTGATAACCTCTTGGGATTTATGCAAATCTTGACAAGAAGAGTTATAACCCTGCCTTCCCATTGGCTTCTGGAAACTCGGCATGTCTTGAAGGTTTCCCCAAAGGAGAAGGACGGAAAAGAAGGAACGCCTGCCCACGAGGTGAAGTGACGGCCATCTTCTGGTCGGATTAGGAGTTTGATAAGTAGGTGGTAGTAGGGCGATGACATGCCCTTCTGATATGACACCAGATACCACTCAGGGGTTACCCTAGATGAAGTGTTTTCAACGAGGGAGTACACGGAGATATGCGATCACTTATAATAGATTGAACACGTGGAAAATATCTCGTCCCAGTAGACAGAAACAGTTTTAGGTGTGAAGAATTGGTGTCAGCTTTGATAAATGATTGGTGAAAAATCTCTATTTATTGTGGTGATTTCAAGTCAAGAATATGAAGAAAAAAAACATTGCGCACTTTCCTACGCTTTCATTATAGTTTCAACCAAAAATAAACGTAAAGTTACCTGCGCTGTCTTTGGATAATTTGAAACAGTTAATGGCGGACACAATAATCCTCTTTGACGGCAGTTTCTACTCAAGACTTTCTCTAGTTACAACAGGACAAGCATTTCATTTGGTACGGATAACTTTGTTCTCTGAACGGTTGGACGTAGTTACACTATCATTAGAGGAGGGGGGTACTGTAGTCGTATCCTTGATTTAGTCGTGCAATTTTCGTATCGTTCTATTGCACATGTATATGATGTCTAATAGTTACGCTTCCCTAAACAAAAAGAATACATAAAAGAAAACTAATGAGACAAAAAATGGCTATTTTGCAGAGGTAATGTTGTAGCTTAGAGATGTACGTTAGCGTTGTTATGCCCCCCTCCCACCGGTTCCTGTATGGGGATATCAGTTACAACCGTGCCTGATCTCAGACTGAGTCGTTCTCCTCCTACAACCGCTGGTTGAGATCAACCATACAGCCGTCGTGTGAGGTCAGTATCAACTTAATAGTCCCCAACACTCATCGTTTTCATCAATTAGATGAAACTTGATACACGGCGGCTATTACTTATCAAGGTATCGGTATTCCGATTGGTTCAATATGTCAATCTGGCACAAGCAAGATCAAGCAATAGGTGGATGGGGAGAATCTAGTCTGGAAGCCAGACCCCCAATCTCTACAATATCTATCATGTGAATCGTGATAGATATTTTATAGATTGGAGGTCTGGCATACAGGCTAATGTGAGAAGCCAGGGCTGCTGTATGTAAATATTTCCCTCTTCCTCCTCTCTTTCAGATAAAAAAAGGCAAAACAAAACAAAAACTCCAATATTCTATTAACAACCCAAAACTTCATCACTACAACTAAGCGTTTTTAAAACACAGTTGTCCTGGCATTTTTTGTAATGTGTCCAACTATTTCATCAGTGGGTGGGAAACTGGACTTGCGCTTATCCTTTCTTGTAATATTAAGTACAATGTATTATTTTCTGTCTGATGTGATTTTCCTTTGCTTTTCACTTGTACTTGATTTCTCTCTGTAAAATATGTATGTTTTTTTATGTAAGGGGTAGCGTCAAAATAAGTCTTGCACTTGAGTGCGCCCCCTTTTGTCACTCTGTATTTCTGTTTAAATGTTTGAATAAAAAAATAAAAAAATAAAATTAAAAAAAAAACAATACGAAGCTCACATGTACAGAACAGAACAGAACAGAGGGACACCGTGAAAGATATTTGCAGTAGAAACGGGCCTAAAGTTTTAACCAAGTGCACTGCAAGTTTCGGAGGACAGTTTCATTTTGTCTTTGGCATGGGGGCGGGTCTATCAATTTGCTACCGGTATACCATTTCTTACATGGGTGGCAAAAATACAGGGTTTGAATTTTCCACTGGTCTTTTATGAATACACACAGAGTTTTTCATCTTTTTGGCGTTTATCCGCGTTCCTATCTCTGTATAAACGTTTCCCCTTGGGTGTTCAACTTGTGCTGACTGACGGTGGTCCCTCTAACCGCAGCGATTTACAAGAGCGCCTGCGGTGGGTCTGCACTGCCCCCTGTCGGGGGTCCGTGACATTGAAGTCCCGTGCATAATTCACCTGTCATCGAAGCCGTTAGTGAGCATGAACTACGGTTCTGTCGTCACAGCTGAAGAATGTTTACCCCATAACAGAAACATACTCTAACACGGTACACTCTTTTTCACCAACACCTCGCATACATTTGTATGTTCGTGATCTAATATCCAACCCTCCCCAAAATGGCGACTGAATGAAGTAGATAGCGATTACTTCGCCGCTTCGCCCAAGTTCAACAACTTGGAACTGTTTATGCCCTCCTGCGGGGAGGATAATTTTGTGATAATGGCCGTTGATAGGAAGCTATCAACACCTCGGCTGTTTCTCGTCAGTGCTACCCTGACCTCCCCCAGGGATAATGAGTCGTGTCAGTCGTCCCACAGGATATGTTAAACTTAGCTGTTGCATGGCTGCTATTCTTATGAATACAATAATTGTTGATACGATATCAACTTAGGTGTTGTATTTCATTTGAAATACTTATACGGGGTTAAGTTGATAAAGTGTTACCCAAAAAATGAATAGTTCGTCCCTGGCAACAGCACTGGCTGTATAAGGCTGTCGACTGCAGACGATCTGGACGACATCAGTTCCGCTGGGTTATACGTCCAACAGTAGACCGAATCTCGAATAAATAAACTACTAACAAGGCTCTTCATGCAAGACAAGTTCATGGCACACATTCAAAACACGGATGTACATAAGAAAATGAGGATGAGACGTGCAAATTGCATCAGAATAATCTCCTATGCATTCAATAAGAAAACAAAGTTTCTGTAAGAATGAACGACATCCGAATTTTACTGCAACTGCAACAAAAATCACAGGCGGAAAACGTAGGATGCTTGGTTTTCACAGAACGAAACTTGCATTGAGAATAGTGCTCCTGTTTTGTCTGTCTGTTTGTTTGTTTGTCTGTTTGTGTGTTTGATTGCTGTCAGTCCAGCCATAAGCGATATCATAAATCTGAAGGACAACAACGAATAAAAATGTTCAGATATCATATGCCACTTGTTTTCTGAGGAGGATCTTCTCACCCCGTGCGGTGTGACAGGAAGAGATGAGTTAGAGTAAAACATCCGATCATCAGCCTCGTCACTCCCCACATGGAACACGTTACACGCCACAACTGACACAGCCCAGGTCGTCTCTTCTTCACCAGCAAACGACAGGAAAACACGTCGTTCCCAGAGCCCTTCCCGGTGACCCGGTCCACCGCCAGGCTATTTAGAGGGCCCCATTTACACCATTTATCGCCCATCTGGGGTGAATCTGGGCCAACTGATTTGTTACGGTCCCCCTCCACGGGACAACGGAAGTCCGGACTCATCTTTCAATCAGAGTTTGGTAAATCTAATGCGACAACAGGGACTGACTTTCTGCTTTCTTTTGAAATAGAAAAGTAGAAATCTTCGGGACGCTTTCGCTTCTTGAGAGCAGAAAACAGAAAGAAACAGGTTCCCCGATGATGTTGATACTTTGCTAAAGTCCTTTGTCTTGACATTTCTCAAGAAGGTATCAACGACCAGGAAACTGTTTTTAATCTCCAACAACTGGTAAAACACAGAACAGACTAGTAGTAGTATCATTAATCAAGTGTTCAGATGTCAGATTTGATCTAAAAGAGGAAGCGGAAGAATTACTTCCTCGCCTGAAACGTTTCCCCAACCAGCGGTGCAGATGTGTCTCTGTAATAATAAGTGTAAACAAAGTGAAACGAAATCACTTTTTGTCAGGTGTTTCTTTCATTCAGAACATCTTTGGAAGACTGTCTTTGGAAGGAATGCAGACGAAGATTATAGATTATTCCTGAAGAAATTCTGATATATATCATATACGTTTTTTTTAAACGGCTATGGCGTCGCAGATAAAAATGTGTAAAAGTGTCAGTGAAAGGCGACCTCAGACCAGGCCAGGCGCTTGTATACAGAGATGGGCAGAGACACAGACACATTAGCCGCCGCCTCTTCAAATAAACAGGCGTGATGGCGGCCACTCTTCCCACAGAGAAGTCTACTTTCCCGCCAGTGTTTGTGTAAGAACACCCTAAACAACCTGACACTCGGGAGCCAGCTTTACCATCACGTTACGGATGTAACACACAGAATATAAGTTGTCATCTCTGACTTTACGTTGGCTTATTGACATTTATTAGCTTCTCTCTTAAAATGCTGAAACACAAAGAGTACAGCATGTTCACAAATATCTCCTATTATCACCATTAATGACATCCAAGATCGGTTAGAGGCTCATCCGTGTGTTTATTTGTCCTTGTTTCCGAGTCCATCAGGGCTAAGTGATCTATCTTCCTCATTCCACACGGTCTAGAATTTACTAGTACCTGTAGTAGAAAAGGCAGGGGGGGGGGGTATTTGTGGAAAAACAACTTTTAAAAACATATTCTGTACAAAGACTACAAACATAATCTACACAGAACCTACCGTAATGTTTTTCATCATTTCGGTCACATGCATCTAATTTCGACTTATTTTCTTTCCTTTAGCGTTCTTGAAGCATTTCATCGATGGGAGACGGAGATGTTGATAAGAAACATATTTGCATAAAAACACAAACACCGATTTGCTTGAAGATAGAGTCCATTCCGAGTCACCCCAAGGGTTGTTATTGTCATAATTTACAACTGTTTTTAATTCTTTTTAATTCTTTGTCTAGGAGATTTCATACTTTGAAAATATTGTGAATGTCATTTCAACTTTATAATTATTTGCCCGGTTGTGTAAAACTTTGGAAATATTAATGATGTGGAATATGATATTTCTAATAGTTTCTGAATAATGGTTACAGCATTCTACCATTTTCTACCTTTTTTTACAATTATTTGTAACATTGTATAAATGGGTCAGTGGGATGTGAAGAAAGCAATTCACACATCTTTGTGAATTATGCTTGGGCACCATGCATAGATGGCTTGCACAAAGGACCTAACAGTGTCCAGCAGTGACATCTAAAAATACACAGAGGCAGACAAAAGGGCTGGATTAGCACCTGATTTTATTGGGGCAATCACCCCAATCCAAGCTGTCTATATTTCTCTATATTTCGAATTTTAGAAGATTCACATAGATATTTGCAAATTATTGTAAATATAGATTTTTTTGTGCAGTCTCTTTCAAAATGTTTCTTAAACAACTAATTGGATTCAAATAAATTCAAATTCTTATATTGAATTTTTTTGAAATATTTAGAATCATTGTGACTTAGATATTCTTTTATTCAAATTTATTCAGACTAATTACAAATATCATGTAAAAACCCTTGTGGTGACTTGGAATGGACTCTAAAGCAATTTGTAAACTTTGCTGTGACGTGGAAGGAAAAAAAACTGTCGCCAACAACAAAAAAGTTTATTTTAAAACAGGTTGATGAAGATCAATGAACGGATAAGAATCAACAAGTGTGAGGAAGGTCTGGAAAGTACATTAGGAGTGGATACAAGTCCATATTCTGCTTCTTGGTGCATTAGCTGCCTTTACTCACATGTTGTAGAAATTGTATCGCAAACGATATATGATATAGTGATATATACATACACCTTGTAATTACTATTCTAAAATCAATGGGTCTAATTTTGTGTATCTGAAGTTATAGTTGTAGAAGACCTTACGAACGTCCCTGACCTTGAACTTTTGTTTTTTCAATGTTGTTCAGCATTATTATGGAATTTGAAGCTCATCTGTGTTGGTAGTAATCACAGTACAATGCTAAACTTTCTTCCAACACTAAGTTTTACACGGATCAAATAATGATTATTGATCCTGAAGAAGGCGACAGTTGTCGTTGAACATTTGACTCGTTTATACCTTTGTGTTGGAAGAAGGTTTGGAATTGTATTATGAGGTTCTGTATTGTATGGATCATTTCTTTCTCTTGTATTCTGTTAACATAGTTTCTATTTCTACTGCACAATGTACATGAATTTTGAAAACAAAGTAAAGACTCTTATTAGGTAAGAGAACATGTGTCCCACATTCGTGTCGGTGTGAGTAGGTAGTGTTCTGTGGTGAGTTAGCGTGACGGAGATAATCCGGGACATCAGAAAAGGCAGATGTCCCGGATTAAGGGCTGTCAGCGTGTCCGAGTGATGGGCCGGATTGTAAGATTACGACGTGAAACTGTCCATCTTTGAAAACGGATTTTGCAAACAGAATCGCTTTGTTTGGTCCTGATGATGGTCCCCAATTTCAAATAGGATCAAAGGGCTGACTTTGGCACTGTTAGGCAGAGTGTGACGACTAGCTAAATACTGTAATCGTATGCATTTCAAATTTAGTGTTAGGGTGTTTGTGTTCAACATAATAAACAAAATGTTACAGTATATCTAGTCAGGATGTACCTTTTATACATATAATGCTGTCTTTTTTCTGAAGTATCAATAAGATAAGAGATGGGGTGCATGTATTCTGGGACAGAGACCCAAGAATGTAGCACGTTTCAGCACTTTATCGAAACACATTGTGCCTTTTAATCATATGCGGTAAATGGATCTGAAGCACTCCCAATCTCATTGACTTACGATTTTTTTCCTTTCATACACCACTAAAAAGAAATATATGAATGCATGGTACCACGGTGTAATCAAATCCGATTTATGCATTCATCATTTCGTTTCCTTGCCTCTCACGGGACTGAAGACACCGTAACTAAAGAAGTCTAATATGTTTACATTTCTTGCCATCCATCATGAATTGTGACATACTTTAAAGACTGTATCAAATCGCTTTAAAGCAACACGAGTCGCCTGTCTATGACACGTGTTGATACGTTATAACGACATGTTTTCATAAGGAACACGGGAGGCCAATGGCTCCGGTGACCCTCTGTCATCAACTTATATCTTCCATATAAATCTCTATCATGGCGGCACCACAGGCTGTGAGGAAATCGCCTAAGTGGTCATAGCGGCGACTAGCGGGATGAAGAAGTACTACAGAAAACGTTTTTGATGGACAGCGCAGAGCTAACTAACTGTATAGTAACCTTAGCAGACTTTCGCGCTAAAAGTAAAAGAACAAGTCTTTTTCCAAGTATCACTCCGAGTACGAGTCAGTGGGTGCTAAACACCTGTGTGAGCTCACGGACACCGCCTCCTTTTCTCCGCACAACTATCCCGGAAAACGCGTTGACAACCAACTGTTTTGTGAAACCTGTGTTATTCTTACGTTTGTAACAACATTCTTATGAGTAATGATTAATCCTACTCACCGCATTGTGGCAATTCTTTAAGGAGCTACCAAAATTCTCACCATACCCAGACGGGGTGTTCGGCAGAAATGGTTCGACTGCCAACAATTATCGACGCACTTTGACCGATCACGAAGCCAAGATAATTAAGGATAGTCTCCAACACAGGCTTTTGTTGCCATTTTGAAATCAACGCCTTCAATTCTAATAACGACCTTTTTTTTTATCACTGCTGTGTTTGATGGCTGCGTTTACTAACAATGGGTACGACATCTATCAGAAAGTGTTAAGTATTCAGAAAAATATGCAAGTCAAAAAGGCCCTTCGAAGCTTGCTATGTAGACTTTCACAAGGAAATGACCTTCGACGAAATTAATCATCAGCGCTCAGGGGCACTCGGGGACAGGGATCATCACACCTGACATTGTTTACAGATTATTCTATTCTTATGTTCAAATCTAAATCGTCAAGTTCGACGGGACAGAAAAGGGAATAAGAATAAGTTTTGAGTGCGTCAAGTATAAATCTAAGGATTAAGAGGTGGATAAACTTTATAGAGTGAATACCTGAAACATAGGCCTGGTGTATGACAAGCAAGTTATCATAGCGATGAGGTCTGCGATGTAGAAGAGAATGATATCTAGCAAGTTGTCAGAAAACAATTTTCATAAAGCGTTATACGTTGTTGCAAAAGCGCTGAAAATCAGCAATCTGTGGATATGCGATAATATAACATCATCATCCACTTTTTAAACTTCTAATTTGTATCTATGTAACAATAAATGTATCGGATTTATAGATCATAAAACAGATAAGTGTCCTCTACTGAATTGATGAAGTGCTTGAAAACGTCACATTTACGTGTAGTACTTAGTGGACCTAAGTCAACCGCAAACAATAACAGATCATCCTATGAAATCATGCGTGTGTAATGACTTAAAGATAAACTTCGCCCTATACATGTAGCTGTCGCGCCGCCTGACAAAGAATCTATCCTTCTCTTAACGGCCTAAACTGGAACCGGAGTTCCTACCTGGCGGAATCAACTCTACTCCTCTACTCTCTACTCTCTACTCTTGTCTTGTCTTGGAGGTCAGAGGTCATGTTAGGTAACCTGTACCGAATGACCCAGGGATGACCCGTACCAGAGCACCAATGCGACGTGAACCAATCTCTGCATGTGTTTAGAGAGAACACAGGTATTTTGTCTGCTGTACTTTCCTTGATATAAGCTGCCGTGGTATTTATCTTGCCGGAAACGATTTTATTGGACACCACCAATAGATGTGCTATTGTAGCAACGTGACAACAAAACCGTGAGTGGGGAGGGGGGCATCTCTGGCCGAAGCTCATGAGTTCATTACTACTGTGTCATATTGCACGCCCGTCTATGATTCAAAACAGGAAACTGATAGCTTACAAACAATTATATCTACACATTTAACATGCAAACGATAGATGCTAAATATTGTATTCTCGCGTCGTATTAGGGAGGCAGTTTAAACCGTCAGGGTGACACTTATGGCGGTTCATACCAGTAATGAACCACCATACATATTTACACACACACGGTGACACACCCATACACACACACACACCGTGGACAGCATAACTCGAGAATCTGTAGATAAGTCAGGAAAACGAAGATCATGTTCAAAACTGGGCATCTAGTAGCGTACATAGCATCTACAACGATGCTATGGTTATGATTTTTGAGTGGTTACTGGTGGGGATCGACCTCTCTTGGGACAGAGAGGAAGTGATGTCGGTTTGGGGCCCCTGGTGGCTTTTTTTTAAACTGCAGGGGCCAATCTTGTTTGCGACTTTGACCTCGTGAAGGACTTCACGGATCGTCATGATTTTTGGTATATCGGTAGATGATTTATCTAATTAGATAATTTGTGAAAAAATCATTAATAAGCAAAAACTATATATCCACTGCATTCCATGATCGACTTTCAAACATGTGACATATGTAACTGAGAACGAAAGGAATTTCAATAGATATATAAGTTAGGAAACTAGAGATCTCAGATTTCATAAATGACAGGAATTTCATACTTGCGGCATAAGGAAGCTACGTGATGGTGAAACATATTAGATACAGAAATCTTGCATGCAAATCAGGGATAAATTTACATAATTTTTGAGGAAATGCTACAATATATCTATCTTTGCTAATGTTAGACTTTCATACTTTGAACTGAACAACTTGTACTATGAACGGCGACGAATATATGCTTACAGAATGTAGCCTTGAGATCTGATCCATAAACTGTTGATAGAATATTGACCAACTTATTTTGACACAGACGTCTAACATTTGTTATTGTTGTTGTTGCTTTTGTCTTAACTTGGCACAAAGTAGGTTAAACTGTTCTAAACCATATTTTCGCTTTATTTGTCTATCATCGTATAGAAAGATTCCATCCGAACTGGTGACGTCAACATTACGTGTTTCAACTTCCCAGCGCCATGGTAAACAATGGTGTGGTCATCAGGGCGCTACGACGGGACGAAACACAACACGTCACCGAGATGGTTCTGTCCAATCTCTTCCAAGAAGAAGTCAACTTGCGAAAAGCCTCGCGACTTATGAGGAAACCCGTAGGCAACATTTTGGTAGCATGTTTACTGATTATATTCTACACTATGACGGGGTCTATAGCCCTGTCCGTTGTTTTTGCCCCACTCGCTGCTCTCCTATCTTGCTGGGGGTGTCTGTGGAAGATGCATCAGGGACACCGCCAGCGGAACCAACTGGAACTGCAGGACATCTTTGAATGGTATAATAAAACAGGAAGCAGATTTTGGGTTGCAGTCGACGGGCGGGAGATAGTCGGAACTGTTGCTTTGAACAGAGTCAATGACAGCAGAGCAGAGCTCACCCGGATGTGCGTCCTTCCTCCGTACAGACGCAGAGGTCTTGCCAGGCGTCTTGTAAGACATTTTGAAGATTTTTGCAAGTCGGACGGGGTCCAGGAGATGTTTATGAGCACCACCGAATTCCATCTCAACGCTCTAAGTTTGTACCAGAAGTGTGGATATGCCATTTCTGACATATCTGTCACAAGCCCTGTTCCGGGGGTAAATGTGTCCATAATAGAGGTATCGAAAGCGAAGGTTTCTTAATCTAATCTGAAATAACTTTTCAGTAAGAAATGTTGTATTTGCTGACCATAAAATTCTTTCTCAAAATCTAGGTTTTGATAGGGAGCGATGCACATTCACAAAGTTATTGAAAGCATGGACGTGTCACAAACATATCTTTTACAAGACAAATAATCTATGACTAAAGATTTACACTCAATTCACTCCAATCAAGGAGGTTAAATAAGAGGTTGATATTTAACCTCCTTGCACCAATGAACAATTTATTTGTTTGAGTTTCACTACTGTCCACGTGTCTACGAGGTCGACAGTGGGTCAGCCATATTCTCGTGATTGGGTGTAGATATGTGATAAGCAATCTTCATCATATGTGAAGCTTTCACAGTGAAGGGATGTAGATCACACCAAGGACATTATGTCCTTGATCACACAGAACGTCGTTCCACCGACGTCAGAGGTCATACTGGGTCACATGTTCCAGATGACCCGTACACAGAGCATCGACACGACGTGAACCAATCTCTGCATGTATGTTAGAGAGAACACAGGTATTTTGTCTGCTGTGCTTTCCTTGATATAAGCTGCCGTGATATTTATCTTGCCGGAAAGAATATTATTGGACACCACCAATGGATGAGGCAACGTGACAACAACTTAGCCGTGAATGGGGAGGGGGGCATCTCTGGCCGGAGCTCATGAGTTACTATTGTGTCATATTACACGCCCGTGACCGTCTATGATTCAAAACAGGAAACTGATAGCTAAAAAACAACTAACTCTGCACATTTAACAAGCAAACGATAGATACTGAACATTGTATGTGTATTGGGTCGTATAATAGGGACGCCTAGTTTGGACCGTCGACCGTCAGGGTGTTCAGCTCTCGAACTGTACTTTGTACTTTGTACCCTTCATCATGACCTTCGACTGCATTATTCTTGTTACCTTCGCCAAGAAAGTTCTGTTTAGGTTACCGTTCCTTTGTCTGTGTGTGTGTGTGTGTGGTGTGTGTGTGTGTGTGTGTGTGTGAGTGAGTGAGTGAGTGAGTGAGTGTGTGTGTGCGTGTGCGTGGACAGCATAACGGATGGATAATGGATTGATCCTCGATCTCTAATACGGGTCGGGAAAACGAAGATCATGTTAAAAATGGACCTCCTAGTAGCTTAATATAGCGGAATTCCAGTTTTGAAATCATATGTTCCTATGGTTATGATTTTTGAGTGGTAGGGACTTCTCTTAGGACCGGGCGGAGAGTAAGTGATGTCTGTTTGGGCCCCCTAGCGGCTTTTTTGAACTACAGGGGCCAATCTTGTTTGAGACTTTGAACTCATGAAACGATTGACTGTTCGTCATGATTTTTGGTATGCTGGTGATTTATTTAACTAGATAATTTGTGAGTGAATCATTAATGAGGAAAATCTATATATCCAAGTTGCATTTCATGATTGCTCAAACATGTGACATATGTAACTGAGAAAGAAAAGAATATCAGGAAATTGAAGATCTCATATCTCATAACCGACAGGAATTCGATACTTGCGGTATTACAAAGCTAACTGAAGGTGAAGAATATTAGACATAAACCATACATGAAAATCAGGGTTAATAATTTTTGAGGAACTGCGCAACAATATTCATGTTTGCTAAGATAAGACTTTCATGTTTTGAACAACCTGTGCTATGAACGGCGATGAGTATATGCTTACAGAACGTAGCCTTGAGATCTGATCCATAAGCTGTTGATAGAATATTGACAAAATAAATAACGCGTAACATGTGTAATAAAAAGACAGGAAAGAACCAAGTAATGCACCAAAACAATACATCACTCAGAAAAATACAAATATTTGTTCCGTTCGTAAACAGTTATTATTGTTGTTGCTGTTGCTTGATCTGACTCAGTCGGTAAAACTGTTGTAAACCATATTTTCGTTTTATTTGTCTATAGAAATTTTCATCCGAACTGGTGACGTCGACATTACGCGTGTTTCAACTTTCCAGCGCCATGGAAAATAGTGGGGTTGTCATCAGGGCCCTTCGACGGGACGAAACGCAACACGTCACCGAGATGGTTCTGTCCAGTTTCTTCCAAGAAGGAGCCAGCTTGCGAAACGCCTCGCGACTTATGAGGAAACCCGTAGGCAACATTTTGGTAGCATGTTTACTGATTATATTCTACACTATGACGGGGTCTATAGCCCTGTCCGTTGTGTTAGCCCCACTCGCTGCTCTCCTATTTTGCCAGTGGTGTCTGTGGAAGGTGCATGAGGAACACCGCCAGCGGAACCAACTGGAACTGCAGGACATCTTCGAATGGTATAATAAAACAGGAAGCAGATTTTGGGTTGCAGTCGACGGGCGGGAGATGGTCGGAACTGTTGCTTTGCACAGAGTCAATGACAGCAGAGCCAAATTCACGCGAATGGGTGTCATTCCGCCGTACAGGCGCAGAGGTGTTGCCAGGCGTCTCGTAAGACATGTTGAGGCATTTTGCAAGTCAGAAGGGGTATTGGAGATATTTATGACCACCACCGAATTCCATCTCAACGCTCTAAGCCTATATCGGAAGTGTGGATATGTCTTATCTGACGTATCTGTCACAAGCCCTGTTCCGGGGGTAAATGTGTCTATTGTAGAACTATCGAAAAAATTACAATAACGTATGCATTTTGTGTTCATAATTCAATGCCCAATCATCTTTATGGCACATTGTATTTGCCGTCCATTCCTTCTCGAAATCTAGATTCTGTGTTTACACATGTCATTATGGTAGATATACACTTCACCAGGAACGTATATATCACATACTCATCTTGTGTGGAATACATAGAAGCTATGAATAAAGAGTCAAACTCAATTCAACTAAATGATGAAGTATTTATTTGGTTGTTTGTTTGTTTGTTTGTTTGTTTGTTCGTTTGGCTACGTGTACATGTTAACAGGTCTACCAGAAGAAGTAGTAAGTAGGGCATGTGTATTCGCGGGGTTGGGTGTAGATATGCGGTGAAGCAGTTTTCATCACATGTGAAGCTTGCACATGAAGGGTCGATCTAGATTACACGGAAGGTCGTTCCACTGACCAGGAGCTAGGTGAAAAAGAAAAGACGGCCTACATTAGTTTGCGAATTTTCAACAGAAGACTTGCATGCAAACAATTGCCAATCCTATTCACGTAGAAGGCTGCAATACACAACTTTTTGGAAGAAGCAGTTGTCAATGTACGCCTAACATGTTAACTTAAGGATTAACAATAAAATGCTTTTAGGAAACCACGCACAAACCTAAACACAACCATTTGCGTCAACCATAGGATAAATGGAACCTGAACGTGAAAGTATGGGTAAACAAATCTTGAAAAAGAAAGAAATAGACTCACAACTAGGAAATAGAGAATGCCATTATAACATTGGTGCTTAAATGCTAACCTGCGTTATTGTAGAACTCGCCACAGTGTTCTATTGCGTTGGCGTTGTCAGGTTGACCTGGGGCCCAGTTGGTGAAGGTCTCGTCTTTACTGTCAGACCACACAAAGGACCCCTCCTGTTAGAACAGAAAACATTTCATGTGAATGACGTACAGTGGTTTGGTTATTTTCCAGGCGCGAACAAGAGAAAGAAGCATAAAAGCCCTCTGTTCCTCGAAAGGCGAGATTGTTAATACACCAAATATGAGCCTTCAGATTTAAAAAAAAAAAAATGCTTCAAATGAAAACAGACTGGAAGTTGCCATAAGGTACATTATGCAAATGAGTAAAATATGAAGTTTGATAAAGTATACGTACCGATTATGACATGGTTATGCTGCCAACTATAATTGTTTTATTGGCCCTACTCTTTCGGACATACCATGGATTTTACACAAACATCAACACGTACTGCAGTGACGCTAAATGTGGTCAAAATAGTTGCAATTGTTTTAGCAGTATCGCTTTTTTAAAGCTTCTTCAATATGCTTAAAATCAACAATACTGCTTCATTAAAAGATAAGGATATTTCTTTATACTGTAGAAGTACTTTGGGTAGCTGTTTTAGACGTACATTCCATCTCTACACTGATGTATTCTAGCTTATGTAAAACACCCAGTACCTTGCCAACGTCGTTCAGTCCGATCCAGGCCCGCTCGAAGGGTGAGATGAAGTGGTACACAAACGTGTTCTCTTCGCTGCTGCTGATCGAGGCTATATGCCCGCCGTACATGTTACACAGCGTCTCTGCCTCGTGCCATGACAACGCCATACCAACGAACCTGAAGGAACATTATAATAAACAAACAAGGTGATCTCACACAACACATCTTAGTAGATGCTACGCTATCATCGAATGAGATGCTAGCTATACAATGTGTGTTAATGTTAAAAGCGTATGTTACCTGTAGCAGTTTCCGTTGTGCGGGTACCAGTACAGTGGACAAAGACTCGTACAGGAAACTTGTTGAAAATGCTCGATGCCTTCTTCTGTCGTTAGACCATAGGAAAGATAGGGTTATTGAGCTTCATCAATGCCGTACGTTTCTTAACACTCAATCTTTGCCAAAACATATCAACTAGATTTGAATCGCAGTAGTCTTAATTAAATGATAATATTTTGTACTTGTCAATTAGAAATATATTGGGAAATTTGAATTACCAGAGGGTAAAAACTGTCCTTCAGCATTGATGAAGACGACGAAGAACACACAGAATGCCGCAGTCCAGTACATGGTGGCTTGTCGTTTTCTTTCTCTCTGTCGCTAGAATCAAAAGACTGCGATCCACCGTAAAACTATGTCTCAATTGACGAACTTATATAATTGACATATCAATACCTCTAGATACACACAGTACTTGTTCAGCTGAAGGTTTCTCATGCGCAGTGGGAGGTGGGTACAGGAAGAAAGATTAACATTGTTTGAAGAGTCGAAGGCCTTCGGAATATTTGCAACGGAAATATATAATTGAACAGCTATTGACTCAGAGGTGTATCAGATGTTGTGTTCATTTTTGGACATTGCTGGTAAAATGATATGTCACATTTATGATGCATCACATTTATTTGATGTCTATGTCGATTTTATGAGATATATAAATGTTAACAATTTTTCTCTTGAAATCTAATCTGCTAAAGTATCCTCATGACCTATGACTCACTTTGTCGACAGGGTCCTTCGCAGTACCAAAAGTGGCCAATCACACATAGTGATTTTCCCCACCTTTTACGTCAATATTTAGTTTACATTGAAAAGGAAGATTGTAGAGTCTGTGCGCACACTGCATTGCACTTTATGCAACACAAGACGGGAAAATATGGGAGTATTTTCGGTGGCAGTTTTTGCAGTTTTCCTGAGTGGATGCACTGGGGGACCACTAGATAAAGGTACGAAGTCACATTAAATAAAAGCGCGTGGTTGTAAATTTGTCCAGAGACGTCCGCTGGCAAATCATTTACCCCATTTGAAAATTAAAAAAACGTCCGTACATATTTTCAGCAGTTAAAGTTTGTCTCAAAAAAAGCTGTTACTCCAAATCTACTGATACATTATTAAGGTTTGCCCGCAGCTCTGTACCTCCATATAGTTGGCATATTTGCCCCCTAAACTCATCATCACTAAGAAGCTAAGAATATCATTATTAAAAAACAGTCGCATTTTTCTTCCTAATTACAGCATAACTGAAGAACATTAAACTTGGCTTGTTCCTACGAAGGTTTACCGCATTATCAGCCCCTGACCAACCGAGCGGTGGCCTCCTGCCCGCTGTACTGGATCCCGTGGGAGGGCGCCTGTTACCGGTTCTTTGACCACGCGCTGACATGGCGGCAGGCGGAGCGGATGTGTGCGCTGTTCGCCTCGCACATCGTCTCCATTCACGGCCCCGAGGAAAACAACTTCGTGTACGGACTAACGGCACACTACGTCAGGACCTGGATAGGCTTCAACGACATCAATGCGGTAATTGTTGCTGGTTATCGCAGATATACGGGAGAGATCATAACTTTATTCAAATCTAAACTAAGTCTGATCCAACGTGGGGCTATATATACACTTCCATCTTGGGTGCACAGAGAGAGGCACTTACGTATCATTTTTAGAAGATCATTTCAAATTACAATCAATTTTTTTTTCATTTTGAGGGGCAAGTTTGATGGATTCTAACTTTTGCATAATCATAAGACACCAATCTTTGTCCGTGAAGATGACAGAATAATGAGAAGTTATGTACATCATTAATCATTCTATCAAAGAAAGAATTGAAGAATGTTATAGGAAAACAATGCCTTCCCGAAAAGCCGGAGTCGGAGAATCGGTTAGAAATTGTATAAAGAGTCGTTTTCCATGTGTTTGATAGACAGTAAGTATACATGATAATAGCATATTCAAATGAACCTCCGTGTCTCTTCAGGACGGCGAGTTTACCTGGACTGACGGCACTGATGAGAACTACGTGAACTGGGCTCCGGGACAACCGGACGAGGCTTACAACGGGGAGGACTGCGGGGAATTCTGGGACAAGGGCGGTAAGGAGTGTTCCACATGCTTGTTGATAGGGGTGTAAATTATTTCTTGAACTTCAAACATAAGACAACAGAAATAACATAAATTGTCTGGAAAATCTAAAGCAAAGATTGTCAGCTGATCATGAGCATCCTCTCCCTCTTTATTATGATTCTACATTGCTGACATATATTGTTTCTATCATTCAAGCAACTTGTATTTTTTTCCACAGCTGAAGGTGAATGGAATGACCTTGACTGTGGGGCGCTCAGACCGTTCACGTGTAAGATCACGCTAGAGTAAACCTGAAGTCATAAACAAAGTCAATACGACTAATGACGTGTATGTACCACAATAAACAGTCATAATACACATGCTTTACAACGTATTTCTTTTTATTATCATAAGAAATATTTTAAGTTTTTTATACGTAAGAATCTCCTTTGGATTGTTCACAAGCACGGTTATGTTTTATGCATTTCTGAATGGGGAAAGACCTGATATAGAAAGACCGGTGCCTGCAATATGGTTAAATACAAATGTACAGTAGTAGGATATAGATATTGCAACAGAGCTTACAAAATAGCTTCATGTGGCCACGAATTCAGACACAAGCAATGTATAACATGTCTGTTATTTCTCCATATTTGTAGTTCTGAGATTTTCCTACGTTTGCGTAGTTTCTGCATGTAGAAAGCTTTAATACTTTATGCTTCTAGCACCGGTTATTGTTGAAATCTTAAGTGAACGACAATGTCACGATTCAATGATAGATAATCCTATAACTGCCACACAATCACAACAAAGATAAAAGAAATACTGAAAAAATTCAAAGTTACATTCAATTTGTTTTCACCACACCATCCTTCTGTAACCATGTTCTAAAGAACATAATTTCTAGTCACATGGAAAAGCGATATGTACACGTGCCTATGTCAAATATATAGTCTCTCACGCAGAATCATTCAGCACGCCTTGGGTCGACTCTGCCAAATTACCTTGAGCTTTTGACTCTTGCTTTTGTAATTTTGGCTTCTTAATTATACAATGTAGATATTATGAGCTTGCCTTATTTCTATAAAAATTTCTTATATGGCCAGACGTGAACAGCGTTCGCAAAACTGTTTTGCGCGAGGGTGTTTCTACGTGTTTCTGGTCTGTATTCGGTGATTCGATTCTACCCACAGATCCAACAGATCTTAGCATCTGATAAACTAGTTTGGACGCAAAAAGGACTGGCAAACCACTGTTCATAGAAGACCCACATTTGGGCTTTAATTTGCTATCTTTAGTGTTTATACGCATTAAGCATATTGAAGCCATCAAATTCTATTTTTGAACACGCCGTGATTTTCAGTTTGCATACAGTCCTATAGTCCGCTGAACAACAAAATCGCCATGGAGAGCCCGACTGTTGCCATGATGACGAAGAACAGAGCCACGCGGTCCAGAATCATCGCCACATCCCTCCACTCTAGCTCCACATTCTCATCAGCTCTTTGCTCTTTGATGTCCTTGACGATGACGTTCACCGATCGTAGGATTTCCTTCAGGTAGATCAAGGAGTTCGTCTGCATCGCCTCGAGGTTGAAGGTGACTCGGGGAGGCTCCTTCCTTCGGACCCGCCCGGAGCAGTCCCAGGTGCCGTAGTCTCGGGAGCCGGGTTCGGGAGAGTTCGGTGCCGAGCCGCCGAAGGGGAACATCTGAGTCACGTCGACGAACGGGTTCGATATCTTAAAGGCTTCCGGGCCGTCCTTCTCGTCCTTCTCCTTTTCGTCACAGTCCGACGCCTTGGTGACGCAGAAGATTTTCGCGAGGTACACGAGGAAGATCTTACGGATGACCGGGGGTACTGCCTTGGACCCTGGCCGGCGGTAGTACAGGTGTAGGATGATGATGTTGGCCATAGCGGTTAGTCCAAGCAGGAAGATAGTCCCGGCAAAGAACTTCCCTGTCATTGGTAAAGAAAGAAATGATGAATATCCAATTATGAGGGTGAAACAAAAGGGATACTTGCTGACGACGATGAAGGAAAATTTCAGCCATCAACCTTCAAAAATGTTTCTGCACTTCATGTTTTACTGACCTATGAGTGGGATGTTGTCGGAAGTCTTCGGCAAGGACTCGGACACGAGCTGCAGGAACACGACCAGGGCCAGCAGGATGGTCATACAGAAGCCCATCCTTTCACCGGAGTCAGGCGGAAGGTAGAACACCAGCGGATTGATGAGCAAGAGAATCAGGCACGGCAGCACCAGGTTGAAGAAGTAGAACATCGGGCGTCGCCTAAGATTGATTGAAAACTGCAAAGCCAAAGAAGAATGCCGTATTTTTATATCCCTACATGTAAACTTTTCCAGGAAAGTGCATTAATGCAATAACATATCAAAAAGCTACCTACGTGCCAAGACAATATATATAGAGAGATGTAATCACCCTTTTAAGCAGTCCTCTCCCAAAGTTTTCAACAAAAATGCCCCTGCTGTTCCAAAACAAGCTGCTTATTATCATAAGGGACTCCAACCTATACCTCTTCTTTCCAACTCAAAAATCTAGACCGAAGGGTTTTCAGAACAAAAACCGGATCTTCCGCTACAGTTCCAATGAAAGCCGCTAGGAGACCCATAAAAAGGGAGCATATTTCTGTTCAGGAACAAAAACCTATGATCATAGCTTTACCTTTAAGTTAGGATATGGTTCAGGGCAGCAGCTGTAGAACTTTTCTTCCCTCCTGACAGGCATACCCAGCAGCCACCACTCTCCATTATCGGCGAAGTCAGACAAATCTGCCGCGTCACTCACATTTTGCAGGTCGACCTGGATACCTGAAAAGTGGAGACACGTATTTGTAGAGGAGATCTTCAGCAAAGTTGCGTTTTTAAAGATCCTGGTTACCAAAGGCACAATTTCTACAATGATGTCCATCTTTAGAATAACTGCCGACATTACTCTCGCGCCATGAACTCTCGCGAGATTTACGAGAACGAGACTAGCGTGTCGTGTAGTTTTCCGCGATTCCGATACTCCCATAGCGTAGGAACTATGGCGTCATCCTCAGCAAGTCTATTTTGGGAAGGAATCGCTGAAATCATTGATAGGCTGGAATGGTATGGTATGAAGTTTAGTTATTCTGACCTGTATGGGTCCAAGATCCGAAGTGAAGAAGACAGTTTTGATCGTCGTACGGAAACGGTCCGATGTCAATCTTACAGGAACTGGTGAACGAGGAGGGAGTCAGCCATGACACATCTCCCCCTGACGTCACTTTCACGTTAGTTCCAGGCTGTAAGCCGCCGTCGCTTTGCTCGTCGACACTGCAGTGGTGCAATATGTCAAATAAAGGATAAATTAGAAGCTATAATACTGATATATTATCAACAGTATGTACACACTAAAGCTACTCCAGTGATAACAAGCCACTAAATGAATCTTGTAGATTTTGTCACAGAGCTTCACTTTCAGGACGAGAATGGAAAATTAGTGCTTGAATTTCGATACACAAATGTGTTTTTGTTTTTTTTTACTTTTTCAATGACAGATATGCAAAATAAAGTTTGGTCTGTCAGTAAACTCAATTCTGCTAATAGAAAAAGATGTACGTTAACAGACATTTAAAACATCTTGGATACGTACTTGTTGTACAGGTAGATGTCTGGTATCCAGATTTCCCGGCTAGGAAACATGATGCTAGAAATCCCTCCATACTCTGTTTCGTTCCACGCGAGATACTCATCTTTCCAGTACTGTAGGGGTATTGACATTTAAAGAGTCTTGAATTATAGGGCAAGATCATCAATTGCGTCTTCTTAATCAAGCATATCGTTTCAGTATTCCAGGCTCTTCAATTCATCATCAGTCATCATATATTTTATGCGAACTTTCAGTCAACCGAATGTTTTTCGGTCCATATTTTCAGGCTTTAAGTCAGTTAGTAATGTGTTAACCTAGTAAAACGTGTGACACCTAGAACAATTTATGAGAAGGTTTTGTAGCATGAAACGAAGAGTGACAAGGAAAGGTACAAACTCACCACTCTCAACCAGCAGAACGTCCTCAGAACTTGGTTCTTCTCATCCTGTAGAAAAGTTAGCATTTGATCATTACAACATGAGAGATTTACAAACCAATAATGTATTGATTGTAAAACAGACTTAAGTACAATTTTACAAATGGTTTGGACATACCCTACTGAAATAAGAACTTCCCCATGTTGTCAAAGGGCAATATATCAACTAACAGTAATTATGTAAATCTGGAATGCAAGGATCAAGTTTCTTATTTACTTCACAACCTTTTTATAGGCTAACTGCTACATGACATGCGTGTCCCTACCATGGCGCTGAATAACTGGTACCACTTCTCGCCGCTAGGTAGCGCTGCGACAAGAACGTGGTCTCACACGTGACTAAACCTGTACCCCCCTTGTTCCGATTTATTGTTAAGCCCTCCGGATGGTACGTAACATATATGATATCGCAAAGTCGATACCGAAACGTCAACTATAATCAATAGAACTTGAAAATTGGATATTCGTACATCACAACCAATTATGATATATTTTTCCCATTTTCAAGTGATTATCAACGTGATCAAGCTA
This sequence comes from Branchiostoma lanceolatum, assembly GCF_035083965.1. Taxonomy (NCBI): domain Eukaryota; kingdom Metazoa; phylum Chordata; class Leptocardii; order Amphioxiformes; family Branchiostomatidae; genus Branchiostoma; species Branchiostoma lanceolatum. The sequence continues at coordinate 8,693,865 of NC_089731.1, read as the reverse complement.
TTCCCTGACGTACAACGTTTACTTAGGTAAAGAAATTGAGGATAACTCACCAGGTCCGTGATCTGTCTGAGTGCTACGTTGAGGTGTACTGTGATCCCGTCCCTGTAGTCACGAACTGGACGGATTGACTTCTGGTACTTTCCCAACAGGCTTGTTCGTAGGCGAAGCACTTCGTCTAGACACTGCGCTTCTGTCATGTAATAAATCAAACAAAATGATGCAAAAAGCGTAGAAATATGAGTTAAAGAGTCCTCTCATCAGGCCACAAAGATGAATTGGAGCTATATGTAGACGAAAGAAGGCCGTCTGTTTGAAAAATCAATGTTAGACAGTGTTGGGTGTAATAGACCATACGTAAAGATTTATGTTTTGCTCGATTTGTAATGCTTAAAACACTTATTTTGCAGAAATACATAATCTTGATTTTTACAGAAACCAACCAGAATGTATATTATCTGCTGTAAGACCCATGTCATGTCTGCAATTTATTTTTGACCTATGCATTTTCAATACTGACCCATTCATGTTTTCATAAATGTCGGTTGACAGTTTTACAATACAATTACATTGGTCACAGGTGTTATACACTCACAGTGACAAATATATGGTTACCAAAACTTATTAATGGGTTATGGGGCACGGAATAAAGTATTAGGTATTGAACGCTATTTAAAACACTCAAGTGATGGATGGCAGCAATTTAGATTTTAGATCTCTAAACCTACCGACTTGAAACTTTTATTTCCTTTGGAGCTTCCAAGCATCGTATATCTAATCAGGTGGGAAATTAAAAACAACGTTCGTAATCAAAAATTTATACATTTATAAAGTATGCAAGTTCTCTTGCGGAAAGACCTCGGAAACTCTTTTGATGTTTTTCAGACAGGCACCCCCATAGGAAGCATTAGCAATGGCAACCATGATTTGTCACTCTTAACTCTTGCTGACTACAAACAACATCAGCGAGATTTACTCGTGATACATAAGTGGCCCAGTAACCCTCGTGTAACTGTACACGTCTACTGGGGTTCTGTATCGATCCACAACTTGTATCAAGAAGCAAACGCAGCAACGTTCTTGCCAAAAGACTACTTTCTTATAAATATTTGATAGCTAGATATTACTTTCTGATCTCCACTGGTAAGCCAGGATGATAAGCTTTTTAATGTATTGTCTTGGGCTCTTCTCAAATAATAACTGCTATTATCACGAGTCTGTAAGTTATCGATCTGAAATAGCCATTCAGGGGTAAACTTGATGAATGATAGCTATAGATTATTCACTAGAATTATCACAAAATACCTTCATCCCCTATTTATGTTTTTACAATGACTGAGGAAAGGGATTACACTATTTACAGTATGCATTCCTTAAATTCTATATTTCCTGGTTCATTAGCTTTTAATTAGCTCGACTTTCTGCTGTATCGAACCGGACAAAGGAAGCAATCAACGGTATTACCCAGGGGACATGTTCTACCGTATGAACCATTTAAGAGATTGACAAGTTTATCAGTCTCCGAAATCGACTGTAGACGGCAACTTCAAAGAGGGTAATCAAATAGGACAAAGGGGAATTGACTGACCACGAAGCACTTAGAGCTAAGATGATACTATGTAGATGCAATAAAAAAAGCGTTTTGACAGAAAATCATATTCCGCTGGATTATGACTCCTATTCTTTCAATCTCTATTCTCCTATATATAATCTCGTTTTTTGTCTGAAATGCGTTAGCGAATCCAGAAGACGGTTACAATTAGATTTATTAGGCTAAAGCCCCCCTCTCACTGGACCCGCGGCATGCTGGCGGCGTCGCCGCTGCGTCCTACTTGGAAGTGTGTTACCCTTGATTTTATAATGGGAATATCATTCAAAACGTACAAGTATGACCAAAAAGACAACAAAACACACAAAAAGCTAAAAAAAAGTCATTTTTGTTGATGAAATTCGTTGAGTGCTTTGTCAATTCGATCGGCCGCAGCGGCGCCGCCAGCGTGCCGCGGGTTCAGTGAGAGGGGGGCTTTATTGTAGTATCGCCTTGTCATCATGCATTCTCGCTGGGCATTTTTATACGAATGTTTTTTTCTAGAGGAAAAACAACTTCCAACCTTGCTATTCAAGATGGTTTACAGCACTAGAAGTATAAATATGTAAAAGGTATGGATGTGCATCCATCGGAAATACTGACCCGTACTTATCAAGATCAGTTCAAAGTTTATCAATGATTTTAATGAGGTGGTAATTTGAGACGACCCATGGTCCCACTCGCTTCTTGTGTGTCCAAAGACTTTCATCGGAGAACCAAGTCAGGTAGGAGCAAACTCGTGCAACACTACTCTTCAAGCAGAGGTTAGCCTCAGTCCTGTTTCGGACGTCTTTTTGCACGTTTCCATCGGCCTTTCTGTTTTGTCAGTTTGTAGCTGTTGTGATTTTGGTCCGTGGTTTGGCTAGCGGACAAAAAGGAGATCTGACAAAATAAAAAGTCCGCATAAAACGCTTAAAAAGACGTCCCAAACCTCTGCTTGGAGAGTAGTTAAAACGGTGTTGATGAGTGACGGCATGACCAACAACGCCACGAGATACATGTAGTTAATATACAGCCAGTTTACCGTCATATCTATGGACGATATCTTGCCTTTTAAGCCAATTATAGCAACCAGCTGCTTTAAGGGGTCAGTTTATAGCGGGGACATGCAGCCATGTGCCTGAAGATGTAACTGTGACATGGACCGACCTAGCTGGATGTACGTTTGCATTTTGTTATCTTTCGGTTGTTTTCCTTCGAACCGTGTGAGCGGAATTGGCCTCATAATCAGAGTTTTAGGTTTAACCGATCTAGACATATCAAGGAATCTGAAAATCATCTAAAGTGGTAATGCTCGTACAGAAAATATGTTAACCGCCGTATACTTGTCCGGAAAATACTTCTATTCTTACAATAAGTGATTTTTTTCGGTTTTCCTCGAGGACAAAGTAATGTATTTTCTTCTTCTTTATAAAAAAAATATCCATATAGGTTAAACAATAAGCGTAGCAGCAAACGTTTCCAATCATGGAATAGCAATTTAACAATGTTACACTTAAACAAGTTATTGCGGGTTATTGGCATTCCGAACACGCAATTTCTGTGCAGTTGAGAATGACAAGAAATTGTCATGTCCCTCAACAATGTCTGCTTTATATCACGATGCTCCGAGTGCGTCATGTATGAGGGGCAGGAAAATGTCATTATTCAAGTTTACCATTTGGGGTTGAATCAAAGCAATATTCAAGGTTTTCAATTTCGCAGTTTAAGTGACACAGAATTGTATTCAATTCATTATGGTTGAAAATATTCACAATACACATTACACTTGCTTACAAGCTCGAAAACTGTCGAATGGTTGTGCGACATTGAACTTCATAGCACGATTACTTAAAATGGCCAAAACAGTCATATATACATACGCTATTATAAGTAGTTCACTTGTTGCTTTTCCAAATAAATTCAGGAAGACATGAATATACGGCTAGATGTTTGTTACATGCCGTGGACATATTACGCATTCAAAACATCAGGAGCCAAAATCAACCGCAAGAATAGACGAACTATTTTTTCATTCGCCTAATATACATCTATACATGTACACATCTACAACTATGAGCCTGGCAAATCGAAGATGGATAGGGACACATCAATGCTGATATATGATAGGGAAGCTTACCTTGTTGGCACAAGAAACAGCTGAGTAAAAAGACAGCAAATCGAAGAATCCATGGCGCCATGTCCTGCAGTTTAGCCTGGTGCCGGTCGGGTGTTGCTGATGAACAAGGCGGCAACCCTGTACGCTGCCTCCGCTAGACTCCCGGAACACTGTTCCTATGACGACTCCACACTATCTTTTGTCAAGGCATTGCGACTGGATTGGAGCTGACAGGGCATCCATTACGCAATGAAGAAATGCTCCCCGTGCTTTATTGATATTCGACGCGGGTGCGGTACTGGAAATAACTAGTGAATTAGCTTGGGGACTACGCTACTGAAGGAAGATGATGACAGAAAGAACCGTCCAACGCCGGAAGAGCACATACTCTAGGTAGGGGTGGGAGGATATCTATTCCCGGCACTTCAAAGACCCCTAGAGAGTAAGGATAAGACTGACATGTCTACTTTTGGTTAATCCGCCTCCTACATGATAGCCAAATGCCGTGACTCTGGTGGAAGTATGTCTACTATGACTCTTTTTTTGACGATCTCGCTCAATGCAAGGCCGTAAGAGGCCATTAATTTCTCGGCATTGAACTAATTGGACTAATGTGGCATAGGTGAGAGACAGCGATGTGTGTTTCTTTTGAAGGTTTGTAGGTTGTATTTGGGGGGAAAGCAGTGGGCTGGGAGGGAAATCCAAAGTTTTGCAGTTCGTGGAAAAAAGCTGTTACTGTAGAATGACTTAGAGGCTGGTAGTTGTACAGTATAGTGGTGTGAGTCAGAGGAGAACCTGGTAGTACGCTGACAAATTCTCTGTGGTGGGACAAGTAGTGAAAGTTCATCAGAACAGTGGCCGTGGAAGTATCTATAAAATAAAGACAGGGAGGCAATGTTTCGTCTGTGAGAAAGGGAGTCTAGTTTTGAAGCCAAACGATGTTTGTTTGTTTTGTTTTTTGTTTTTATTTTGTTTGTTTTATTGGGATCTCCAATGACCACACATAAACGATGACCAATGACCACACTAATTCTCCGTTGGATGCGGTCTAAAAGGTTCTTGACTTGACTTCTTCAATGATGGAGCTGGCTAATCAGATTATTTGATACCATCATTCGAAATACAAGTTGTTTTTTGTCATTTTTTTTCAGATTCAAGAGAATTGTACCCTCTCAACACATCTAAAACAAAGATTCAAGAACTTGTCAAAATACCCATACATATGTCTCCATTTGAACACATTTGTAACTTGCAGATTACTGTAGATCAAATGTAGTGAACCTGACCGATTGTGAGGACATCATCTCATGTATGTGGAGTTGTTACGCCACTCTTTAGGTTTCAACTGGACGATTTCCTATATTTTAACTATTTTAGAATCATCGTAGATCACGAAAACAGGACAAACAGGTGTAATAAAAAGGCAACATACCACCCATAGATCTTATAAGAAGAACTAACCGTGCTGATCATGGGAATGTAGCTTCATAGCGCACTATGTGGACGGTGAATGTTTTAGAATCAATAAAGCATTTGTCAATACATATTTGCATTCCCTCTCCTGGCTCAAGATTTGTCAATAATGTATAAAACAAAATTATTGCTCCAAAAGACGAGGGCTTTTTTACAATTGGTTTATAATGAAGATTAATAAGAAACACCACTTTCCATTTCTATGTCGGATAAGTGCCATATAGTATTTATGGCCATACCTCCATTGCGTTTGAAAGTGTTAATCCAATTGGAAACGTGTTCCTTGAAATTGCTTTATCGATCTAACGCCTTTCTGTTGAGATCATGGGATTATCAGAATGCAACATTTATATATATGATGATATTTCTATCTAGACCATGAAGAATTTATAAAATCGTCCTGCTACTCTCTTTGTAACATCGTAATGTGTTGATGTGTTGAAGCGTTACTTAATGTGCATTACAAATCAATCGTGCTCAAATAAACTCTGTCTTTCCATGAACTCATTTGATTACATATTAGTTGCGGTTAATTACAAATAGTTCGTTAATAATGAATTGTTTTGAATAAATTTCGGTCATTTCATTACAGCTAATACCTTAGGGATCCTTTCAGGGCTAGTGGTTTTCCTTCCCCTTTATAATTATCTATATCTGAAAGATTAATGGACTTTAGCCGCTCATCAGTTTACAATGCTTCATTTGGAAAGCCATACCACAACTCTCACGGGGCACTGGCATCCTGCGTGTACCGGAAAGTCGATAGATATTGAGATTTCCGGTCACGAGTTCGCCGGAAAACTTTCTCCAAAGCAACATTTCAAAGTCCATCGATTTTTGACAACATGAATAAGATCGAGGTTCCAATTACTGTAATTTTGAAGTGTAGTCCTGACCGTTGTCCTACTTATTTCAAAAATGATGAATGGTTTAGTGTGCTCATCAGTCACAACTGTCTGCTTCTTTGTTTGGATTTAGTGTGCTTACTTTCACGGACAACTACTATCTAACTCAAGAGGTAGGGCTTGCAAAGTGCTGACATTAAATGGAATAGATCTAGAGACTCAATACATGATTCATCGCAATTCCCTCTGAGAACACTGAAGCTTCTTGACATATTTAGTTGGCCCTAGACATACCAACTTGATGCTTTTTAATCATCTATGAATATCGCTGCAAACTAGGTGGGCGGGCAATTAGAGATGAAGATTATGCTTCATCCTCATGGGAAAATCTTAACGGTCTATTTTAAGAGACTGTACATTCTTCCATCAGGTGTATAGAGTTACAACTTGTGATGTCCTAGCGGCAGCTGTATTTTGTATCTACCATTAAGAAGATATCGTCTTTCCGGATAGATGTGTCATCGCGATTGTTTGTTAGATAGGGAATCTACATCGTAATCCTCAATCAAGGTTTTATCAAAAACAGTTCCGGGAAGGTAGGACGTGAGTTTGTGGGGGGGAGGGCTAGGGGAGTGTGCTAATGGATGAAGTTGCAAGGAATAAATGTTGCAGTAATCTATAAAGAAATGCTCGATTTTATCTTGATGACTGGATCAAGGGAACACCTTTACATCGTCACATTTTCGTTCGTTGAATCGTAGAGTATACAATATGGTACTGTATTTCGTTCAAATAGCGGAAAGCATTTCAAAGCAAATCGTTAGACTTTTTCTATCCATGTATAGAAATGCACAAGAACACCATAACTTCAATTCTTTTGGTGCATTCGTTTTCGTATTCCACGAAGAACAACTTTTCTATACTATTCCATTTTGCCGCTTAACCTAGACGGCAAGGAGATTTCTTGCTCAGTACCCGTCGCTGTGGAGAAGACAGAATAGTCCAAAAATTCCACCAGGGGTCAGCAAGAGGTTGAGTTAATTAGCTCTTACTAATTGTACTCATTCAATTATCTCTAGCTAATTATATTCATTACACCAGCATGTCTACCCAAATGTGCTTTGTTTTACTATCCATCAGCCTGATTTTTCACCGTGTTTCAAAGATGCTTTAGCTCTTTTCGACCGGTTTAGTGGTCCATGAATGCAGCCTTTTTTAGGGTAACGTCTTCAGCATTGCTAAATGCCGCAAAGATACCGAACCTCTAATCCCGTGTCTCTTGGGGATGCGCCAAATCCTTTCTGGTTGTTAGTGATCAAAGAACATGCAGCTCCTGGCTTAACATACTCGATAAACCAATCTTGTGGGATTTTAATCTCGTTTGAATTTCTTATACGTGCGTATGACTAAAAAGCTCTCAATAGAACTAATACCTTTGCCTGTGACATAGACGCCGAATCTAAGGATGAAAGGGGAAAAAAGAACTAGCTGTACCCAAAAGGGCATCGCTCTTATGAACTTAGCTGAAAAATTATTTCCATATTTCAAACTAAAGCTGTACTATTTGTAGTTAATCTAAAATATGGCTAATTTTAAAGAAACAAGAACTGAAAGTTGACCTCATTGTTGTCTGAGTGTTTCATTTTTACCCAATTGCAGTAATATGTTTATTACAGCACTTCATTTATCTTACATCTACGTTAACTTCATTGCCAACTTATTAACCTAGATTCTTTCTCTTAACGGTATTACAGATACACATACTGTTAAGTGAAGTGCGTTTAAGATACGATCTGATGTATTTGAAGCTTGCCCTGGGACGTCATAACGCGGTAAAAAGCCCTGCATGAAATGGACGTTAACTCCTCTTGGAGGTTCTGTGTGGCCGTTGAGCCTGGCTATTGATCTGTATCTCTCATCTCAGCTCCCATCTCAAACTCCTGCATGTGACAGCATGAGGCCGGAAGAAAATACAGACAGGTTTCCAAGTACGCAAGCGTGAGTGCCCTAGTTCAGTCACATCGCTTTGCTAAAAAATATTCCTTGTTGCTTCCCAGCAGAAGCGTTTCTTTTTCCATGAAGTATAGTTCTACCGTGAAAAAAGTGAACATTTTGATATTCTCAAGGAATCAGTTTAATTTGAAACCTTGTTGGAAAATGAATACGCAAAAAATTTCGTTTCAGAATTGAATTTTGAACCGTAACTTGAAATACATTACATGCAAACCTCAGAGCTCAACCCGGTATCACATACAACAGAACGACCAGACGTACTTATGATGCATGTGTTCACTTATATCACATCACTAACGTAAGAGTTATCAATAAGCGGCTTTATTAAGTTGAGAGGACAGTGCATACCACTAAGAGGTTTAGCTTATTAAAGCATATCTGCAACAAACATCTAGTACATACGCTACCATGAAGGATAACGTAAGAAACTATCTAGCTGTAATATTTTCTACGTGAATGTTGAGCTGGCTAGTGTCTTTTCTGTGTTTAACTCTTCTATAATCTATAGATATCTGCATTTCTCAATATCATACATGTTACAATTCAATATACTAATTAACAGCTATCACTACCCACATTATTCATATAGCATATTATCGGATATGATATTCCTGGCTTGATACACATGGAATACATTAAAGGAAGTTTCTTCCTTAGATGAAGACAATCTAATGCGAGGCATTATCGTCAATGGCATATGCGTATATAAAGATTGGGATGTTTCAAGTTTTGAAAAGATACAAAATATCGTATAACTAGAAAAACCTATAAAACTGTATAAACATCGTTATGTTGTTTTTTAAAAGATTCTGCAAACTTTCAAATAGAATACCATACTGATGTGAGGACATCAACAAAGTTAAACAAAAATTCCATCTTTTTAATGTACACTTCTTTGATATTCAACTGTTTCAACATCAGGCTAAGATACTAGATTCTCAGAATACATCTCGTTGCTGTTCAAGTTCAAGCTGTTTATAGGTTCAACGCTGGCAACAGCAGTAAGACATTAACCACGATGGTGTAGAAAATTGTAAAGAACATGAGAAAACGGTCCAGCACCAGTCCCAGAGTCTTCCACTCCGACTCCCGGTTACCGGTCGTCTTCCTGTCCTGGAAGTCTCCGATGAGGAACTTGACAGACCGTAAGATTTCCCCAAGATGCTGCCCGAACATCTTGGAGCTCCGCTCGGTCTTGGTTTCCATGACGGCCTTGAGGAGGTCTTGTCCCGCCCGAGGAGAGTCAGGCATGCGGCAGTTGATGTCGGCGTCGTTGTCGCACGAGGTTCGATTTCCTGATTTTCCTGTTGGAACCGGCCCTGTGCAATAATGAAAGGAATATTTTACGCACTGACACACAACTACATTTGTCTTTAATGTTCCATATACATTATCAGACACGCACAAGAGCCCGGACATCGACTGTGTTGTAAGAGTCTTAGACAGGTGTGAAGTCATAGACGTCGTCAATTTTATGAGGAAAAGAAATCTTCGTCTGTTCAGAACGACGTTTTTCATCTACGGCTCTTTGTAATGTAATGTTATTTGGTATGTAGGTGGTAGGTGTTAAGAAGGCAAAGGTCAACTTCCACTTTGAGGCCCTGATGTGTGACCTTCGTACTGCAACAGAACTTCTGGTTTTGTATCTTTTGTCCTGGACATAAGCTCTTGGTCTTGTTTTACCTCATCTAATATTGCTAAGTATATATAACATGCCATTGCTAAGTATATATAACATGCCATATGTGAACCCAAGCACACAGACGACTATTTACCATAGTAGTGGTGACACTCTGAAGATCCTACGGGGCAGTCTGGCTGAGACAGGTCAACCATGCCTAGGATTCTGACTGTCCACTTAATATTGCTAAGTATATATAACATGCCATTGCTAAGTATATATATAACATGCCATATGTGAACCCAAGCACACAGACGACTATTTACCATAGTAGTGATGACATTCTGAAGATCCTACGGGGCAGTCTGGCTGAGACAGGTCAACCATACCCAGAATTCTGGCTGTCCACTCAATATTGCTAAGTATATATAACATGCCATTGATAAGTATATATAACATGCCATTGATAAGTATATATAACATGCCATTGATAAGTATATATAACATGCCATATGTGGACCCAAGCACACAGACGACTATTTACCATAGTAGTGGTGACACTCTGAAGATCCTACGGGGCAGTCCGGCTGAGACAGATCCCCCATGCCCAGGATTCTGGCTGTCCACTTCAGGAAGGTTTTACGGATGAAGTTGGACATGGGTTTCTGTCCCGCGCCGTGGTAGTACACGTGTAGAGTCAGGATGTTCAGCAGAGCCGTCACGCCCAAGATGAAAATACTTGCCGCGTAAAACTCACCTAATGTTATGTAGAAGGCAAGACACGATGGCGATCAGAGATTGATACATTTTGCTAAATAACCAAACTACACAAAAAAATTTCTGCCTCTGAACCAAAATGTTGATGCATAATGCATTTATCTTAAGAGGGATTAAAATTGTCGAGTGACTGTCAATTTGTGTATTAAGTAGCTTTTGCATGCATTTATGATAGCTAAACTTACTGTTTAACCGTTCACAAATTCTTGAGATTATACTTAATTCTGTCATCTTTCCATATTCAAAAACTTTCACGAGTCATGTGCAAATCAGATAGAAATCTAGATATCAGTGGTTTCACTGTGGTATCAAACGTAGCCCATCTATAATTTGAAAGTATGATCTAATAGCCTAAACATATAAGGTAGCGTAATACACGTGATACATGTACTACAATAAGCCGGTCGTTCACGATTCCAAGTACGCATGAGCAACGGTATGTGCTGTGGGTAACATGTTTACAAGTCACCTTCTTCTTCAGGTTTTCACATTTGACCTTGCGCATGCGTAGTCGGAATCGTGAACAACCTTATTCAACAGACTTACCAATAAGCGGGATAGCCTCGGATGTAGGCGGCATGGAGGCCGACACGATCTGTAGGAACACGACCAAGGCCAACAGGATGGTCATGCAGAACCCGATCCGTTCTCCGGAATCCGGAGGCAGGAAGAACACCAGGGGGTTGATGACCTCCAGGACCAGGCCAGGCAGGAGGAGGTTAAAGAAGTAGAACATCGTCCTACGGCGGAGGGATATGGTGACGTGGAGGTTGGGATACGGCTCGGGGCAGCATGGGTAGTACACGACCTGGTGGATGAAAAAAAATGTTACCCTTGCGTCATTTGCCATCAATCATGATTTATAGAATACAAAATAAAACTCCTTCAAATCAAGCTGTGAAAAAAACGGAAAACTTTATCTAATCAAGCTGTAAAAATATGCTCAGTCCAGATTTTGGTCTTAATGCATCTAATGAGGAGCAGTACAATTCATTCATATAATTATCAATAAAGATTTAAAAATCAGCATACCCGTCTTTCCACAGGCATCCCCATCAGTTCAAACTCTCCATTATCGGCGTAACTTGACAAGTCTCCCGTGTCGCCTTTAGGATACAAGTCCACCTGAATACCTACAGCAACGGTAATACACAACGTACTTCATCTCATTTTCCTTCCACAATTACTTTCCATTAACTATAGATAGAGTTTTATCTATGTTTCCTCTATTACCATCACACATCATGATAAAAAAAACAGTGGAAGACAATAACGTAGTTCCATTTTTATGCTTATGTAAATGACTGAAACGAGCATGAACCGGGACGGGCCGGGGGAGGACTCATTGCGCATGTCACACGCATGCAAGGCCACGTGTTAATCCAAACAAACTTGGGTCACTTATCCTGACAAATGACGTACTGAGTTCAGTAAAACTAATAAAATCACCTGTGTGAGTCCAGGAGCCGAAGATCATGCTGCAGTTCTGGTCATCATAAGGGAACAACCTGATGTCAATCCTACAGGAGCTGGTGTAGGCAATGGGGGCCAACCATTTCACATCCCCACTGGGGGTCACGATGATGTTGGTCTTTGCGTGAAGCCCGCCGTCACTGCCAGCGTCAACACTAGTCAAATATCGTATATACATAGTTTAATTTCTTCAACTTATTTTTTTGGTTGAAATTATATTCGCTGGTATATACTATCAGCTATGGTATTAGACACCGTAGATATACAGCATTAGACAATACATTTTTTGCTCTTTTATGTTAGAATATAGCATTTAATCATTTCATGCTATACCTTTTACATCTTCTAGACAACGTGTGGCCATCTGTGCATTTAGCCCATCTGGGCAGGGATATGGAATAAAGACTATTATTATCATTATCAATACAGACAAAATATTTGTCAATTTCAATAGAATAGACGTACTTGTTGTATAAGTATATATCGGGAATCCACAGCTCGCTTGGTGAAAACTGCAGTTCGTCGACCCCGCCATACTCAGAGGCGTTCCAGGATAGAAACTCGTCCCTCCAGTACTGGGGTCAGCCGAGAGATACAACATTTAAGGTACATGAAGACAGACAAGTATAAAAGACTTATCTTACATGAAAAATGCAATTTGAATATTAAAAGAATACAGTTCAATTTAATCTTGATACTCACCACCCTGACCCACGTGAACGTCTGTAGCACTTGGTTTTTCTCGTCCTGCGAGTAAAGGTAATATAGGTTTTAAATGCATGTACATTTTTGACAGAAGACTAGATTGAAAGCATGAGTGTATTTATTGTGTGTTAATTATACTAGTAGAGTCAATATTTGTGATGAATTAAAAAAAAACGTTCTGCAACAAACTTGTTCGTGTGGGTTTAGAACATGCTTTCCAAATTTGTTACCCCGCACGAACTGTCAGATATAGGATTTATCGATTAAAGAAAATAAAAATAAAAATCTAGAATCGTACCATGAAAACAATTTATATTGAATCTATCCTTATGTCATTGCTTGAATGTCATTCATCATGAGACAATACTTTTTGGAAAAAGCTTCTTCAATCACCGCCCCCTCCCACGTTTGGAAATTTCCATGCCGCAAATGGTGCTAAGGATTTAGTGCAAACAGGATTCATCCGACGTTCTTGATAACAACAGGAAAGATTCTACCAACACGTTCATCATGTTTTGCCGGAAACAAATACCATCCCCATGACCATAAGAGGACTAATTATCTAAGATCTAAAAGAACATACAGTAATTTGAATATTAGTAAAATATTTAGCATGACACCGAAATCTTTAGCGGGTTGGGTACCTACATGTATTGACCTACTCTTCATTATACGTGAAAGGATTCCACACACAAAAAAAGTTGCTCTTTATTTCAGACTTAATCTCTTCAAGTGGATGTAGGGATTAAGCATTTTGGTAATGCTCATGCATCAATCACTCCTTGTCAAACCTAAGATTACTTAAGATTACATTCCATGTCCCGTTCTTGGCTATTCAAATATTTCGACCCCAATGAGCTGAATGGCATTACATGTAATTCTCTAACGCTGTACATCACTAGCCTCTTTGAGAATACGACCATTATGAAAACAGTTTATACAAGATTTTACTGATTTTGAGATGTGGTCATTTTGGCTAATCAAACCACCAGTCACTGTTGTACATACGATCGCGGTAAACAAGGTGAGTAAGGTTTTACAGAATAAACCATGTACGTTACCTGTATTTCTATTAAGACAAATATGAACAAGTATAACGTGCCAGCAAAAAACATACATCAGTGCTAAGAGCAACCATATAATAACAAACAAAAAGATTTTGTTTGTGAGAGTGTCGTAACGACCAAATTTCGTTTGCGGTTTCCTTACCAGGTCTGAGATTTGCCTGAGCGCCACCTGGAACGCCACGGACACATTGTGATCCACGTTCTTCACCGGTCGTCTCGCCCTGTCGTAGGTTTCCAGGAGGGTCTCCCGCAGTCTTGCCGAAGCGTCTGACCCAAGACACCCTTAAGAAAGAAAAAAAAACACCCCGAAATGTGGTGACCACGTCTTAAATGCACGGAAAGAGAAAGTGATCTTAAGAACTATTAAATCTAGTGATGACAGGGAAGACAGACGATATGTGTAGAATATATACACGTTAATTTTACCGGGTAATTTACCCTAGCTCTTTTCTACACGTACAATGTACAGCAGACTTAATGTTTGTTTGTTCGTTTGTTTGTTTGAACCTTTGTTTATTCATGATAAGCTCAAATCGGCACGCAGGCCGCTTTTCATTGAGGTCATGAGGGAAGAGGTAAGGGTCAGATACAATATAACAGAGATACACAGTCATTTGAGTCCTAATAACTCTATCAACATATATCATTACATATTTATGGTACAACAATATACAATTTCTACAACATACAACCCAATGTACAATGGACCGTGGCTTAACGCCCTGTCCGAAAGATCCGAACCCGCGACCTCTTGATCCAGAGGCAGGGTCACAAACCGCCGAAATAGGAACTTATCTTTTTTACGGCAAGGTCACTTATCTACTGCGGATTTATGAAATATTCATAACTCAATACCAAAGATATTTCACCAGCTATTCATCCCAATACCGTCACAATTTGTCGAAGTGGACGATATTTTACGTAAATATATTCAATGGAACCTTGTATTATATCTAATAAATCGTCTTCAGCTGTCATTATGTTTTAGGCATTTCTCGAAACATAAATACATCTAGTAGAAGTTGAACAAATTCGTACATAATCTAAAATTTTCGAATTCTGAAGTTTAACAAAATTCGTACATAATGTAAGATTTTCGAATACTGCACCGTCGTCAAGCTATGCATGTTTATGATTGTGAAAAAAGACTCTCTAAGTCTAAAAGATATGTATATATTTCATATATAAATACTTTAAACGGTTTACTTGAATGCTTTTTATCACACTTGCATAAGCATATTATCATAAGAGTAATGTCTAAGAAAACTTACCTTTCCAAATGCAACACATGAAGATGACAGACAGTTGTAACAATCGTGGCAGCGACATGGCTCTGCGCTGATCACACATCCTACACTTGTGGTGACAGAGCCGCACTTAGCCGTAACGCTCCTAAAACCTGGGCTACACATGGCAACAGGGGGACTTAGTCAGCCTGAAATTTGAACCCTCTGTGTCCCCTCCTGACCATCTATGTCTAGGACATAATCTGTACAAAGCTGACCCCATAGCTTAAGGCTATCTCAACAAAATCACCTCCCCGCCTACCCGGCGTGTTTTGCATTGTGACCCTCTTGACTCATGATCTTTTGGAACGACTGCAAAATTTACTTTTATGATTTCTCTTGATGGTAATAAAATTGGGACAATGTCCTGACATTCGTTGGACGGACAATGTTTGAAACTATGAAAATAGACCGGCTATCAAGATGTCCGTCAAATGCCGTTGAAACATGGCAGTGAACAGTTGATAATTTGATTGCGACATCTCCTGTCTTTTCGTGACAGAATGAGGTCACGTCAGAATAGACACGCTTCTAATGATGATCAAGGATGATCATTTTCAGTTACTCTATTTTTTTTCCATCAGAAAATTGCACTTAACTAATTTGTCTCCACTAAATTGTGTAATGGATCATGAGAGACCTAACATTTTCCCGCCATGTTCATATACTCATAGGGCAAAATGTCTTTTGGTGGCAACCTCTGTGCATCGCGCGAGAAACTTATCAGAAAGCGTGGCTATTAAGTTAAGCTACCTGAGTACACACTATACAAAATCGCGCATTCTAAGGGTAATATAGAATTAGAATTCGTGACAGGTTTAAAGAGTTATAAATCCTGATAAAAAGACAACAGGAAGTCTGCCGTGGAACAGTTATTGTGTTGTGCGAAATCGAAGAGCATACGATTTAAAGTCTAATGAAAAAAAACGGAAAGTACGAAAAAGTAGATTTCAGCTGAAGATGCAATGGCATTTTTTTAAATTCCTCAACCGTTACTGTGTCGTCATAACCCAGCATTTCCTTCCTGTAAGCTTACAATAGGGGCACTTCCGATCTCGACAGTTGGATTCAACTGATTTCAACAGCTGGTTTACATACATATCAGAATGTTAATGCTTCCTGTCCGTACGATCTGACATGATCTCGTAACGGATGTACTTTTAGTTTCAGCACCAATGGAATTTCAGTAATGACGGCAGCGGAAAACGAAAACTGGAATCACCATAACAGAAGACGAAAGGGACTCATTGCCAAAAGTGTCCATTTATTCCATCCCATCGAATGACACATGCTTAAATCCTGTGAAAGTTTAAAATTAATTGTTGGTCGACAACGTGCTTCACTGAACGTTCAATTCAACTAAAAAGAAACGTACCCTTTTAGACAAGAGGATACTATCTACTGATTTGTTTTGGAGGCCGGTTTCTCACTTGTATACATACAATGTAGGAAAGCCCATAGCTACAATCAGTCCTTTGGTTTCTGCAAATGTGTTTGGTCTTATTGTGGATTTATCAGCCTTAATCCAGGGATAATTGTACCCCAGATGTAACCTTCGATAATCGGGAAAATCTGTGTCTTCTTTAAGCGCATTCTCATCAGCTGCGAAGATATAAGCATTCTTTAAAATACAAGTATGATTTTCAATCTTTTTTTTTTTTGTGGCCAAGAAGTTAGGGACCAGGTTATCTCTAAACAAAAGACTACCCCAACCACAGGAAACTGTACAATGACATTGAAATTGTCGCTGTACCAAAATCCTAGCTAGGTGGTCCGTTACAAGTTACATTTCAAACGACTGTTGCATTTGCTACCAAATATGGGGGGGGGGGGGGCAGAATTTAAATATAGACCGGTAACTGAGATCTGGGAAAATAATCCCCATTAGCCAAAATATGCAATGAAAAGTGACAGATTCAGAGCACGAAGGATAAAAATACCTCCAAGCTTCTGAGTTGCAAGTACTGGCTTTTGGATCAAAGCAGTTCAATACGACGAAGAAAACACACTTAAAAATGATCACATAATTACTTCAATATCAAATTGATTAATTTGAAGCAGTGAAACATGTACTGAGTGCACGGCTTAATTACTACCTACCTAGTGTTGCAGGTGCTTTCATGTGAACAGTTTCTTCTAATGCCTTCGAAAGAGGCTGCATGACTAGAACACATTTGTCCTGTGCAGTAATGACAGACTTCACCCCTTTACCCATGCTGCTTTATGATCCTTGGAGTCCCGTCGACAAAAAAATGAAATAAACCAGCTGTATGGTAATGCTGTACAATGGGAACAACACTGGTAACTAGTTAGATAATATTTGAAAACAATTTGAAGCGATTACCTGCATTTTCCGAGCAAAAGAAGCACATCTAGCTTGTCCAACACACAGCCAACATTAAAGATGTCTGAATGCCTTGTGATAACTTTGGACACATCATAAATGATGGATTACAATAATACAGTAGGCTCTTCAAATTAGCATTTTTATCGTCGAATTACTTTCAGCTTGTGCTGTATGGTGGCTGCAGTTCAAAGATGACCAACAAGAGATAAGACATGGTAACTCATTTATACTTCAAAGTGGACTCCTTATTAGTGTACGTTATATAATTTACAGCAAACCAAGGCCATCGTTCAAAGAACGCCCTAATTCACTGTTGTGGACCTATCGTTTGGAGACAGATCATAGTCAATCAAGATAATGTATCATTGAATATTTACCAGTACATGATCCATACAAATGTTATTTTAGACAATTTTGTCAGAACATGTATATTGTGTCACAACTAGTAAACTGTCCGAAATGAATGGATAAAGGAAGCTTTTAGTTTCCCATATTTGCTAGAACACTGTCCAAATAATTTCATAGCCATTCTATTGTGTCGGGTGCCAAATTCAATCTGCAAAATGCTTTCTGTCTTTTACATTGGAGAAGCACTATTAAGGATCCTGTCGCTTTTGTCATGCAATAGATTTACAACAGCAAATTCTAGAAATTCTGTGACAAAAACTTGTACGATATGTGAGTGCCCCTTTAACTGTTGCATCCCATGAACTCTCTCCCTGGAAATAAGATTACATACAAACTTAATAAGGTTAAAACAGCATATCAATTATTGAGCAAATGGAGATGAGAGCTATTAGTTCGACATGAGCCTATGAAATTATACTCTCCTTGCTGTGACTAGTACATTAAAGCATCGCTTAAAGGCAATCACTTACTCCCTTACCAAATTTGCTCAGTGTCTAATTTTGACGTATGTCAACAGTTAACTGTATCAATTATGTCCATGTACATTTGGCCATACATGGTGCCAATGCCATGTGTTCAATGTCATGTATTTCACATTGGGGTCATAAGCCTGATAATGAAAGGAGAGTTATTTCTAATAGTTCAGGCACACATTCAATAGCAGTAAACTCATATTGTACCCTCTGGATAAAAAAAATGATATAGCTTCTGTCAAGCCCCAGTTTATCTTTTTTAATTTTTCAATATTCAACATCTGCATGTTAGCATCATATATCTGCACCATAGCAGACTTCTATTGCAGTTCATATTCATGTGTGATAATCAACACGCACAGCACTCTATGCCCTCCCATACAGTCTTTGAGTTCTAAGTTTAAAGTGTTAATACCTATATCTCTGAACTCCCTCTTTTACAATGTAGTATCTAGAGTTATACTGCTATTGGTACATGTATATCATTACAAGCCAATATGAACTATCAATATTCATCAATGTGAAATAAGCAAACAATTCTGGGTTGGACATCTCATATTTCAATTCAATATCTTTCAAAGTGAGTAAAGAAATAACTATTAACCAATAAAACAATTAATTTTGGTGCCATTCAGGTACTACTGAAGACAACCTACTATTGAGAAAGTTAACCATGAAAGACATTTCTTGAAAAGATGTTCAAAGCGAAAGCTATTTTGGCAGCTTCAGTGTTTAAATACTTTACAGGGGTAGCAAATTACTGAGGACTAGTAGATAGAGTGCTGTGGACCAATCAGGTGATCAGGTATCAAATAGGATATCCAATGAGGAATGCTTATGGTGATACCTAGCAAATACATTTCTGGTGTAACAATCTTAATATGACTCAAAGCTTATCCTTTTGTACTTAATAAACAACTATAATAAGTTGTCTGATACTATGTCAGGGTGTCCTCTGCCCTGATATACTCCCCTATGTCAGCCTGGTGGAAGCACACAATAGACATGGGGTCTGTTCTTCTGCACTCCTGGGTGGACTTGGCTGCTACTCCAAAACCCTGGAAAACACAGATTGTGTCATACCTTCTCCCTAGAGGGTATAGCTGTGGTTTGATTACATAAAATATAATAAGAAAACAAAACATCTACCATTCTTAGTCTTACCAATAACTCTTGTAATACTGTAGACCCAAATGCTACCACAAAGTCAATATAACAGACTGGTTAACATTTCAAGCAACACATTTTGATGATTGATTCCGGCAGGTACATGCAAATCCAAGAACAAAGAAATTGACTTGGAAAGGCCGTACAAAAATGTTTGAAATGCATAAGTTACTCACCAGTGGTATGTCACTCATAGAATACACCACCACCCCTTGGTACTGGCTAGTACTCTCCGTTATACGCCCCAACCCAGACTTCAGGATGTGGTTTCCATACAGGAAGATCTGTTCAGCGCCAGGTTTCACCCAAATCTTGTACTAAAAAACAAAACAATCTTCTATCACATATTTTCGAAGATATGAGACATGCGTGTAAAAATGTATCACTGCAGTGTTGGAATGTCTAATAGTACAACAGCGCCACCATTTGGTCTTGCTACATATTGCAGACTAAGTCTCTTATGCATATTGCAAAGTTAATTAAAGATTTTAAAAAGCGGACTCAAGCTTTTAGCTTGGAGGGCATCTGGGTGTCTGAGACACCTTACACTAAAAAAAAAACAGAAATTAGTCGGCTACAAACTGTACCATATCTTTGTATAGAAATTTGGTGCAATAACAAGAGTCTAGCCTGATCTTAACATGCAAATTAGACATTGAATCTTCCTACTTACCTTTGCATAAGGAGCGAGGAAGTCCAGTGCTGTGATGTGGAGACGGAACTTGCCAGTCTTGGTGAACTTGCCGAAACACGTGCCCATACTGATCAGGTTTTCACGCGAGACATTCGCTGCTCTTTTCATGATGTGCTCACTAGAAAGGAGAGATAGATATCATATCTGAAATAATAACTGTGGAATAGCCAGTCTTGGTCGGCAGTGTTATAATGTGCAGTGTAGTATAATGTAGTTAGTGTAGTGCAGTGTATAAGTACATACACGTAACAAGCATGGTGATATGTTGTATAGCCCTAGCTTGGATGTTGTAAGGGACTGCATTCATCATTTCAGATGGTGACGTAAAGTCGGGGGCCCCAAGTATAAGGGACCTTTTGGCATAAGCCTCAAGAGGTAAACCTCTGTGTCAGGAAGAGTAGGGGTGACCCAGTGTGCTTGGCTATAAAACAAGGACAACAACAATTATAAAAGCAAGCCATAGCAAAGCCGCATTGCACTATGAGCTACTGAAAAGCTTTATGTTCATCTCAAGCATTATGCTTTGAGTCTGACTGAAGAAGAAGAAGTGCTGTATTAGTTATGTACTACTAGTGTAGACTTACATAGTGTTATGTAATGTTTTGCTAGATAAGTAGCAGCTAGTTAATGATTAACACAAGTGAAGTCCCATTTGGGTTAAAAATTAGCACAATACCTCACATAGTAGACCCTGTCCTTGTGTAGTCTAAAACAGTATGTCCCATCTGGTCTGTCGATCAGCAGTCTGATGTTCTCTCCTATGCTGTATATTTAAATACAAGCAGGTTTCATCATTTACTCAGTCATACGCCAGCATTTTCATTGGACTGTTCCAAAAATCAGTTGTGACGGGGGTGGGGTGGGAGAGGTCTTTATCAGCTTTTGACCCCCACACCCCCACGCCCTTTACATCCCCACGCCCTTTACATCTACTAGCTAGTACCAATCCAGATTTGTTTGACCCAATCCCACTGTCCAATCCAGATTATGAACCAAATCGCCCAATTCCTGTCATATCAAACCTCCTCTTTTTGCAAAATATTATGTTCATGTCGCCTGGAATGACAGTTCAGTAATTGGATGAGCGGCTTTCTTCTTCTTTTTCTCTGGACCACCGTATGTCCATCTTCCTAGAAATCGGCAATAACTGACATGTATCGGGTGTAGAGTAGAGTTGAGTTGATCCATTCGGCCAGGTAGGAAGATCTCTTTCAGTTGAGGCTGCTGTAAGGTTTGGAACAAAGCACAACAGGACATGCCCGAAACCAGCTCAGGGGCGCACCCGGGGGAGCCACACGCTCAAATTCCAACCACTTTACGCCCGGACAGACTCTTACAAACATTCATTCTTCCCCCGCACCATACCCGAGTGGAACGCCCTGCCTGGCGCAGTTGTTACGGCTCCAACCGTTGAGTCATTCCGCACCAGGCTGGAGGCCTGCCCGCCTTAGCCTGGGACCTCCTCCTCCCCTACTTTGCCCCTAGCGGGGTTATTTGGGGGTAATTAAAGTTGAATGCCCCTACTCTAAACGCCTCAACAGTTGAGCTGGAAAAGATCTTCCTACCTGGCTGAAAGGATCTACTTTACTCTACTCTTCTCATAAAACTGCCCTGCAAGAAATATTTTTTCAAGAGTTTCAAACAGCTTCGGATGACTCATGAGACGATAATTTTGCCGTCATAGAAGCGGTCTAAACAGAACAACAACAACAAAAATCTTTAAAACCTCTCAGAATATTCATTCGTCCCCATGGCTGACTCTTTTTTTTACAACAGTTATCGTACAAGAGGACCACACGCGCACGTGTATGTTACCACACATGCATCAGTGCCCCCCTCCCCACCCCAAACAAATCTCAATTTTACTCACTATTTTGAGAGCTTCTCGAAAAACGTTCTCGTCTCGTCCTCCGTTAGTGGTCGCATTGTTGGTGGTCTGAGTCCTGACTTATCTGACGACGGCAGAATGTAACAATTTTCAATCTTGCGATGATTTCTTCGACGAAACCAGATGGCTTTTTTTCAGACGGGCGCAGCCATTTGTTGCAAAGGATGATGGGATATTACCACCGCAGCCTAACATAGCTGACATGATAGATTTTGCTTAAAAGTCATAAATTAACGCTAAAGTATAAATTGACTTATTTCTAAAAAAGTTTTGGTTACTTGTAGCGTGAATGTATTTTCATAAAAGATGAAGTTTGCTTTCTATAAACTCTGAAATTTGCCTTTGTTACGGCTACCAGCGGTTAAGTGGGTCACCCGAGGTCATCAGAAATGTTTGGGTTCACAGCAGGTCAGAGGTGAATAGCTTGGCAACAGGCTATTGTGTTGCACGGTCTGTGCCAACAATGCAAACAAACTGGCAGGTGAAACCGAGCCACCTGGTACGGTTCACAGCGCAGGGCGACGCTGGGTAGCAACCCGACGCCGCTCCGTGTGTTTGGTAGGCAGACTACGCTGACAGTCAGAACCTGATTGTCCAGTTTGGTCAACGAATTAGCCCATTTTGTGAAGAACTATGTAGGGACTTTTAGGGCCTTTTAAACACCCAGTGATGGCTGGGGCGCTGGGCCATTTTTTTCACCGGGAGTAGCACAGACTTATGGCCCACTCGAGGAGTCTTTAATCGCCGTGTTTATTTTCACAAGATCTTATGGAAGTGTCAACATGTACCCCAGTATGACTACTTATCTACCGTCCAACTCGGGAAACTTCGGCGGGCTGTCACTGCAGATCTGCCGAGCACCTATCATCCACTCCCCTCCTGACAGACGGAGTTCTTCCTCAAGCCTAACCTCAGTACAAGGCCGACTGAGCACCGATAGCTCCAAGACGCGTGAAGCCTTTCTTCCCGAAATACACGGGACAACTTTACAGGGATCTCGGAGTCGGCCTCCCAGTAAGACAGCTGTCATTGTGAGAGCCAAGTCGGGGAAGTTGACATCAAAGCGACCGGACATGGCGTTTCAATCCTCCCCAAGTGTTCCCAAGTTTCAAGGATCTTCAGTCTCGGTTCTTGTCGACAGCGCTGCCGTTAAGAAGGCACTAGAATCTTTAAATCTTCAAGAACACGACTCAGGGATTTCTAGTGAAGACTCGAACAATGAGCATCACGACTCAACAGAAACAACAGCACCAACAGCGACAGTATCAGGTAAAATTCATTTCTAAAACACATCAGTTTTTATTCAAACCTAGCGATATTTATCAGTATAGTGCTCTGTACAAAGGTTAAGTAATGAAACACTTATTCTAACATTTATAAATGATTATCTTGAATTTAAATCTAATGATACTTAAGCCTTCGGTCGATTAATTGCTTCCGACCTAACCCCGATTTATGAAACTACGAGGGGTTTGCTACCTATTGGGGTAGTGGTTTCCATAATAAGAATTTGTTTGTATTAATGTTCTAAATCATATCAATGTAAATTAAAATACCCGATTCATCTAAAGCATATGCATTAAGAGCGTAAGTGAATGTAAAGCGAGAGCACTAGATTAACAACAAGGAACAAATATGTACTATGTCAATTCCCATTTATAACCGTTTCCGAAGTGTCCATTTGAAGTGCAAAGACCAATAACGGCTGTCGCGGGTTGCCACTTTACGACATTTCAATTTCCTGCTCAGAGCATTTTCGTCCCACAGCAAACATTACTTCATGATTATGTGCTTTGTTCCGTTGGTAATAAGTAGTCGGTTTTATTCGGTGGGCACCAAATTGCGTGCTACATTCACATTAATCATAAAGCAAGGAGAACTAATATTCTGACGACTTATTTGATATTCCTTTCGTTGGGAAATATCATATATCATCTAACGTTGCACAGTAATTTCATATTTAATTCCGAAACATGTTTTCAGAAGTTACAAGAATAGAAAAGACAAGAGCTGTGATTTTTCTCTGTTGTGGTGATTTTGGCGACCCGCAAAAAATGTCCCACAACCAGGCCAAGACGTCAGTAACCACCTATATCTAAAAAAACAGCCCGAAAATACGTCGTCGACTTTGTAAAATCAAGACATTCACCATTATGTTTTGTCAGGAATGACGTAAATTTTTCAGACGTCACGAAGCTTTTTATATTTCCGGAATTGCAGCTTAAGCCGTGATTTTGATAACACAATATGGCTTTGTTTGTCTAAAGCCAAGTAGACGCTATGTAGGTTAGAACGTAATCTACCCTATCATGTAGTTGTGTACACAAGGGTCAAAACACGTATAAACAACAACGCTACAGTGCGTTAGCGGTATGTACAGGCTTAACGGTGATTTGAAGGCCGTTCTAGTTCTTAAGTATGTTGTGTTGTAGCTTTGGTGCATAAACAATGGCTAAACGTAGCCCTGCCTTTTTGTATTGTTTTGCTCAAATGTAATGATAAATTATTTTTTGCTATTTTTACAGTATGTAATGAAATAATCTCAATTTACCATATCCATTGTTGTTACTACTTCTAATCTTACGCAATCCGTTTGACCTATGGCTTTGGCGTGATCGTGTTTAGAACATGAAAAGTGACCGAACTTGACGCTCAAGTTAGTCACTGCAACTTCTTTAGAACCGCGCAACACACATATATTTTCTCACAGATTTTCTATTGTCCGCACAAATTCCAATTATTTGACTGTTTAAATGGTGTTTCGTTCTGACAGTAATTTCAGCAATTGTGATATATGGCGAAATTACAACAGGGCGCAAAGTACCCCTCCTCGTAATTGTTTTGTCACACCAAGGAGGTCCTTGGTCACACGAATCCCTAGCTACCCCACTAATCCCACCCATATTTCACCGTTAAACACCCATTGGCGTAAAGGAAAACGACTATAATTACGACTAGTTGCCAGGTTATAAAGCTGTTCTTTAGTCACAGGACACAGTTGTTGCCATGCTTCGCCTTAGAGCCCCCGGTCGCAACTTTGCGGTCGCTCCAATGTCAAGATGGATTGCAGTGTTGCATGTAACGCGATGTCATGCACCACCATTCATTTAAAGTGACGCTGATTATGGGCAGATTGTTCTCACGCGATCGCGGCAAAGTCACGTCTGTAGTCTCGTGAGATTTGGAGCAAGGATATTGTGGAGTCTGTTTCAGAAAAACGTCGGACGACAAATGAAATGTGGCTAGGAATTTGGATGAGATTATTCAGAAAAAACACTATTAATTTCTTTTAGTACATCAGCAAACCGTGACGACTTAAACAGAACTACATGTAACGCATCGAAGTGACATTTGAAATAACAGTCACCGCGTAAAGGAGTTGCACCTGTATTTTGTTCGGCCATCTTTCTATGAAGAAAACAATGAATATTGCGTTGGTGAGTGCAACAGCGTGAAAGAAAACACTTGAGATAGGCTTGACTTTTCTTTGGGAGTTTGGGCGTACCTAGTAGTGGCGTCTCTTAGCGGAAATGATAATAACTGCAGAATTTCGCACATTCTCGTGGAGTTGATAGAGTGTTGAACACTCTAATAATGCCACATGATGTTGTAGAGAAGAAATTAGACAAATATGATACTTACACACACCACTAGCACTTACACACACCACGCAGGTAATTTCTTGCATGTGTTGACTATCTTAATTATTAATATAATCATACTGACTTTAGTAAGGTTACATCTTTCTAATAACCGTTAGCTCTCTTTTATTACCATGACACAAAAGGTCAAAACATGCATTATTTTGAATTGTAGAAAAAAGGAAAGTAAAAATGTATTGTTTCATATCTTAACCACTTTCTCCTTCATTCCACAGCTCCTGACAACAAATTAAACAAGAACAAGAAGAAAACCAAACGGAAGGTAAAATCGGGTTCAAAGATGGCCAACCGCAAGACGGGTATCAAGCCAGGGTTGAAGTTGAAAACTCGAGCAAAGTCTGCCAAAAGTATCTACAGCCAAACACTGATGCGTGTTGGGAGTGCAGTAGGGTTCAACGCCAACAGTCTACGGTTACAGACTCGGCAGAAAACGGGAAAGTCGGACCAAAGAGTCAGTCGCACAAGCGAAGCAACTAGAAGAGACAACAAGATGTCTGCGCCAAAGGCAAGCAGTGAAATCATCTACTCTCAGAAATTTTCTAGACTCCATCCAAACAGTTCCATCCACGCAGTGTCAAAAAGTTTGGACAGTGCTCAAGAGAAACAATCGGACAAGCGTCACGCGGGGTTCTTGTCGGCGAGGAGAGCCGAAGTGCCGATGTTTTCTCCGAGAAGAGCCGATCTGCTGCCGTCACCGAGACGACCGAGTACGAATGGCGCCGAAGGTGAGAAACCTGTGAGAATATTTCTGTCGGAAAAGCAGTCCGGAATGATGAAGGACTGTGGAGTGTTCTTGCCATGCGCACCGCCCGCCACACCCTCAAAAGGTACGAAGCGTTTAGCTTTTTTTCCATTCAAGCATTTTGAAAAAAAAATGAAAAAGATTCATTGACGTTGAATCGTACCATTAGTATAGTAAGTCATATTTGTTCCAAAATTCACAACATGAATTTGAATGGATTACATAGTTACGTATGGACTACATATCTTCTTCTTGGTCAGTCAAAGTTCTTGAAAAGTGTACACACTAGATGGGGAAGGGGGTATGTGCGGTCACTTGAGAATGTTGATTCTGTAGTCTGTTGTAGACTAGTTTAAGGGACACACTTTTCAATCGTGTTCACATTAGTGCTACGTTTGTCAAATTGTCCTCAATTCAATTACCTCGACTCTAGTACTGCCTCTGTTGAGTTTGATGATACTTTCATGTAAGTCCCATGTGGTAGCGATATTCACGAGACTTGTCGTGCAATCATGTACTCGACAAAGTGTCCTCCTGATCAAACGTGTGAGATTACATGTCTTCTCTTGTGATTAACCACGTTTCGCTCAACGTGTTTCGCAATTCGAAAAAAGCCTCTTAACCTACTTATGTATGGTAATCC
Organism: Branchiostoma lanceolatum; assembly: GCF_035083965.1. NCBI lineage: Eukaryota > Metazoa > Chordata > Leptocardii > Amphioxiformes > Branchiostomatidae > Branchiostoma > Branchiostoma lanceolatum. The sequence continues at coordinate 8,666,898 of NC_089731.1, read as the reverse complement.
TGGATAGCTAATCATCAGTCATCAACGTCAAACGTGTCCTTGGTGCACGAGGACACATTCGTTAAGGCACTGAATAGTTTGTCATCGCATAGACTCAATATAAACTTCCCATGTTCTTTCCTTTGATTTTTTGGAAGGGGGATTCAGCATTTTGCAGACAATACGATGATTCTTTGATAGTTACATGCGGTACGAAATCATAAGATAAACAGTGGACTGCTAAGCATTGCGAAATTGTTACTTTTAACCCTCCCCTGCTAAGGGGCAACCATGCATTGATGTTGTATCATCTATAACAGGAAAATTGTGGAAATAAAGTCAAGCATGGTATATCTCAATATCATACATGAGATTACTTTACTTAGAAATGATACGATATGATATGATATGTTATGATGGCTTTATGACTAGAATGTACCGAACCGTTTCCTGTCTTTCAGAGCAAATGGAGAGATACGAGTTCGTGCCGTCTATGACGGATGTCAGGGTACGTTTTACCTCATTTTTGTAAATCTTTGTGGTGCATTACTTCCTTCATGCGTAATGAAATCCCTTTTATATTTTTTGCCTTCAGACTTTTCATAAGATTTTTCCCATGTTGTGCATAAATTATAACTTTTGGAAGATAGTCGTAGGCGGAGGGAAAAACCATGGAACAGACAACACGTTCACTTCTTGTTGTGATTAGACCCCCATTCCACTAGGACGGCGCTCTCTCCGCGCTCTCACGGCGACGTCAATTTGACCAGATCGCCGTGAGAGCGCCGTGAGCGCCGTGAGAGCGCCGAGAGCGCGGCGAGAGCGCATTGGGAGCGCGGTAAGAGCGCCATGCGCGCCATGCGCGCCGTCACCTCGGCGATGGTTTTGAACATGTTCAAAACAGTCGCCGTGAGCGCGCCGAGGATGGCGATGGGATCAAAGGGCCGCAGCGAGGGATCAAAGGGCCGCAGCGCTCAAGGATCGCAGCGAGCACTCTACGGGGATTGAATGATTGAATGGTCTTAACTGTAGTTCAAACTAATTTCATTCTTGAAGCGGTGTATCTTGAATTTCTGGGAATTTTGTGGTCAAATCAAAATTTTCCTAGTGGTATTACAAATTGACGAATAACTACAAGTACTTACTTCCATTCAAATTAAATTCCCTCCAAGTTTTATTGTCTGTGGTTCAAAAAGTGTTTCACAATTCTGTGATTTACGTTTCTATAATAACGTATCATGATAAAAGATATTTATAGCAAACAGGTTACATGACAGACAAAAAAACATATTTGAACAAATATATTAAGACACACACTAAGCGACCGTGCAGCGATCAAAATTGAATCTGTTTTCCCCTTGATTTTATCATTCAAATATGATGCAAGAGGTAAAGGTATGACTGAGAAGACAACAAAGCACACAAAACGAAAAAAAAATTCGTTCTTTATCTCTAGAATTCGTTGAGCGATCTGTGAAATCTTTGGTCGCTCATAAAAAGTTGCTGACATTTGACATTTTGGTCGCGCTGAGGTCGCCGTAGAGATTCCACTTGAGCATGTTTTCCAGGAAATCGGCGCCTCTCACGGCGCTCTGGTCGCCGTGAGGGCGCGGCGAGAGCGCCGTCCAAGTGGAATGGGGGTATTACAGACATCTGATCATTGTGTCTCCCTTGCAGGCCAAGCGAGAAGTGCAGGCTCGGTTACAGCTGATGGACAAGGCTGCCAAACAGAAGAAAGCCAAACAAATGGAGATTGCAAAACGGCAAGAAAAACGCAAGGAGAAAGATGGCGTCGCGGGGCACAAGGCTAGACAAAGACTAGAGGTGTAGAAATGTTCGCTAACACTTTGCCATGTTCTCTTCCCTCCCCTCCCCTGTTTTTTCGTTATCAACTAATTTACCAACATACTAACTAATCAACCAAGCAGATGCTATCCATACATTGTATCTGAATGCAAACAGCTAGCAAGTTGACATTGCTGAAAAGTTCTTTGATGATTGAATGGAAGAGTAAATGTTTTGAATAAGTCATCATCAACAACAGCTATAATAAACAAGTAGGTTATTCTATCACATTGATGGGAATGTTTGACCATGGCTTATCAATTTTCTAATCTTTCTCTCTTTCTTCTCTTCCAGATATACGCGCTGAACAAAATCATGTCGGAATATGAATGGTCGAACTTTCAAGCCTTTAAAAGGAGCATCAATGGGGGTGTATGACAGTCGTATGTGGTAGTAGAAACACAGTCAGCGATATATATATGGTGCCAATCAAAATACTATATCATAACGGTATACTCAGTGGACGTCTACACGATTATATAGGCACATAATTGATATCACCCCACACAAAATCTTTACATGTATCATTATACACGATTGTATACGTTGAAGAATAGATGTCATTTTTACTGCATTATCACCATGACAGTTGTTAACAAAGTTTTTTGAGAGATACTCATGATCACCTGGCAGCGTTTCGGCAGGCCTTTTGCTACCTTCCCCAGGACAATGATGAATATGCCCTGCAGTACTGCAGCTAGGTGGCGCTGCAGTGGAAGGATTCTGTCCCAAAACGTGACTAAGCCTGTATCCCCCCCTCAGTCACGTACCAACCTCTGAAGCTATTCACATCCATGACAGAACCACAGTACCTAACCTAACAAAACATGAAGAAGTTAACTATGTATCTATTGTTCTTCATACCAGCTCTTGTTCACGTATCTCTGGACTTGTATTTTTTTTACTTTACATTTATACTGATTGACATAGATGTTTGGGTTTTGGTAGATCATACCAAATACCATCATAAGCCAAAGAGATGTCCTCGTATCAGATTGTGTCCATTCATGTGCGTTTGTTGACAAATGTATTATTTCATAACAATACACAATATGAAGCTGCTATACACACAAAAAATGGACCTCTTTTGCCGAAGTTGTAGCAGTTATTAGTGCTATTTCTTCGTTTGTTGTTGTTATTTCCCAGGAGAAAAACATATGTCAGAGCAGCAGGCTGCTATTTTCTAAGACACGACTGTCAGAGGTACTTCGGGTGAGATTGTCTCTATGCAGTGTGAATAAGATGGTGCCATGGTGGATTTCGTATATGGAAAATACAATATTTTGAATATATCGTCGTTCTGTGTAATAATTATACTGCTTCCGAATATCAACTCATGGCTTTGCATAAACATGCCGTTAGTACATTCTTCATTTAGGAACAAGGAAGGGGGGCAAGGAATAACGCTTCCGCGCATTATATCTCGTCCAACCATTTCAGAAATACGACTTCGTTTCAAACTCTGCACAATCTGTGGAAAACATTAACAACATCTGTGAGCTACTTGCAACCGACAAACCATAATGTTTACATGAAATATCGAAACAAGTCCTGATGTGGTACCATAGACAGTTGCTAGGGGGTCGTTATCAAATACCAATTTTAATTTTTGCTAGCCCCTAGCAGAATAACGATCCATTTACAGTTTCTCCAGTTATGCTGACCACAAACCAACCCAAACCAGAAAAGGCACATAAAACCAAACGTTCTGTTATAATGCCGACAAAGCAGAGCCTTCAAAAAAAATGTTGCGATCTTGTTTTGCCTTCTCAGTTCAGTGGCTGACGTGCGGATTGGAGAGTACAACACTACCAATGAATAACCACGGAACGCTGCCAAACCGCTGATGATCTGTAATGTCTCCTTTGTTAGTCCAGCAAGCGCCTCGGCGTAACGAATCAAATTAACAACGTCATCGACTGTCAATTAATGGATACCAATTGGATACATTTTTTAAGCACTCACGTTCGGGAAAATGTTACTGTAGCAAAGAAGCACGGATGATTCAGAACTATCTGTTTGTATATTTTAACGATACTTCCTACTACTGCTGGTACATTCTAACTATGTTGACCCGTACAAAAGACGGTGAAGGCCCCACGTACATGTACCTGGAAGGTAGTGTATTGATAACGATAGTTCGTGCACGTCATCAGCTAGCTTGCGTTGTTTTGGTGTCTACATGTACAGGGTGTGTAGATGTCTTTCAACTGCGTAAAATTCGCATCCGGATGGTGTTTAGAATGCCATCTTGCTGTAATTCTTCCGCCCTCCAATTTTTTAGGCTCAACATTTGATTGCAGAAAGTTTTCTTTCTTTTTTTTACAGCTATGTTTACAAAGCTATACGTGAACATTTCAGTGACATCTACACCACGGGTGCGTTCAAATGATGTCCATGTACTACCAGGAAATTATGGAGACAATCTTAGTTTTCTATTTATGAAGCTTGTTCAATTTATAGATTTTGCAGATGAGTACATAAATCAGCTATGCATATGTACAAAAATGGCACCAAATTAAATTGACAATCTCCCAAATGCACACGTCTTTTTAATTGCGTGCGTCATAATTGTAATTTCCTCTGCTCTTTGTATACATCACCATGTTCATCTCCCGTCAGGATTCACGCATTCTGATTGAAACAAGAGTTTCTGTAGTCTGTATAACACAAACTCCAGCTGTCCGGGGATTTCTGTCGAGCGGTTACAGGGCGGCGAGCGGTTACAGGAGGCTTGATTGAAATCAGGCTAGAGATTCTGGGTTTCGTTCTGTAACTGACGGTGCATGAAATAAGATCCGAGAGCGTGAATGAATATCTTAAGTAGGATAAGTCCTCAAGAAGAGTTTTAATGTAAGAAAGCTGTCACAAGTCAGTACACGTGAGTAAGAAGGACACGTTCACAGCTTTTATCTTTGGCCAACGTCAAAGAAGAAAATGTAGAGCCACTTTCTGTGCACGATAAGAAGTCCATTTACACCTTGAAATCTTTTTTAAAGGTCATATCTAACGCAAACCGTGAACCACTGACGTCCACTGAAAGAGGCATGAAATTCTGATCTAAAACAGTGTCAAAGTGTCTTGCATGAAGGATGCAAAGCGTACGTATACGTCAGTCGTATGTCACGTCACAGAATTTTACGATGAATATGATGTTAAAACGGACGCTTACGAGTGGTTGTGACGCCTTAAACAGATTACAAGATGAAAATGAGTACTAGTAAACTCATCGTAAAATAATTTCCATCTGACGTTATCAATATAGCGTAGGTGTCACAGGCGTGTGCGTCATTATACGTCATAATACAAGAAATATTATCATGTATTTCTGACGTATTCCTACCGGAAATGGAACTTTGTTTGCAATAAGCTAATTGAATAAGTTCTAAGTAATTGAAAGTCTCATAGGGCAACTTTCATGTAGTTACAAGCCGATGGACTGTGTTCTTTTGTTTACTGATTCTAGATCATTCCAACGTTATAACGGTCAGTCCTGGCAGTATTTTAAATAAACCAATGGCATAGCACAACACATTATTATATGAATTGATACACATGCAAGAAATATCGATACTACATATGCGATAGATAACCTATTGAAAAGGCAATCTCAAAAGTCACGAATAAAGTTATAGAATAGATATGTTGTGTCATTGACTACAGAAAGTATTGTTATCCTTTTTCCAGAAGGCAGATTCGACTAGCGCTGACCATAAAGATGATCGATTATGTTAGATTAAATCTAGTTTATTCATTGTTACTTTTTTTTCACTTTTACAGAAAATGTACCTACAAGATCAATTTATGTGACGTCATTGCTGTTTAATGTGTGGCAACCAGTAGTCCGACATGGAACATTGAGTTCTAACAAAAATGGCAGAACATTGAGTTCGAAAAAAAATGGCCAATCTTTTCATACCGTCCTGCCGCCGCAAAGCCCTGCCATTGAAAATCGTTTAGACCTGCGTTAGTGAGGCAAACCATTCTTCCATGAAAGCTGCACTGGCCGCTTGGTTTCTCCATGTATATGGTTACGTTCGTCATCGCATCGTCACATGACGTTTCTCTAAATGGCCTGTCCTTTCAAATTTTCCACGGTCCCTTTTACGAAAACTGTGAAGCGAATTTCCTTTTCATTTTACGTCATTACTGACTGTTGAACAGGATTAAGGGAGTGCATTAAACAGATTGAACGAAAGTTTTTCCACGCCTGAGAAAAGAGAAAGGGAAATGATTTGTCTTACGTTCAGGTCAGTTAACAATCATTCCACGTATGGACTCGTGACATAAATGCAACTGATTGATCAGGAATTTACTTAATGCCATGGATATTGTAACTACATTACGCCGTGTGACCCTCCCTCTTGCTGCACACGGTTGATATGCTCGCGCTGATAGTTTCCTAGCGATGGTAGGAAAATCGTAAACCCCAATTCATCAAATGGCTTCTCCTACTTTACTGTCCATATCAAATTCATATCCCAAGTTCCAAGCATTATAACACAATACTAGAGATGATTCAATAGACATTATATTCCATAACTTTTGCTGAAATCTAATGCCGTAGCAAATTGGTTTTCAACGCCGCGACCTGTCTGTTGAGCCCTGAATTCTGACAGGTTTTTCGTATTTTGTAAGAAAACATTTACGTCGCGTTGTTCACGAGCCAGGTGCTCGTTTTAGCTGTACAGTCTTGCTTTTACCAGACAAGTGAAGTGTTTTTGAGCTCTCCACACGTGGCAGTGAACGCGACAACACTTAAATCCTCAGCCCACTGCTGATGGATAAATGGATGAGGCAACGCAGTTACAGGATGTCGACATGGTCAAAAATAGGTACTGTTAGTACTTGTATACGTCTGAAAAATCAAATCACGTACTTTTCATTGCAAATCACTGATGAAGCGAACAGTACGATTATAACAGGTGATAAGATACTGAAATAGCAGCTATTTTTAAATCATTGAGTACCAGTTGATAATCTGTTAGAACGTCGTCACGGCGAAGAACCGAGTGTAAGCAATATCAATTAGATATCTAGTTGATATAGCTATATAGGAGTACCTGGAAAACTGTATTCAAATTATGAATGCATTGTATTGTTTATTGAATGTGTCTTCCTCTTCATTGCTAAGGGCATTGGAAACAATAAACTATTCACAAGCAAGATATTCTAGATCTCTGATACGCTTCGTATCAAGTTGTTTCTCTATGCATTACTGCACAAGGCATTATAGTTGGCGCCTCCTCGGCAAAATATGTGCATGTGCTCACAGGTAAGACCTTATACAACTTTCGGAGCAACACAGTCAATTTGCTAAAGCTGCAGCTATGACTTTGAACCATTTAACCAAGGAATCGCTCTCTGTGTGTGCAACTCATTAATCTTGCCACAATGGGGGCAGATTCAAGAAGATCCCGGCTCTTCGACCACACGCATACATACAACATCAACGTAGCTCAAATCTCAAGCAACAAACTGGCAATGTTCTATACCAATGATGCTATCCTTTTGTAGTTCTTTTTTCCCAGTTGATATAAAATAATAAGTGACTCTTTCTACCAAAACTAATTTCAGACGACATCAGCATGGCCAATAGAAATCTTGCCGCTTAACTAACGATGCTGTGGAGTACTCTATCCACGGCAAATGAAAAAGAATACAAAGGGGTTATATCAATGTCAGTTTGTGGTAGAATGCAGATTATACACCCAAGAAAGAAATGAATTGTATAACTTGTACAAAACCTATTTTCCTGCTTCACACATTTAAGCACTGTACAAAAATTCATATTCCTAATGCGACTAGACAAACCTCCCATTGAAAAACATATCTGTTCTTTTATATCTACTATAACCGAAAAGCGAGGAGAAGTAGAATTTATCTAAAGATAGTCATATTCTTTTTGTAACCATTAACTGTACTTGTTCTTTTGTTTTGTTTTGACCTGTACTTAGCCAAGTGTGGCAGATATGTGCAACAAAGGTCTTCATTCATTAATTAGTTGATAAAACTTAATTTCTCCCAAAGGCATAACTTCCCACTGCCAACAGAGTAGCCAACTACATTGATGAGAGTTCATATCCGGGTGATCAACTCGTATCCTTGCCACATACAACATACACATTTCCTTTGTATGACAACTATAATCAACGTCGATTGTATAACACGTCCATCTACGGAAAAACATCATCTATCAGATAAATACTATAGAAATGTCAACGTTACATCTATTGACGTAAATGTTAATTATACATATGTTTTAGATTCTGCAAATACTTATAAAACATTATTTTCTTCCATACTTTTAGGTTTCTTGCTCTGGCAAACATCAGTCAAACATGAAACTCTTGGAACAATCTAACATGCCATGACATCAACAGTGCGGATACACGATGTAAGAAAACTTAATTATCGTTAAAGCAATCAATTATGTTGTCAAGCAATGAAAATCAATTTGCGCTGCTAGCACGCCTCGATTTCTCCATTAAAGTAAGAGCGTGCTTCTGTATGTTTTGTATAAACTGTTGGCATTTAAAAGATTGCGAACGGTAGCAATTCGGAAATAAGGGGCACGTAATTGACATTTGAAAGGGCTTTTGTCGTGTAAAGTCAATTTTGTGCCTCGTGTTTGACTGTTGAGAAGCCCAAAGAACCTTTTCGGGAAGCAGTTTTTAAGGTGGGCAATTGGCAATTACCGTATAAATCGCCTCTACGTTTCTTGCCTGTTGATGATTACATTGGCGCCTTCTGAAGGCTACAATATGTAGGGTAACGCTCGGCACTTGTTGCATTTGAGATGATGTTGTTCTTGTTTTATTTTTTTTTCTCAACCAAAAATGATATTAGGGGATAGGCTTGACGAGAATGACTTTTAAGTCTGATAGAATGTCGTCCTTGGATAGCAGAAGCATCATTTCGCAAAATATCAATAGTTAAACAAAAGACGATGCACTGAATGTACAATACATGTATGTAACAAACTTAACGTGAACAGTAATTTCACTTCGGACAGTAAATATTTCCAGTAACTTTTGCCAATACATTCGTCAGTTAGTTAGTTAGTAGAAAACGTAGGTGTTTAGGTCGAAGGCTATGGTTGTATTTTTCGAACTATTGTGACGATTTATTATAGTTTAATGAATTACAGGAAGATATTATCTTTTCTCATTGGTCTTTCATATTCAGCAAACATAGCTGTTGTATCATCATCTAGCTCTTATCAAGAAAAGTGGCAACAAAATTGGCTATTTTATCATAGATTGCAAATATATACATATATATATATATACTATTGAGTGGACACCTTGCGAATAGTAGCATATGTACGTGGTTGTCATTAGGATTATAGTGTCTTGGGCGTTTTGAGCAAACTTTAAAGTAAGCGTCTTGAAGAAATTAATGGTCACAGATCCACATAAATGCTGTAAATTGTGTTGATCATATGCACAAAAAAGATCAATGTTGAGCAATTATAGATTGTTCGTTGTCTCTCATGAAACACCAAATGACGTCATCAGCAGTCAGGCGTCATGTCCGTTAAGTTGCTAAATGGACATTCATTGACGCGTCCAATTGGCAATATCACTTGAATACTTTTTGAATTGTGATGACATAACTCCAATCACGTATAACTCAGAAAAGAAGCTCTTCTTTAGGACCTCATTCCACTTGCCGGCGATCCTAAATTGGATCTGTGTATCCCCTAACTTCAGAGTTGAAATATCATGGAAACTGTTTTTAAAGTATGACTAAAACGACAACAAAACGCACAAAGCGTTAAAGATTTGTTTTTCATCTATGAAATTCGATGAGCACTCTGTCAAATGGCTCGGTCGTAGCGAGGTCGCCACCCCAGGGGAATGGGAGTATTAATAGATGTTGATAGCTCACTGTATCTCCGTTGACGTAAGATAAAGTCATTAAGGTTTCGAGTCAGAAAAGCCTCTATATGGCTCGATGGTCTTAATGATCATTAGCCAAGATGTACACGACACCCTTGGGTTCTCCTTCAACCAGAAAGACATTCTAGCACCTGTGGCAAGCGTTGATCGATAATTGGTGGAGTATATTCTTCTACAATGTGATGACACTCTACGGTGTACACCTATTATCTCGAATCTTTGCTATGCTAGGTCCGAATTTGTGTTCTTCAAAACGTGCACAGATGTCCTCTTTTGATTGTGAGTTAACGTTTACATCATAGAATCTGGAGAGTTTTACTTAAACATTACATGCACAACAAATGAATACATGTAGCAGTTATCCTACTTACCTAGGTGGTTTTAAAAAAATCCAAATGCCGTGCCAAAAAAAAGTACATACTGGATTTGCACTAACGCTTGGGGCAACACGTCCGAGGTAAATTCGTTATTGATGAAAAACGACGAAGGCAAATGAATTTATCACTGACGAAAGTTGTAAAATTTAGGTCAATTTGGGTTGACAAAAATAGTGAAATCATTCTTTTTGATGATCAATCGAAGGAAATCGGAAGTACTAATGATATAAATTATAATAGCATGGCCCTTCCGTTCCAAACTAAAGATTCGGAATGGATTTATACATATCTCTTGGAAAGACAGGAAAAGGATTGTTAGTCATATTTCCTGTATGGACTGGACCCACGACCATCATCAGGACCAACGGTATCGGGTTCCATCCCCAGACTTGGTATCGGCTGCGTGTATGCAAGCAAAGAGAATGCATAGCCATGAAATGAGAAAATGTGAAGTTAACATAAAAAGAACTGATTCATGATAAAAAAAAGACTAACATTTTGCTCAAACCACCCCACTCTTCTTGTGATTTCGTCTGGTCCACCCCTATGGCATTACCGATGGCTCAACTCTTTTATTTAGATTGTCACATGGGTGCCCACGTTTCACACGTCATTATAATACGCATGTTAAGGACAAGGACTGATTCCTGATCTTAATCCATTACTGTAAGGAAATCATTTCTAAGGATCCTTAAGACCCTCTTCCGCAGTTTTACCGCTTAATTGCCTTAATCACCTATACGTCCTTCTAGTCAACAGAACTCTCAGATCTCGCCCACACGTGAGTGAATGTGCGCACACGAAACACTCCTACGGCCGGATTCTGCAAATATTCAAATTGATCAGGTGATGTGCCAAGCCCTACGATCTCGCCAGTTCAGGATTTCACCAGTTGTCAGTGTGCTGCAGGTGCGAGTATGATGAAGATGCTAGTGCGATCCCTGATGGTAGCCGTTCTCGGCATTGCCGTGTGCACAGTCGCAGCATTCCCGGCTAAAGACGACAACCGTATAGGAGAGGATGTTTCCAACCGACAGGTAGGCAGTTTTCGTTGCTTCTTTACCGAAAAGGTAAGGAGTTTTTATCACTTTTCTTTCACCGTTAATCAAAATCCCTAGCAGTAATGGTTCTACGCACCGCTAGAATCACACCGATAAGCTTAATTAACACTGGGAATGGACGGAAGATACTGCTAATTTAAGCGTAATGAAAGTCATTGATTGTCTAACCATGTTGTTTTTCTATGTGTCTTACGGATGCGGGGGAAACATATACAATATTGAACAAAGGGGACTTCTTTTGTAAGTTCTAATCGTATCCAGTTTGAGCTCATGTAAAAGCATATACGGTGCGATTGCAAGAAGTATGTTAAAGTAAGTCAAGGGACTGCAGTGTCAGCATCTGCGCGTACGCGATATTTGTTCTTTTATCTTGTAAGAAAAATCTTTTGTAGATTCTTTCATCTCTTGGTGTATGAACTATATGTACTGTTGTGTTTTCTCTGTACTTGAAAAGCTCCCGTTGATACCATTGTTAACCTGAAAACGTGCCCGTTATTTTGCCACGGTCTAAGCCACAATCACAAACGATAGATAGAATAAAGATGTCCACACGATGCATGGTGTACAAAATGACTAATAGCCTGGTAGACGTACACCGACTACTATGTATCTAGATCTGATTTCAACTCAGAAAACAAGAACAAGAAGTAGTAATGCCTTCGAGTACCAGAGTTATCAACCTAGGATTGATCCGTCAAGAATATTGTATTTTCCAAGAGCTAGATATCATAGAACGACAAATACTGTACCTTAAAGCTATCCTTACCAGATAGATTCAAACAACTCTTACACTTAGATGTACAAAGGCTAGGTGTGCCAGGTCGTTTTGTGTAATACAACCGGCTGCTGTCGCGCCGCGTGCCTGTGAAGCTGAGGTGTTACGCCGAAGGGTGGTTATACCGGCTATATAGAGTCATATACAGGTACAGAACTTTACGCTAAATGATAGTGATGTTGATTGAATATTATCGGTTATGGCTTACCCTACATTCTTCCCATGCATTATACAAGAGTTCCAGGAAATTTCTATATTTTCTTATGGATTGACATAAATTCCAAGAAAAAGGAAATATTATCGGTTAGAACTTACCCTACATTCAGTTCATGTATTATGCAAAAGTTCCAGGAAATTTTTATCCATTTTTGATGGATTGACATAAATTCCAAGAAAAGGGGATCGTTAAGTTTTGGCACCTTTAATCAAATCGATGTTATTAAGTAAAGGCGGCACGGTACTCAAAGAAACGAACGATTTAACGCCAAGCAAAATATCCTGACGGAGAAAAAATATATTACGTAAAAGATGTACCTCATAGATTTTCCATGCCATAGAGTGGAACCCATACCTGTTTCTTAGGCCTTGGGTCATACAGAAGTGCAAGTAAAGATAATACTATAACAGGTACCTAGTCCACTGTGTGTTTAACTCCCATAATCTTTCCAATTTTTAAGTCTTTCGCATACCTTGGTCAGGGAATCGAACCCAATGCCGATTACAAATATGACCCGAGCTTCTTGGGTGGAACAACAGGCTCTTTGAGCGGCAACACATCTTTTATCTAACAGAACTCTTTTTCTGTAACATGCTATTTTAAACGATAGTCACTGAATATTGGACACACATGGAGTCAATGACTGAAATCTAAACATCACTCACTCACTCACTCACTCTCTCCCTTAGCTTAGTCAGCCGTAGGGGCAGCATAGCGTTGCAAACATCAATACGGCACGCAAAGCCAACGTCTCTCAGTTGCCGGTTACATAGTGTGAAGAAAGTAGTCATAGACGTGTGCCATAAAGGAAGGGGGCACTGAACGAAAAGTGCGACTTAACAATGATGATAGATAAATCTGGTAATGGTTTCTTTGGGCGAAACTCGGTGTTAGTGTAGATTTACTGGATGTATTTTCTGAATTGGTAAATCCCACTTTTTGTGGAGTGAGCCCTGCCTATCTAACTCCAGGTATCATTTAAGCTGTTACATGGTTTTTCCCCAGGTATGTCAGACAGGTACGTCCCGGAATGTTGCCTAAATGATAATGATAAATCCAAGGTAAATCTGATATGTTTGCCTGAAACTCCATATGCTAACAGCAACCATTATCAGACTTACCTGGCATTTATCGCCATGGGTAAATCCCACTTTTCGTGTAGTGCGATATCCCCAACCGCAATGCCCGGAGCCTGTTCCAGGTACTAACTACTGCCCGCGGGGGGCGCTCTCGGGACAGCTTCAGTGAGAGCGTGCCTTGGCATAGTGGGGCTATCGCGTGTTCTATGTCTTCATGTAAATGGATGAGGTAGCATTCTCTTTAGATCTGGTACCTCGCTATGTATTTTCCTTATCTGAAACCTTTGTATTTAGACGTGGCTACTGATTAAACTACGGCCATTCTCATTTGTATTCCGGTTTAAGTGCTTTATGAAGTTAACCGATTTTACATTATTGGTTTTAATGACTTGGAAAACATGGTGCGTACAAAATACAGGCTTATGCAATTAGCGCTTGTAAAATGTAATTAAATATTTAGTTCGCTAAAGTGGGACATCCTCTCCATCTATGACGTTTTTTGGAGTTTGATGTCATAATCTATGAATGCTATTAAGGTAATGAGAGGAAATAGCCAATTCATCTTCATTCATTTATCAGTTTTCTTACCGTTTTTCTGTTGCCAAAACTGCGTATGTAAGGTATCAACGAAAACTTAAATCCGTCGTTTGTGAAGAATTACGTTGTGGTTGTTGCTGATAACTTTGCTGGATGCTGGATGACTTTTCGACAGGAAAAAGCTCTGACTTATATTTGTGGAAGGTTTGGATATTTCATAAAGAAGGAAATCTAATTTTGAATTGTAAACGTTTGATTTATCATGGAATTGACAATTGATTAGACTTTTATTAGCGGAAAATTACACCATACGGTGTGGATATTCACACGCTGAAAATACTCCACAACGGAGGTGATAAAAGCAGTTACTTCTCCATGTGTGAGAGAGAAATGACTTGAGCTATGTCCTCACCAAAGCTGCCTAGTGCGTACATAATCTCTTTAACGCCGGATACAAGGCGCCGAGAAGGATCAAGTTAACGAGGGACTATCCGATGAGTAGCGTCTGTGCGATGGTTAGGTGGTTACACTAATGGTGCCAGATCATTGATCACCAAGGCAACACTTCGTGATGGACAGGGGAGCGTTTTCAAATTGCTCGACACGGAGTCATCACTGCCCAGGTTCCTGTTGTTAGTTTAAGCCCGCAGAAAGGTAAAGAACGTGTCTGCAAATGGATTTCTAGTCGACAATTAACTTAAACTGGATAAAACAGGCTGAAGCCAGAATGTTTTGCCCCTAAACAGTATTTTCAACCGTTACTAGAGACCTCGTTCATATAGATTCTACTTTCATACGTGCGTCACGAAAGAAGACGTAGTTGTAGGTTAACATTTCAATCACTTTATAAGCTATCGATTAGATGAGCCTGCAAGCTGCTTCTTGGAAAACAAGAACTACAACTGGAAGCTGTCAGACGCTAGGCAGGCAGTACTGATGTATTTTGAAGCATCACATTGTTCAAGTTACTTGACATTCACTGAGCAATCATTGTACAATAGCGGTTAAACGTACTCATAATTCTGCCTCCGCTATTCTGCCAAAAAAAGTTCGGCGCACATTTGTGGAAATTTGATTTGTTTGCCTCTCATGATCATACTTCGCGCGTTTTTAATCAACTCTCCGTTACAGTGCATATTGTTTGGACACAGGAATAACTGCCATTGGCATTGCTTTGTATTTACACGTTGTTTACGTTTATCTCGACAGTTGGTTGTTTTGGTAAAATAACAAGCTCATACATAATGAAATGACCAGAACGAACCAAAAGGCACGTATCAAAAGTGCCGGGAAACTTGATTACATTGTGTTAGGCATTAGGCTACATAATGATAACCTAGCTTTTGTTCCTCATAAACGCCTATTATGCCAGCATTAGTATGAAAATCACAAACATACATGCTCCAGAAAGGAAAACATATCACACGAACGTGTCACTACATGTGGAACAGCGTTTTAGACTTAAATGGACAGTTCACACAGGAAGTCGCTTGAATAAGCCGCTCTTATTAACTTCCCGCCATTTTGAATTTAGAGGTCAAAAGACAGAGTGGAAAGTGACTGGTCATAAATGTCTGTGATACGAATGGACTAGGCCATGGCCCACATGAACAGCTTTCTGTGCAGTTTCTATACCCACAGGAGAGTACACGAACGTGTAGCAAAGTTGTTCAAACTTTGCCGCCGCATACTGTAAATCACCGTACACCGGCCAACTTAAGCCGGTTCCGCCGGCTTGAAGTAGCCTCCACCAGGGCCTTCCTGCGGGGGTATGGGTAGTAGAATTCGGCAAATATAGGGTGAAGAAGTATCCGGAACATTCCCCCTCCGGAGCGGCCAATGAAACCCTATGGTGACTAAACTCCCCTGGCAAATTATTCTCTCTATAGGCAGCGTAGTTAGTCTGGTAGAGACTAGGCTAAAAGTCACACCGGCAAAACCACGACTTCATCACAGTCTGGAGTGGCGGCTTGAAACAGTTACTCCAACCTGGCTTTCCATTTTTGTCCAGGGATGAGAGATATTTAAAATTTTAAAAACTAAAAGGTTGGCTGATAAACCACGCACTTCAAACACTTTGCATAAAAGCCTCCATGAGCAGGTATCTCACTGAACTGCGCGTAATTGCGACAAATTATTGCGGCGAATTTTCTCCTGTGGCCACACTGAGGTGCGACGAAAGGGATTAAATGCATGACCTCTTCAAACAAAATGGCCGCCCCCGGAATTTCACATTCTCAGTTTCGGCTTTAAATCAGATACAAGATAACTTTGTTGGAAACCGCAGTGTTGCCACTGAATTAAAAACCAATATACAACGGTCAACAAAAAGCTGGTTGGCGCCAATTGCCGGTTTAAGCTACTTTGCGAAGGCATTTCGCTGTTTGGCGCAATTAGGTGCCGCCCATGCAGTGAACTAATAGTGCGATTTAGGGCCACACTGATGGATGACATACGCATGCATCGATTTTCACGGGATTTCAAAAGGGTAAAATACAGTCATCCATAAAACCAAGTTATTGTGCATGTGGCCTGGGGTACACGTTCATGATATGCTAGTATTCTACTACAGATATCGATGGTCACCTTGCTTAGTTGTACGGTTACAATGTGTTCGTCTGTGGACAGTTAAGTCTAAAACAAATTGCAGACATTTTCGTTTTGTTCCTAAAGATGTCTAGGCCCCAGATCAAGGTCCTCTCTCCACAGAGAGTCCCAAACGTTTATTTCTGAATAACTGGACATGTAATGGGTGTGTGAAGATGCACACTACTTAAGTTAAAAATGTGACAAATTTAGAGGATTGGGCGAGCCTCAGATAATCCACGTGCAAACGTTATCCAGTGACAGCACACGCGGGAGTAAAGCCACCATAGCTAATCAGGACCATTAACACAAGACATCCGCAGTTTATCCACGATGTTTGATAAAGTGTCTTCCTGTTTTACGCTTTGTGTCGAGTTCGATGTGCGTGTTAATGGGTTGAAAGATAGACTACGTAGCTAGTCGTTCCTTAATGGTTTGTAAGTTCCAGTTTGCCACATCATTTCTAATGTATCATCTCTTATCTGTTAAAGGGTAACGGTGACACACATGAGCTAACACGTTTCCTTGCTATTTCTGTAGTAAGATTGACTGAAGAGATTATTAAGGCAGCCGTGTAATGTAATTGGTGCAATCTAACCCCATGTCGTGCTTTGAAATCCGGAGGTGTACTTATTAAAAGAAGTGTGATATTCACTTAACGAAAATCAACTTTTTGAGAGTAAGAGCCACTAACAATCACGTTTGAAAAAGTTAACCAACTTAAAAGTGACAAAAACATCTGATTCATAACTAGTCAGCTTTCAGTATGCCATGCTATACCGCTATCTCACGTTTCCAGCTTCGACATAAATTCCAGCGGTTCTTAACGACTATATTTCTCGGTCTCACTGCATTACTGATATACCTATGTGTGCTTACGGTTTTGTACTGTATATTGGTAAAAAGGTAACGTTTTTGGTGGCAGCAAGGGTAGTGGGTTTTTCAGTACGGCTATGGTATCATATACTGTTGGTGTTTTATCATAACACTTAATTGGTAATGTCTATTAACGATAACAAGAAGTGTGCGTTCTTGTTACCGGAGTCATATATGATTTGTGTGCTTACAGTTTTGTATATTGGTAAAAAGGTAAAGTTTTTAGTGGGTTTTTCAGAGCGGAGCCGTTATCTCCTTAACCCCATTCCCTGCCAACCGAAGTCAAGTACCCATTTGGGTGCAGTGAGAAACGTCGTGTGAAGTGCCTTTCCCAAGAAGACAACGTCTGGCACAGCGTAGTCGGGAATCGAACTCATTACCTTTCGATCCCGTGTCCGCTAGCCTTAGGTGCGGTCACACTCGTCGTAGGTCGTCGTACGGCTTTAATGTCGTAAGATTTTCAGGCAGGGTGTGACAGAAGTAGAAATAGACTACTGCAGCAGCAGAATACAGTGGTGTGACAGAACCAACCGCCAGCCAGGATTTAAGACAACATTTTTGATAACAATACAGCTGAATTTCGCTCGACACAAACACGACTATCCGAATAATTCCCTCAGATTGTGCTCGTACGACGATCGTGCGACGGATGTGACCGCACCCCAACCCCTGGGCCTTCCACCCAACACGTTGGCCGGTTTTGTACCCATGACGGTGTCACTCTAATTAACGACTAGTCAAACGGACACCAAAAAGTATTGCTTTAGCATGAGATCTTAAGTCCATAGTATAATACTTATAGAAATGTACTGATCTTCTTCTCTGTCTTATTCATAGGATTCCGACAGCCAAGTTGACAACAAGCGTGGCGCTCTACCGATAGATTCACTCCTACACGGGGCAGGGATGGACCGCCTCGGCGGGAAGCGTGCAGGGAGGCCCATCGATAGCATCATGCATAGCTTCGGTCTTCCCATGTCCAGAAGACGGGAAGCCACCGATCCCTCCCACCAAGAGGATCGCCAAGAAGAGAAAGAAGGCACGAGCAACAGAAGAGTGCGAGCTGCTCCGATAGATTCTCTCTACGGAGGGCTGGTATCCATGGGGACGAAACGTGCCGCGCCGATCGATTCAATCTACGGGGGGGATAGGTCTACCAATCAGCGGTAAGCGTGCGCTGTTTCCAAACGACTCCATCTACAAGGGTGTACCCTGGACGGCCAAGCGGTCAGGGGCACCCATTGATCCAATCAGCGGGGGGCGTGGCCTGCCGATGTCAATCAAACGAGCGTCTCCCATCGACTCCATCATTGGTGGAAACGGCCTGCCAATCATGAACAAACGACGTACCATGGCTCTGCCCATCGACAACATCATCGGTGGGTACGGACTGCCCATCTCCGTCCGTGTCGGTAACAAAGACCGTGGGCGCGACACGGAAACGGTGTCCGAAAGCGACGAGGAGCCGTGGCTACGGTCTATCTGGTAGAAACAAGTATTCTACTCAGCTCATTCGAGTTGAGGGGTCAAAGGAAGGACATGGAGTATTTGTGTTAGATGTACTATAAAGGAATTTACAGGTATATGTCTACCCGGACAGTGCACGATACTACAGACAAGTTTGACAGTCTCAACAAAGTTTACTCAAGTAATTGATATCTACCACACATATCAGGAATAAAGATTTAGGATAGAATTCTGTTCCATAGATTATCTGAGTATATGATTATCAATTACCATTTTTAATCTAAATGGTCAAAGGTAACGCTGAAGGTAAATCTAGAAGGTATCAAATCTTAATTTTGAAGACAGAAAACAGATCTAACAGATCTCAAGCAAGATGTGCTTATATTTTTCATACGCAATGATGTCTATCAGCTATCAAAATGATTGAATTTTACCAATAAGATTTCAACCAGTTCGACTAGATGATGGCAAAACGGCCATAGTTTTACTCTCTCATATGATTCAAAATGTTCAAAGGATGTCATCCATGAAGGCACTGGATTGGTCAGATTGACGTTGGGCAGTAACTGGCATGTTCTCCGATCTGAAAACGAGAAAATATCGATGAATAGCGTCCCGAGAAGAAAAGATAAATGTACTACTAACCTAGACACTTTGATTGAACATATATCCTACCATTATAGTAGGCATGTACGCATATATATACCTATTGTTGTGGAAGGGTTTGGATGTAATGTTATCGTTGTAATGATTGAAATTGAAATGTAGAATACCTACATTGCAATAGAATTAAATTCAGATGAAATATGATACAGCCAAATGGTCAGACGTGATTTTTTCATAGATTAGGTAACTCTGAATACGCCATAATATGAACTCTTAAAAGATGAAATATCTACCAATGAATAGGTAATGTTAGGAGAAAAATGGTTACTAGTATAACAAGGTATCCGTAAATAGTTTCATCATGTCAATACTTCAGTGGTTATCATCTACACCAGCCATGAACCGGAAAGGGAGGGGTGTGTACAAACTCAGTTACATTTGGGACCGCATTCTTCTTGCAGCAGCGACACCTAGTGACGAGAAGTAGATCTGGTTGTTACTACCAGTGGGGAGACAACCAAAACTTTGGAAGGTAACTGTCCTCTAGTTGTGGATAAAAATAAAGAGCTTTGATATCCAATATGAAAGTAGTAAATTGTCGAAGAAGAGATATCTGCTGGTAAACCCCCTAGCCGCGTGCTGCCAAGTTGAACAAGCTCAAGGCGCCAACAGAATCCCATTCATTTATCTCCGAAGTGCACGCCGCTATATGCTTACTAGTAATGCCACAAAACCTCACATAGCCGGTACTCTGGTACACAACCTTGACCACATCCCGTCCAAGTGGCCTTACCGGGATCCTTGCCAGCATTACGCTAACACGGCCAAAGTAATTTCAACACTAAGGAGGATTTTCATGGTTCCACTTAGTAGTTATTGGTCCAAAATGTGTTCTATTCATCAGAAATATACAGCTTTTGTAGCATTACCGTACAGGACAGTGTTAAGAAAGTGGTTGCGTGTGCTACGAAGATAAATGGAAATTGTGTGTCCAAGGACTTAGGTGGGCGTGCAAATAAAGCAAGTCATTTCACATCTTATCTTTATAGCCCCAATAAAACTAGTCCAAATCTCACTATGTGCCCTGCTCGCCTGCAACTGAAAAGATAAGACCGCCATGTTGAAGATGTTTCCGGTTGTGAGTGAGAGTGTATTACCTGATTAACACACAGACAGCTTTGACGCACTTCGGCCTTAGTGAATGGCTCCCATGTAAGCTGTTTTTATCGTGCGTGACAAAGCTTTGACTTTGCAGACAGCAATGGAATTTGTCTTAATTTGTTTGCTGGAAGTCTTGCCTTTGTTTCTTAATTTCTTCTTCAGTGTTCAAAGTTGAGGGAGTGGACTAATTCCTGCTTCGGCTCAAATAGCAGGTTTATGAAATAGCTTCCCGACTGGCAACGCATAAAATTACCAAATCAACCTATTACGAAGGTAAGGGTAAGATTGAATATTCTAGCACAAAGATTCCAGAAGTTTTTTCCGTATGCGCGGTCATTCTAATGAAAAATCCCCCAATACATGGACATGGATTCTTATTGGTACTGGAATGAATTTGTGCGTTTTGATGTAAACGGCCTCATTTGCTCCTCTCACATAGTAACCGTGACTTCATTACAACCAGTCAGATGTATATTCACGTATCGTCCCGAGTAGGAAAGGTGGAGGAAGCACGACGCTTTTTCGATTGCTAGTAGATGATGTCCTCGTGGCGCAAGCGGTCACGCAACTCCGCTGAATGGCGTAAGCCTCCGGCGTCAAACCTCTGCACGTGAAAGAACTCATCACACTTATCGAGAAGAGTAGGGGTGACATGGTGTGCTTGGCCTAAAACGCGAGCCGTAGCGAAGCCGCATTGCGCTACTAGTACTATAGCTACTTGAAAAATTTGAATGTTTCACCTCAATTGAGGATGACTGCTTTACTAGTAGGCGATGTGGCCTCACGTTTTCCATCCAAGGACACCAGCTCACTCTAAGCTCACTCCACTCTTCTTGATAAGTGTAGGTGGGAGTAGTTGGTCATTTGTCTCGTGACAGGCCGTTGAGAAGATTGAAGATTATAGGTTGACCACCACGACTGTTCAATTAAGATTTTGCATGAGCGCGGCTATCCACTTCTGATGATTGTAGGAAGCAGACAACTGCTATCGTAGAGAGTGATGTAATGTGTGATGGTGGAGCCAGATGGACACAGAGCGGTCATCGGGGTCCTAAATTACGCGGTTGGTTCATTCAAAAGTTTTCGAAGACTAATTTTCTGTATGCGAAGAGAAATAAATATTTGCCTATTTATGTCGAAAGATTAGAAAGTGTGCCAAGTTTTGTTTCTTCTGCAGTCCTTGGGAATTACGTCTACAAATTTACCCGACTCCAATCACACACCTCACTTCATTCCAACAGCTGTAAAAGAAGAAAAAAATGAAGAGAAACGAGGTATGTTACATATAAAGATGTGTATCATTATAACTGTGTAATGTCCGGAAGTAATAACTGTGTAATGTCCAGAAGTAACTTAAACAGCTACTGACACATGGTAGTCCAATGGCCCATTTTTGAGGCTGTAGTAGCAGTGGTTTGTAGTAGCACTGTATCTAGGGCACGGTATTGGAAGGCGGAGCCCAACCCTCTCCTTCCACCGCCTTTTGCCTCCCAAACTGAAGTCAGGTACCCATTTTCACGCCTGGGTGGAGTGAGGAAAGGCGTGCCTTTCCCAAGGACACAACGTCTAGCCAGGAAGACCAGGAATCTAACGATCTTGTGTCCACTAGATTACCTACTCGGCCATTAGTGTCTGTTGACACCATGACGCAATCCGTGTCCATTCATCCTGTTTCATTCCATCAATGGTGGAAATCTCCTAGAAGAAGAAAGAGAATCGGTGTGTGTGATGGTGATTTGTACCAGACTCTGAGGACTCAATGGCCTCTTGATGATTTGGGACCACCATTAATCTTTCATGAACAGCCCTCGTATCTACGTTTTGCACGTTAGAGTCGAGATAAACAAGCGATCGGCCTTCGGTCCCAAATCATCAGCGAGAGCGAGGCCACTAGTCATCCGGGTCTGGCACAAATCACCATCACAAACATCGATTCTCTTTCTTCTTGTAAGAGATTTCCGCAATTAATGGAAAGGACTAGGATGAACGGACACGGATTACGTCATGACGTCAAAATATATATTTCGCTAGTTGGTATGTAACGTTATAGTCTCTCTCTTTTTCATATACTTCTTATTAGGAGTTTATCCAATAAATTCATATCTTAAAGTTTGTTTTTTGTTTGAACCTAGCCTACTTCCTCATGGTCTCAGCAAAAAAACGCCCAGCATGACGATTTGTCATTTGCATTATCAATGGTTAAAGGAATGCGCCTGCGTACAAAACAAGATAGATGGTTTGCCCATGTGGTTATGTAACGTTATATTTCATAACCTGTCTCAAGGGCATCGATACGGTTATATAACACAATTAACATTCACTCACTCATTCACTCGCCTACTCACACCAAAGAGCTCTCCTGGGGCCATTCCGTGACTATCTCTCTCCAATCCTTGTCCTCGAAATTATGTCCTACTAGACAGGCGCCTGTTTAGATATACATTCTGAGTACTTAGCTATGGGAGAGAGTGAGTGAGTACTCTCTCAATTGCATACAACGAGCTGGGGCAGTCAATTTCACGTGGTCACTCCATCCACGTGTATCAGTATCTGCCAAGGACATCCTTGGTATCTGCATAGCCGGTATTATGTGGAAACTAGTTGAGTGTTTGTCACATGTGTAGGAAGCCATATGTACACATTAAAAGACACGTATCTAGACATTATCACACTGAATGATAGAATATGTATCTGTATAGGAAACTAGTTTAGTGTTTGTCGCATTCTCTTGAGTAGGAAGTCATGTGTAGACATTAAAAGGCACGTGTCTAGACATTATCACACTTTAGGTTAAAACATGTATCTGTATAGGAAACTAGTGTTTGTCGCATTCTTGTGAGTAGGAAGTGATGTGTAGACATTAAAAGGCACGTGTCTAGATATTACCACACTTAAGGTCGACATATTCATCTGCAACATGATCGGCGAACGATATCAACCACACATACTCAAACACATGTACAAATCTTGTAAAGCTAAGGCAAAACACGATCTTAATGAAAGTAATTACAGCCTTTCAAATAGAAAACAAAAACTTTATTACAAGTTCTACGAATGAGTCATCATCACTTTGAATGCACATCACTTTGTAACAAGCGTTGCCGATTCAACGTTAAGAAGATCTGCCGTGGCTGACATTAAATGTACTTTCAGCGCGTTAGAAAAGCGTCATCAGGCGGCATTTTTGTGAACTTCACCAGGGACTTGCAAAGTGCACCGCGGCCTCGACAGCCGAAGCAGACGTCCTGGCCGAGGTATGACTCTTCCTGAACGTACAGTTCGTTCCCTTCCAACATTTTGGACAAAAACACGGAAATTGCAGATAGGTAAGCAGATGTTTGGAGAGGCTAGCTAGATCATTTCGTTTTCTTAGCTATGCGCTAATCTACCTCGTCTTGAGGAGTGTCAAACCGCCTCCCCTCAGAGAGCAGCTAGAAATGCGTTAAGATTTAGCCTCCCTCAATATCTACTTGGCCTTGGAGGAGCCCTGATTTCAAGTTTGAAGACCACAAACCTGTGGAAAGTGCAACGCCATCAGAAATCACCAGGTAGCGCTCCTCTCCTTAATTCTCAACAATTAACTGTAGAACTTGAAAGTCAGTGGATGAGAGTACGTATATAATGAAGCAACTCGCAGATGGACGAAGTGCGCTGAATATGAATTTTGAATGTATAGATAAAACCTTGGACATTTCTTTAGAGAGAAATCATCATCATCTCATCTGGTCGTGAGGATATAGCTTGATTTAAATTCTCTTCTGAACCGATCTGTAAAAACCAACGTCTGTTTTCATCCCTGCATGACCTTATCAAATCTCTTGAAATATTTAACCTCTGTTACCTTACGCTCGTGCATCTCGTTAGCAGCAACGTACGACGTTCAACTGACGTTCTTCTTTCACGGGGTACAACCTACGTCATCAAAATGGCGCGGGGAGCCGACCAACAAGCGATGGAGTACCACAATTTCCTCCTCAAGCGTCCGTCGGGGAGGTCAGTGTGTCACATTATTTAATTATGTCGCAGGTAGGTACTATTGAACAGAGAATGCGGTTGCAGTTTTGTTGAATATCGTAAGGGGGTTCTTTTAAACCCAAAGCTACCCACTACAGCAAAGATGCATCTCTTCTTTTTCTTATGAACCTGACAGCAGCTGTATTTCAAATAGTACTTCGATGTCCAGAAAATCTATACTTATAAACAACAACAGAATCAATCACAGAAACTGTACCAGTAAGTAGGTCTATGTAAGTTATGATTATCCCGTGTGTGAGCTTTACCGATCAAAAAGTTATGCATTACCGTTTTATTTGAAGCAGGCACTAAAATGAATTGCGTAACTTATGACATAAATACATCTTACGCAAGACATATGAACAATCTAATAATGCAGTGAGGTTCTATCTGAGCCATGCCATCGATCATTCAGACAGGTGGAAATTGAATTGTAGCAAAAACGATGATTCGTACAGATCACTATTCCGTCATCGAGTACAGGTCCGCACGTACACACACGCACACATGCATCCCAAACAGTTCTGGAAACGCACACATTTTCAGGGAAGCCCTTTAATTTCAACGCTCATGATTTATTCATTAAAACCACAACAAAGTTCAGCACAATAACGAGAGATAATATTGTATGTAACATTGACGTACTCATAAAACTACATAAAAGGCAGCCAAAAATCTCCACACTACATATCGAGCTGAAAGCAGAAATAGGGTCGTTTCTTAACGTTTAGATATGAGAAAGTGAGTATCGTATTTTGAAAACATTTACAAGCCCAAGACAAACCTGCAACATTACTTAATATATAGTATGCTTGAGGCCTTAAAACGTTTTAAGACGACGCAAGTTACCGATAAGCACTATAATTAAGTTTACACTACAATATGATGTACCCAACATTACTTAATATATACATTAGTATGCTGGACGCTTTAAAACGATATATGACAATGCAAGTTAATTACCGATAAGCACTATGATTAAGTTTGCACTATGGTATAATGTACCCCATTCTATACAACATATCGAGTCAGAAACCAACATAGATAAAACATATATGCATATCATTGAAAAGCGTTTAATATGAACAATGCCCTTCTAAACTTGCAGGCGAATGATTAAACAGAATGAAGTCACTAGGAAAGGCTTCTAGAATTTACATTTCAACGATACAATATGCAAAGTGTACGTATTCAACGTATTCCTACATATTATTGATAAAAAGTTATCTGGGTGCAACGATAATCATGAACGTGTCGTCCGCAAATCATATGCATATATCAAAAACATGCACGCACACATATATGCACATACACACACGCATACACAGAAATATACGCAAACACATACCCTTACGGAAATATAAACACACAGGCGTATACACACGTATTCACACACTCTGAACTCACTCTTATCATACGTACATTGCATCACACTATGCGTATTCACTCACACAACACGAGCACACACTGGCACACATATGTATACTCAAAGAAAAATCACACACACACACACACACACGCACGCACACATAGACACACATGCGTGTACACACATATTCACACATTCTGAACTGACTCTTATGATAATTCTTATGCACATTGACTCACGCTATGCGGATTCAGTCACACAACACTAGCACACACTGGCACACACTCAAAGAACAGTCAAACACACACTCAATCAGACATACACGCTCACGCAGACGCACACACGCACACACACCCGCGCGCGCGCGCGCGTACACAAATATACACACGCACACTAATGCCAATCATACACACACGTACACAGACACTTGTAAACAAGCATATGCGCGCGCGCAGACATACACACACACACATAAAAACACACACGCTCATGCACCACACATACACGTTTCCCCATACACAAACACGTGCACACACACACACACACACACACACACACACACACACACACACACACACACAAACACACACACACTCACACACACACACACACACATACATACATACATACATACATACATACATACATACATACACACGCGCTCGTGGATTGAGGCGTAAGGATGAACTCACTATCTTAACTCCGTGTGTGTCTATGTGCGTATGTATGTATGTATGCATGTGTGTGCGTATGTATGTATGTATGTATGTATGTGTGTGTGTGTGTGTGTGTGTGTGTGTGTGTGTGTGTGTGTACGTGCGTGCGTGTGTGTGTACGTGCGTGCGTGTGTGTGCGTGTGTTTGTGTTCGTGTGGGGTTGCTGTTGTTGGCTTAGTGACAGTCTTTCATCACAAAACGAGCGAGAAAACAACTTGGTCAATATTAACCCTCTAACATGTCGCATTTCTAAGTCAGGTCTTAGAAACACTTACCTTATATAAGCCATAGCGTAAGGGTAAACGTGCTTGAAGTCGCGGATTTTTTTTTCGAGTGTATTCATTCTTATTGACGATATCTATCGAATTATTATTAAGGTAAAGAAAATTCACTTCTGGCTATAATGATGTCTATGTTTACTTTACTTTACTTTACTTTACTCTCCGTTTACTGTTCTATTTTGTCACCTTCGCACAGAAATGCACAAAACTTCTTTTTTTTTAGTAACCCGGCTTTTCAAAGGCAACCAAAGAAATATTAGGGCCAAAAAATGGAAATAAAAAAATGCTGAAATATGTTTGGTAGTGACATTTACTAACATTGTCAGCATATTTGCGTAATAACTTCATACTTTTAGGATTTTAAAACCGCGGAAAATCGTGCCATACGATGATCCCGTTAGTTTCGCGAACTTACAAAAACTCCGGTCACGATTTTCAGTGAGTTCTCACATCACCACAACGTCGTATTTTTGCATCATGGACGTCGCTATACATTGTGATAGTGTTTTGAACTAATCATGTATAGAAATGACTAAATAAAGTGCCTTTCATTTTTATTTTTCGGACCCTAATATTGCTTGGGTTTCCTTCACATTTACACACGTGACTATAGAGCCGTCTCCATCTGTACCTCCACACTGCGGATGTGTTCTGCCGGTGCGTGGTGGTTCTCCCTCCGCCTGGACCGGCAGCGGATGTCGGTAGTGATCGTGCTGCGGGTCATCATGCTGAACTTGCCCCAGTCCACGTTCTTGCGAATATCGCGGTTGAAGAGTCCGTACACGATCGGATTTACGCAGCTGTTGAAGTAGCTGAGCCAGTGTGCGATTGGGTACACGAATTGGTGAACAATTTTCACCTGCCAAAGGGGCATGTTGCCGAACTCATCGAGCATCCAGCAGGTGTAGAGCGGCAGGTATGACATCATGAACAGCGTCACCACCACGATCAGCATCTTGATGACGCGTTTCCGCCTCTTGGGGACAGAGCCAATGAACTCTCTCCTTCGCACGGTGTCTCTGTCGCTGCTGTTTCTTTGTTGGAGACCTGCCTGGAACCAGATCTTCTCGGCGATGCGCATGTACAGGAAACTCATCACCATGAGCGGCAAGATGTAAATCAGCAACACCACTGTGACGGAATAGATCTTCTTGTACACTAGGTCCGGCCAGACCTCAAAACACCGGTCCATGTGTTGACCTTGAATCATCTTGTCCCGGACTTGGATGACGAAGACCTGGGGGACCATGACCACCAGAGCGGCGACCCAGATAGAGACCAGAACCTTCTTCATGGTAGTCATGTTCATCGGACCGTCATGGGGGTACAGGATTGCCTTGTATCTATCAAACACAAATTGACCACATAATGCAATGGTCACATTTCCAAACCGGAGCCCGGCGACGGTGTTTGTGGGAACGAAAAACAAAAGTGTATGTCAAGAAATATACACGAATTATGCTCATGATTGAGAGTTTTATGTTCTGTGTGTGTTTTTATCTTTTATATGATACTTTTCTTACCCGTAGACTACCCAGCCGAGCCCCTGTTTGGAACCATAGCAAAATATAGAAACGACATAATCTTCTTATACTTGATATAGCTATTGAAGCAAACATGGTGATGATTAAAGCATACACAATGAACATCTAAATTTTAGCATGTATATGTTGACTTTGTGGATCTATGTACTTGTTGAAGCGGATTGGAGACATACTGACCTGTCCGCAGCTATAGCGGTCAGCGTGTAGACGGAGGCTGCCACAGACAGACCCTGGATCAGTGCTGTCAGCCGACACATGAAATCACCAAACTGGTACTCTGAATTCAAAAAAATAAGCAATGAAGATACTATACAGTGTGTAAGATATTAGTCTTATTGTCACAAGTTTGTAAGTTTGGGAGTTAAATCTTGACCTTACATGTATCGCAGATATTGCAGTCGCAAAATGAGGGGCGGTGTAGCGACAGCAAACGATATTGAAGGATCTGCCTCTGTTTCCTTTAGATTGAGCAGCTCAATCTAAATCAAACAGAGGCTGATCCTTCAATGTCGAATACTGTCAGAAGCACGTATGCAGAACGTGATGTGCATACAGTAATCAGCCTGCTATAGCTGGCGAGTCTCTTTCGCTCTCTTTGGTATATAAAAGTTGCATCAGAGTAACAGCCGCTGCACAAAATATGTCTTTGGACACAAGTCTATGAACCGATACACAAGATATTAACCTTAAATCCGCGAACACAACCTTAAACGCTTACGTTCTGCATACGTAATTATATGCTGCCCAGCATGACCCTCAACCAATCAAATAACTCACTCCTACCCTTCTGGGTAGTACTTCGCAAGTACTTATTTGTATTTTTCAAGCTCAAGGTCGTCAGTCCTCCAATGTGACATTGTCACTCAGAATTGCCGGTGCCATACTGTAAGATCCGATACATTACGATGGTGAATAGTAGGAATACTACAGCACGGGCACGTGGATAATAACTGTTTTTTGCTTCTCCTGAAATTGGCAATTATCTTCGCCCTATACATGCCACTGCCTAAAAAATAGCGACTTTGTACACTTTGGCTAGTGCTTTTTTTATGCGCACAAAAGAAGTCGTGAGGATATTGAATGTTATCGTGCAACTGCAACCCAGGGGATTTCATAATCTCTCCATTTCAATCATGGCGGCATGGAATTCATCCAATCATAGCGCCCGTAATCTTGTTTCTGTAGACGGCTTATATATATAATCCTGTATTTGAGATACTTTTCGTCCATCTTTGTACAGTATTATGGGTTCGGAGCTGTAGCTTCTCCCTTGAAAACATGCACGTACTTTTAGATGAAAGTGGACCCAGTCGTCTCACTCGAATGCAATCGTCGTATAACGTAATTGTTGGAGTGCTTGGCCCAGAATCGGTTACGGAATCAGACCCTAGACAGGCCCGGCGCCCCGATGTTGTGCCCTTGGGACAGGCACTTAACACGAATCTCCTCACTTCACTTAGGTGGACAATTAAGAGTACCTAACTTCTGTTAGGGAGTTCCCTCCGATATAGGACGTTAGATGGAGGTCACGTGTTTTAGGAGAACCCCACAATTGAGTAACACCAATCTCATCTCTGTAATCTAATATCACGTCTCACGACATCCAACAGCATAATTAAGTAATTTGAGTCATCAATGCATACACGAATCCAAATGAACCGAATCAAGCTACAAAGGAGCTAGAGTATTTTGATTTACACCCACGTAACTACATATGCATTTCAGACACACCGTTCCTTCTCCTTACTATTCCCAAATTTCCTAATTTGGTGCGTCTCATGGTGCTTCCACTGGCAACAGTCAATCATACCAAAGTTCTGTTTCATTCCTCAGCGTATTGGTCTCTCTGATGATGTGCGTAGGTCGTGATCTCGCTATCGCAATAATCCCACAGACGTAAAGAAGGCGGCAGTTCAATTTGCTACCATTGTGCCTCAAAAGCCAAGTCTACAAGGCTAACATTTGCCAAATCACGGTGTGTAATTGGAGATATAGTGCCCCGTTTGGACTGACCGTTTGTTTAGAATACCATGAACGTTGAGAAGAGAGCGTGTTGTGTTAAAACCTTTTAGTTTTGGTACTTAGTATTTGACGGGTTTTGCGTATATATGTATTGTTTCCAGTCACCCAGTTCTTATTCCATGTTGTTACTCGGATGTGTAGACTTTACATTTGCTTGCAATTTTCGTTAACGCTCATTTGATATATTTCCAAAGTTCTTGAGATTGATGTCCATGATGCCTTCGTTTCTTCTTCAATGTGGCTTTACATTCAACAGTAATGGGGATTGAAGTAAGAACTGAACAACTTCTAACTCTGCGACATCTTTGAGGCCTTCACCTTTTATTCCAGGCGTCTCTAGATCTAATGTAGATACAGTAGCTACTACCATAGCACCCGACATAAGCCAAGTAAGTCAAGTCAAGGTGCAACATTGATGTCTGTTGGGATAAGGAGTTCCCAAATACTATCCCAGAGTGTCTAATGCACTCTATCCCCACCTTCCTCTGAAGTTAATGCACCAGTAATAGGAGATAGAGTGTGAGTTTGACAGCCGTACTATTTCTCGAGACGAACGTCTGGCGGCTCCCGTGTGGAAAATTGTCCTTAAGAGACTTGTAAAGCCGTGTAGTAACGGTGTGTGGACTTAATGTGCCTCTACATTACCGGATAAAAGGTGTTCTAATGGCTGTTGTCTGGGGTAATGAGGGGATATAGACTTAGGCACGATTAATTGGGGCTGTATCCTTACGAAGCATCTGACAATGTTATCTTCCTTATTCAATTGTTGTTAGCTATAGACATGTTTATTTTTGTACATGGCAATAATCATTATCATATGTATGACGATACTTTCAGTTTGGGACCGCATTGTAAGCAGTGACACCTATATATAGCTAACGTGCAGTGTGGAATAGTACAGGTCAGTATTGCCCTGAGGAAGGTGCCAGACGGTCACAGAAGCGTCGGCTATAAGTGTATGTATTGGTTGTGAATGAAGAACCTTCAAGTTGTTAACGTCATCCAGTGATTCTCCAACCAGGTGAAACTCTTCACGGAGCCAGAGGTGCAGCTTGCCCGCCCGGCTCTACAACGTTTTCAACTTCTTTATAAACCTACTGACAAAATAATGATGTTGTTCAAAAAAGAAGGTTTGGTTCAAATTAGGCATGTAGTTAGAATGCGTATATCTATCGATTCCTACACGCCACATGTTCGTCTATTTGCTGCTCTGATTGCTAACGGTTGCCACAGCAGCTACGTGTGCATTCAGCCTTTCATCATGTTCAACAATGTGCATACGCCTGCATGAGTCCATAGAAACCACAGGGAAGCATTTGAAGGTCTTCCTAAGGTCTATGTAGATGTCACCTTCCTTGCAGATGCGGTTGATAAACGTGCCATATGCATGCTCTAAATCAGACTGGACAAAATCTATAGAGCATGGATCATCAGCATAGATTACTGACAACAGGGGTCCAAATATGTAGCCTTGTGGTACCCACAAATTTCACTTGGTCTAAAGCAGAATTTACTCCGGTACGCGCGATAATAGCAGCCCAATGTAGCCTTTCTGGAAGGTAAATTTACTAACCGTACCCTCTGTGCTACGTACCTTGTCCCCCCAACGACCACCCGGAGGTCAAGGGACTAGGTAGGTACATGTAGGTAGGCAAGTGTGCTATACCTACACGTATGTATCTTAAAGGGTTTCAGTGTTATCGCAAGTCTTGGACAAATCAATGAATCGTATCCCTTTTAACTCTCTGGCGTTCGTGGCTTCAAACCGATTCCCAGTAATTACATGACCTGG
Organism: Branchiostoma lanceolatum; assembly: GCF_035083965.1. Taxonomy (NCBI): domain Eukaryota; kingdom Metazoa; phylum Chordata; class Leptocardii; order Amphioxiformes; family Branchiostomatidae; genus Branchiostoma; species Branchiostoma lanceolatum. Next base: position 8,634,690 of record NC_089731.1, on the reverse strand, counting down.
GGGCTCTGAAACTACGTAAATGCAGGAGGCAGATTTTCACGTAGTTGCTGAAGCGGTTCTTTGACGCATGGTCAGCCTTGACTTTGTTCCCATACTTTACGAACTCTTTCTCAGAAACGTATCAAAAACAAATCCGATGGAAAATTAACTTTAATTGAACACATATTCATGGATACATTGTCGATTCATTGTTTACATGTTATCAAAAATGTTGAGGAGGTTTAAAGAAGTCAGCATTTCTTTGCGCGGTACTTGAATATCATCCTTGATCCATACGTTTTCTGAATTGTGTCCTAAACTTGTGTCTTACTTTGATGTTTTCCTGCACAGTGAAAGAGCACCGAATATGTTTGATATGACGAGCAACAAGGTATTTTTTTCTGGCTCACTTGTACATTCCGTGTACTCCATGCTGCTTTTCAGCAGGGTGCATTGTAAACCTTTCTTTCCGCGGGGTTGAATCCACTGTGGGTCAATCTAGGGTCATACCTCTATCAATAAACCTTGCACTCCTGCGCTCGTGGCTGCACAACGATTGCCCATAATTACATGTAGTTGTGTTCATGCTCATGGATATGATGAGTGGCTACATTAAACCTCTTGTATATAGTTGGCTTTGAACTAAGTTTGGGGGGGGACAAGCTAGACTACAGGCAAGATGCCTATTGGTTAATACTTGTTGAAGTACTTCTCTAGTCAGCCTTCACCTTGTTTCCATACTTTGCCTACTCGTTCATTGCTTAAGATATATAAAGATTTTAGTAGAAGTTTATATCAATTAAAGAGATACGTGTGTATTGGATATATTTCAGCTCTTTACCTGACAGGTAATGTAGATTACTGAATTCGTCTTAGAACGTGTTTGTGTAAAATAATCTGTCTCAATTTAGATATCATAGGGCGCGAACAACGTAACCAAACATAAACAAGACTCAATTTATATTATCATTATTGAGTCCAGCAAAGCCTCTAATGTCAACTTAAGAAGATCAACCTGAAAAAGAGAACAAGAAATCACTTACATCGTTTTGACATGCGACCAAGGTAAGATGTGTAACGAAATGACTTTTCCGCGTGTAGCGAAATGACTTCATGATGTAACGAAACGACCGTAACGATGTAACGAAATGACTGGAACGAACAGGCGATGTAACGAAACGACCGGTTACCAGGCCAACATATGCGCAGGCCAACGAACTTTTTTTTGCGTGAATGTTAGCCTAAGACAAATAGGCAAACATATGTAGTAAATCCTTGTGCCCTTGGGAAAGGCACTTTACACGCATCCCCCCCCCCCCCCTCAGTTAGAGGGACAAGTCTCCAACGGCAGCTGTCTTCAACTGGCGGACGAGATCAGCGCCAGGCGGGCTGGCGTTATCAAGGTGGACCTCGAGTGTAAGAGTCATCCAGCAGCTCGCTGCAAGCATCCCAACCAGGACCAGTACGTCTCCCTCGAATCGGTGCCGCTGGAGAAGACGGATGCCCAAAGTGTGGGGGTCTCAGATTCGCAACCTGTTATCCACCCTAAACAAATCCACGCGAAGGCTACCGTGTCAACCCTCCTCACTCAGTTGTAGGAACGACACGGTCACCATACTCGATTTGGATATCTGTATTTGTATCTGTAATATTCATCTGTACTATGTATCTGTACTATGTATCTGTACTATGTATCTGTACAATGTATCTGAATATGAATAAAGATTATACGAGTGGTTGCCATAGATGTAGTAAATCACAACGTATCATAAAAGGGTGGAAACTTAATTTTGTGTCATCCAAAACACCATTCATACTTTATGGACGTAATTCGTTTATACTGAAGCAAATTCAAATTGGAATTCCCAACGCATATATTGCACTTACACAAATTTTTGACTGTCCAAGTCTAGATTTGTCGAGGATTGAGCAATCTAACGCTTCTGTGACGTCACGTTATGCAGATAAACACGTGACTAGGTGAGCAGTCCATCATAATGTGTGGGGAGCTTAATTGTTCATGTATCATAAAAGGTTTGTTACTCTTTGCAGTAATACATTATTCATCCCGAGATGGTGAGAGTCTCGTTTTGATGTGAATACTGATGACAGCTTCCTGCATTAGGCTAAGCAATTTTGTTGGATCGCCTTCGAACCTCGAGGAGTTATTTTAGCCGATGTTGCTATATGGAGATATGTTGTGACGTTTCCATGCAAGGCAAATCGACAGCATACATGATATTGAAAGCATCTTATTGCGGAGTGCTTGCGTAACGTCTTTGATCCACGCATATTCTGGATTGTGTCCAAAACGTGTCTTACTTTGATGTTTTCTGGCACTGAGACAGAGTACCACTGTGAGGAACATGTTATGTTATGACATAACGCTATAATGGCGCTTAGGCCACGCTGACTAGATCATATGATGATATCTGCACGCGCACCAAATTTCGTCAATTTCGAAAAGAAATGTTTGCGATCATGCTGTGAATCGTACAAAGAAGCAGCGAAATGAGCAAGTACAAAAAATATCAGAGAACGGATACTAAGGCCATACAATGACTCTTTTCTTATGATAAAATGTACTAATTTTATTAGACTAATGACTTACTCATTGCACAAAACGTATTGCTAGCCATGGTATAATTTTCCAAAGTCCAAGGAAATGTGAAAAAAAAAGTTTTGTTTAAATTATAGTTTGGTATACCATGTTCTGCAAGTTCAGCCTTCCTGATCACTTAGTTTTCTTGACAGATACCAATATTTTTTTCGCACGCTTTCACATATTTTGCAGTGACCAGAGCTAGAGGCTGTCATCCATGTAATCAAATTTGTACATCCTTACATTGTTCTTATCCATGCTGCTTTTCAACGAGTTAAGATTTTAAAATTTTCTTCCCATGAAGTTGAAACGAACTCAAATGAACCCGTGTAATTTAGGAAGGCCATTTCGGATTTATACATACTGGAACCAAGCAATTTACACTAATCCACGCCAAATACCAATAGCAAAGTCTGATGTATTATGTCGTACATTAAGCTTGTTTAGCTTAAGTGGAGCCTTCCTTTCTTTGGACTTCTAAACTTATCACTTTCCTCTGGAGATAATCCATTTTCCAATAAAACTAATCTTGGCTCAAAGTCAACGTCGATAGAAGAAAATTAACGACTAGATAACGGAGACGAGCTGCAAGTTTCAAGGACATCTCATGATTGGGTGGTCACCACTGGTGAACAAATTTCATGGACTACGGGCAGTGTGGCAGGTAATGGCAGGGTGTTCGGCCCAAAACAAGAGGTTTTGATTTCGAATCCACTGACATGTCAAGTTGACGTTGTGGGCTTGGGAAAGGTACTTAACACAAATGTCCTCACTTCACTCGGATGAAGATGAGTACCTAGCTTCGGTTAGGGATGTCTCTCGGATAGGGCGTTAAATGAAGGTCCCGTGTTTGAGGAGAGTCACACCTCGATCACGTTAAAGAACACATCGCACGTAGCAAAAAGAGTAGGGTCAAGTAGATCTGTCCGGATATACAGCTTGTACTCTTCAGTACAAACCCGGTGTGACACTCCATTTTCCAATAAAACTAATCTTGGCTCAAAGTCAACGTCGTTGGAAGACAATTAACGACTAGATAACGGAGACGAGCTGCAAGTTTCAAGGACACCTCATGATTGGGTGGTCAACACTGGTGAACAAACTTCATGGACTACGGGCAGGGTGGCAGATAATGGCGGGGTGTTCGGCCCAAAACAAGAGGTTTTGGTTTCGAATCTACTGACATGCTGAGTTGACGTTGTGGCCTTCGGAAAGGCACTTTGCACGAATTTCCTCAATTCATTCGGATGAAGATGAGTACCTAGATTCGGTTTGGACGTCCCTCGGAGGGGGCGTTTAATGAAGGTCCCTTGTTTGAGGAAAGTCACACTTCGAGCACGATAAAGAACACACCGTACTTAGCGAAAAGAGTAGGGTTTACTAGGTCTGTCCGGGTATACAGCTTGTACTTTTCAGTACAAACCTGGTGTGGTACTCCATTAGGCAGTTTATCGGGTATGCAATACAAAAACACATTTATTTACGCTTTGGGCTACATGCTGTTACGGAGAATTTCGTTAACTCTTTGAAATCGATTTTAAAACGATTATATCGGAGAAGCTGAAGGTAGAAAACATGATATCTATGGCGGTAGACGTGTAATTGTTTTGTGCCACTGCGTCCTATCTTTGCTGTAAATGTGTTTATTGAAAAACAACAACTGACATTAAACGTCTGAATTTTGAGCTTTGGAAAATATCAAAATCAATATTCCTTAGGTTCAGGTCAGCTGAATGGAATTTTGAAGATATTGATATACAATGAGCAATATTTGATTTGGGATTTCAGTACCCATAACTTCTTGATAAGCTAAATTGACAACATGGAAATTACTTTCACTGAACACTGAAATAAAAGAGATCCAGTAAGAATAAGCAGTGACCAGCCAATAGTGCTCTTTTTAATATTCAGTAGGCACAGCCAACTGCTACATTCGAAATTTAAACCACTCGCCACTTTTGCAAAGGTCATAATTCTAATGGGTACCCATATACCGCCACATTAAAAAATGTTATAGAAGTCTTGTCAACAATGTCTGTGTAAGTGTGCATACCTCGGGGATTACTGGTGCTGCATTAGCGGACCTCTTAAAGTGACCTTGTCAACGTGACGCTCTTCGGGTACTTGTAGGAATTATAAGAGTTGACATCACATTTCAAAGGCAATTAATCCACCAGAACTATCACAACAAGTACTCCGAGCTATGCATGGAGGAACGTACCCATTTCTGTACCTCAAGGGTAAATGAATCATAGTGGGATGGTTCAGGACTATGTAACCGAAAGAAAGATAGTGACAGTTGACTTAAATTGACTGTGTCGACCTGAAAGCGTTGACAATGGCTTATAGAATACCAAATCTAGGCATTTAAACACATGAGCCCCAGGATAAGGATGTGCGCGAAAATTACTACATCAACACCATTCAAGGCCAACTACCTTCTCTGGCAAAACCCGAGTCTTCATGGAAAGGCTGACCTTGGATCTGCCAATCATACAGCCACAAATATACGCTATCCAATAGCCTTAGTCGCTGCAAGTTCCCTTACATATGAGGATGCATTACAACCGGCGCCACGAGCAGACCTTGGGTCTAGATTTACGTCAATGGAGAAGCACATCAAAGCTATATGCATGTCTGTCAGGTATCATCAACGTACATTCTACACACAGAATATATCTCACTAGAGTTAAAGCAATTTACTAGACTACAACATCGGAACTCCCAAAGAAACATGAAAGTGATTTTTTGAGAAGATTGTTTGTTTCAAAGGCAATCAATCCACCAGAACTATCACAACAAGAACGCGAAAATTACTACATCAACACCATTCAAGGCCAACTACCTTCTCTGGCAAAACCCGAGCCTTCATGGAAAGGCTGACCTTGGATCTGCCAATCATACAGCCACAAATATACGCTATCCAATAGCCTTAGTCGCTGCAAGTTCCCTTACGTATGAGGATGCATAACAACCGGCGCCACGAGCAGACCTTGGGTCTAGATTTACGTCAATGGAGAAACACATCAAAGCTATATGCATGTCTGTCAGGTATTATCAACGTACATTCTACACACAGAATATATCTCACTAGAGTTAAAGCAATTTACTAGACTTCAACATCGGTCCTCCCAAAGAAACATGAAAGTGATTGTTTGAGAAGATTGTTTGTAAAGATCAACAGTTATCCCCAAAGGATATTAAGGTATATTGTAGATCAGTGCACGGTCCAGACACAGTTTTGAAGTTACATGCTTTCATCTGTTCTGAACTCAAAGGTTGATTTATTAGTCAATGATAATAGCTTGAGAAGCCCAGTCGAACCATTAAGAGAAAATGAGATAAGATCAATTGAAATTGATCAAAATCAAATCAAATGTATAATGAAGATAAGGAATGAAATTGAGCAAAGAATGAAACAAGAAATTATACAAAGCAAACCATAAATAAAATTCTGCATCTAAGATAGAGCAAAGCAAGATGAAATAGAATAAAACATGATGTAATAAAAAGTATTATTTTTTCAAAGTTTGCCGCCATTTCTGCAGTTCTTTTCCCACTATAGCAAACGTTTTCTTTCATGAGCTGAATTAGCCATGGTATAGTTGCTGTGATGAGAGGGATCCTTCCGAATGGTGATCGTGATGGGAATACATGACGCTCACTGGTGCCGCAAGAGTATTGGGCGTCAATGGTTGTTTTAGTATAAAATTGTATTGGATGTTTTCCTGCGTGCAGTAGTGTATCTTCTCTTTTTTTTAGAAAATAAAGGTTAACTGTGATTAGGGATATTTGAATTCTCTATCCATGTAAAAGGCAGAAGCAAAGGTCTTGGTAAAAATAATCCTGTTTTCCGATATGAGGCTGTGATAGACTTGGACGGTTGGACCACTGTGTCCTAGCTGACATTTGGACTGGTTTATCAAATACAAACTGCTCTTGGACCAATCGGCCAATATTTGATAGACAAAGGTCAGCTCAACGGAATCATGATGATTTCAATATCTATAAAAAAACGGACCACGCCCAATATGCAATGTCACATGCATCTACAAACTTACATACTTAAAACGATTAATTCGATGGAAATAAGAAGCTAATAACCACCTTCTTCATGCTAACAAACAAACAAACAAACAAACAAGCAAAGAAATTAATAAATAGAATACATTTTAACGTTATGTCATCATCGTTCCAGGGCGTTATCGCTCCTTTGGAGGAACCCCTCCCTTGTCAGACTCCAAGCTTTTCGATGTCTAGCGGTTCTTGGCCATGTAGGGCCCAGGTGTTTGGGCAAATTGTCACTCCATCTTATGTAAGCCATCAAAACTATCAAGTATTCGGGACAACGTCTTTAGAAAGATTGTCACAAAGGCAAAGCAATCAAGATATAACGGAGTCATCATACAACTGAAAGAAGAGAGACAGCTGGTTTCGATCAAATGTGACAAGTTGACAGTGATGCCTTGGAAATGAACCAGAATGATAATACTAGACCCAAGCCCCTAGGATACATCTACCGGGTGTTCATCTGCAACCGGGTAAATGGTCGACAAAGATGCAAAGACGGTAAACTAGCCTTATCTAGATCTATCTATGCATGAGCGTAAATACCGTAAAATAAACCCCGAGAAGACAATTTCAAAGAAATTCGCGAGTATGTCATAAGAGATACCCTGATACCATTGACGTACAGGATACGTGCTGTGACTATTAACGGAGGTTCTTCTTTACCTACGATTTCCTCTGTAGGATATATCTATTCACTAATATACACTGATAGAATCAGCAGCCGTAGAACCATTTTCAAACCGCTTCACCGCGTTTGTGCCACATCACATTTAGGGTGCAAATAGGGGTTGATATGTAATTAGGCAGGGGAGGTCAAACCTCACTTACCCGATGACACAGAAGATTTACACCACATTTCATTTTCAACCGGATACATATACATACACACAAACGTTTAATGAAGCGTACTAAACCGACACACACTACATTGACCGGTTTCAGTTCAGGAAGATAGCACTCACCTATGCAACGAACTATTTTGTAAATCTGTTTGAAAGGCGTGATGATATACTCGGACCATAAATTTGTAACCACACAAGCAGAAAGTCTTATCGTCTGCAAGCAGTCGAGAATGAAATAAAGGGTAAAACTCATTTTACACAGGAAATGAGCATAGTGATAGGAAATGGTCGATCTCGTAGATGCCATGTCGATGCGTGCTAGTGGTGATAGCACCGATTAAACATTTTACTTGAGGTATGAGCTGCCTACACAAGTCTACTGTCGGCATGGGTTGAGATAACTGATCAGAAAAATGCACAGAAGGGCTTGTAGTTGCTGTGATAGTAGGAGCGTCCCATGTTATCTGACCGGAGCAGCAGGGGTCATTACACCCTGATGAAGGCAGCTCACATCAGCTGAAATGTCGATGCGGAAACTCGACTGTTTCTGTGGTGCAAAACCTTTACATTTTCCACCGTAATGAGTTACAGACGTGATCAAGCTACATGTATTTACTACTCTAATATTTTATTTGTTAGTGCTTCGTGGTCAAATGTTCGGGTTCTTGATTTTAAGACACTGGTCAAAGAAAGCTGTCTCGTCTATAAATTTTATTTGATTTCATACACAATATACAATATACAAGTTGACATACAATATACAATATACAATGCAAGAAGCTACAAGGCACATGCATACTGCAGCACTGTATGAAGTCGTTCCTTTCGCTGCTTTCTAATTATATTAAAAGTTTCATCTGTAGTGCGCGGCAGGTAAGTACCATCGGATATCAACTCGGCTGTTGCAATTCCACGGATACTCCAATTAATTGCAAACGTGAATTTCTCAGGTTCTTCTTTAAGCTCGTTGAATGTTTCCATTCTCAATTTCCTGTTTCTAAACTTCAGAAGAGATGCTGCTACAGTAACAATTAGTTCAGTGCTTAGATTAGTGGCCACCTACAGCCCTGTACTGATCGAGTTCGTTAAAAAAAAGAATTGTGTTATATCTAAAGTACCTGCGACCGTAGTTAATTCATTTATTGTGTCTCAGTCGTCAGCATTAAAACATTCAGTTTGATCAATTCACATGCAACAAGCAGCAATGCCAGTACAATGCGTACGTACGTCGCTCTCAGGGACTGTTCTCCCTCTATCTCTTTAATGAAACGCGAAAGGGGCATCAATGATAAGGGATAAGTTATCCAGCATCAGTACTTTGGCTGTCACATCCATCTATACATCATCATCACCTACGGCAGGTGACTGTCGCAGACAAGTCACTCACCGACCTCCGGAAGTTGGGCGATCAATATTTGTGGTGAACAATCAGATTCTGCATCCGGGAGATAAGGGAACACAGAAGATAGTGGAGGTGGGGAGTGTCTCAGTTTGTTGAAGCTGTACACTATAAAATAATGAGACTTTAATAGAAGTAAATCTGAAACAAAGGACAGTTGATGCCAGTATGCTGTTGAGATAGTGGCATGCCTACTGCTGTTACAGTAAAATGTGACGCAAAGCCCATTTAGAAAGGACCGTTCAACCGGAGTGTTGTTGGCGGCTGGCGGACGTTGGGAGCGGGCCAAAGCTAACAAGGCTGGACTTTTGACGGCACATTTGGTGCAATTTTCGACTAGCGATTCCAGATCCCTTGCCTCAACAATGATAAAGTCCCACATGCATTCAATCTGATATCTGTGATTGTAATCTAGGTGTTAGCTAGGAGTCTTTCCGTTCCCAGTTTTTGAAACTTGGGTGGCAGTAAAGTTTGGCATGACGAGACAGTTTGTCCAAGTAACTTTAAAACATTGAATGAAAACCCTTTTTGTTGGCCCAAAGTGTGGGTACTCCGATGTGAAAATGTACCAACCTAAGACAACATATAGCATATATTCAATATCATCTGCCATCGGTTACCACCATCACATTCCACTAGGACGGCGCTCTCGCTGCGCGTTCACTGCGACCTCAAATTTAACAGAGCGCTTAACGAATTTCATAGATAAAAAAACGAATCTTTTTTTTTTCTTCACTTTGTGTTTTTTATTGTCTTTTACGCTCTGCATGACATTCCAATTATGAAATCAAGGATTAGACAAATTCGATATAGGTTGCCGTCTAGTGGAATGGCGAATTGATCGTGACAATTCATCTTGTTCGAACCACGGGGCAGACAAATCACTCACTGACCTTCACAAGGTCAGCAATGAATTTCTGTCAAAAACTTTGAGGTCACTACAGGACACTAACGATTGTGTGGAGTATCGAGTTGTGGCGACACACTAAAAAAGTTTGAGGAGAGACTAGCTGTCAGGTCATTTTTCTGGTGCAAATAGAATGAACAATGGGTTCAAAACAAAGCAGGCCTTCAGTCGGAAGACTATATTTCTTTGTACATACAGATTAGATTTGCTTTTGGATGTGCAGTTTTCTGTCGGAAAGGGCTAAAACGGCATCCTGACCTACATTATGCATATTCCAGTGGTTGCCAGACCCTGTATCATCTTTCTTTGCAAATTCTCCAAATGTTTTCACATCTCGCTAACTAGATCTAACAGTGAAAAAAGAGTCTGTCTTTTGTACTTTGTATGCTGTAGACATTATGACCACTGCTGTTGCTTTCAAGACTTTGACTAAAACTAATTTAGAGCAGACGGTTATTTCGGCGTCAAGCAACAAACTTAACTGCACATCAGTAGCACGTTCCAGTCCATCTACCCGATCGATGGTTTCTAAGTGTACCAATTTTCTGGTTACTGTGGAGAATTAACAATTAACTGTGACGCTCATTAATTTTATGACATAAGATGCATCTAGACTAGTTCCATCTCACTCGAAAACAGTTAGGTATTAGGAACTATTCCCTGTATAGCTTCTTTATGTTCGCTAATAGCCTAAATCTCAAATAGCGATGTCCTGGAGTGTGTATTACTAGATTAGGTATTAATGGTCAGGTTTAGTTTCGGTCTCAGAGCAATTTCCCTAAGATGTCTGGAAACTCTGTTGGATCAGGAAGTAATTTTTCTCATTACCCTCCCGGTAACATTACCCATTCAGCGAATACTAAACGTATCTTCTTAGAGCGTGGAAAGCAGTGGTGGCCCGCATCGTCGACAGATGAAAGCTGCGATGATGATGATGATGATGATGATGATATAACGTATCTTATCTTTTCTGGTGTAAGTCTGCAACTCCCCTCATTTGGCTGACTCAAAGCAAGTCGATCTTTAGTTAAGAGCAATTTCCATCCAACATACGGTTAAATTTTTAAGAGGGGATGTTCAGTAGATGATGCCAAATCAGTTTTGGCAACCGGCCTTCATGACTGAGGGTGGCAAGTAATTATGCTTACCCCGCGTACATATGAGGTTTGGAATACTAAGATTACATGTATTGCTAATTTCAACTGGACTCAAAGTTGTCTATCTTCATTTTTTGTTTTGGTTAGAATAACTCTAGCTTAAACGGTTCAACTTGAAAAAGAAGTCCATTGCAAGGCACTAGGGTAACAGTCCATTATGACTGACGGCCGCAAGTGACTGATGGTACGTAGGGCTGCGCGTTTGACAAGCGCTCGAACACATATATCACTGATTCCACCGGGACTGAAAGAGATCTCCATTCATTAATTTTACTGACTTAGATATGGAAGTCTGGCATGAGCTGGAAGACATTTCCTATCCAACACGTGGTGCGAGATCGATTCTAGCCACAGGCTGTGAAACCAGCTGCAGGCGTCCGCACGAGATTGCATTTATATGTAACGCCCTTTTGGCTTCGTTCAGACATTTGAATTCTAATCTGAATGATAATTTCAACAAGACGAGAAAAATGACCTGACCCTACCGCGAGCCTAACTCTGACCTATCCGAAAAACTCCTCCAGCTAATGAATTTTGTGCAGTATCTTGTCTGTGAATGTCAATTGCAAATAGATATTCTGTCCAATGTCCGTATTTTTTCAATGCAATAGTCATTGCACTGATTCTCTAAAGCTGACATACGATGACGTTGTGTGAATTCAAACATTGTCGTGTCTTCGACAGTTTCGGCTATCATTTCAATGTGGAGTACCATTTTGCATATAGCTAGACGTACTTTCAACATGTTGAATACCACCCAAACCCTCTTCTTCTTCTAACATAGTCGTGTACACCAATTATCTTGGTGCTGTCAAGATAGAATTAAGGATCCGACCGTAAGGAGTCCAATGTATCATGTATTGAGAAACAAATTGACGTGAAAGGAGTTATAACTACTTGAGACATCCACCAGGGAATCCAATACCTCCTCACGGTAATGATAGTGTCTGATCTCATCTGACTCAAGTTGCTTTAGAGAGGATGTCATGGAGAAGTGGAAATGAATTCCTGTAAATTGAAAGCAGTAAATTGCAAAGCCCGACGAATCCATACATGTCTGAAAACACTGAACTTAAATTGGTTCCAATACTAACATAACTCTTTATACCAATTGCAACTTTTGCCAACTTTACAGAGTTTTTACAGGGTTTTACGATGTTCATAGACACGTGTAAAAGGGATTTGCCAGTCGTAAAGGTCACATAAAGAGAGGATAAATGCACCCTACCATGCTGACAGTGTTCTCAGTAGACACAAGCTCTCTCTTTTCATACTGCTCGGCTGAGCATTATGGCCGGCTTGTGCACCATAAATTGGTCCCGCTAACGCAATCGCTAGGAACCTTCTCGCCCCTTTTTACTGCCTCGTACGGAGGAGTGATCCCGCTGTGTATCCCCATGCGGAATGCAGAGTGCACGCAATCATTTCTTTCATGTCTCGAGCAGTACACTCTCAGCATTGCCGCTTCATCAACTCGCTAATGGTCTCCACCTTGGCACGGGGGTACGTGCAATCAGCCTAACAAAATTGTCCAACGAAAGATCGAAAGATGATTGGAAAATGAAATATGAACGAAGTATGATTGGAAAACTACGTTATGTTTCCAATCTCTCCTTTTGTCTCCTCATCAAGAGCCTCGCATCTATGGTTAATTAGAGTAACTCGCGACAGCTTGGTCTCAACTTCAGAAGACGTAATCCATTGCCATTGTGGCTCATTATATTCTCCTACTTATCTATAAGACTCAGCAATGTACAAACCCCTACTTAAGCTTTGGCGATGTCTCCTCCAAATTACCTACTAATGACACATTCAGCCCAGCATTTAGGATTCTGTATTCTTGTGCGGTACTCAGGCCATCATTTGCAGCGTGCATGGGAAGTAAACCAGGCATCTTGCCAATTCTTGTTGCCGACGTCTCCCCTTTGCAATTCATCACCTTTCCACCTTGGAAAAGGTTTTCTAATAGAGTACGACTCGTAGTGGACGAATCATTGCAAATGTACATACAACAAGCCAACACTTAATTCTGCCTGAACGTGGTAATGATGAGACCATGAATACAAACATGAGGCACTGCATGATGAGTGGAATCTACCTCGACGGCCAATGTCATGTAGTCGGGGAGGCGTAATGGATTTTGAAGCAACTATACAAAATGTACCGTCAAGGCCAGCAAGAAGATAGAGCAAGGTTTGCAAGGCATGTAAACTTAACGTGCCAATGGACTGATACATATACTACTCACTCTTTCCGTGCAGGTTGTTTCTTTGTCGTACTTGGTCATGGCTGCACCATTCACCACAAAATGACGACACAAGTTGATGTGTCTTCAAACTTTTATCAGATATTCAATCTCACTGAGCATATTGTTTGGTACGATAGCGACAAAATATTCCTAATATCACCACAGTTAACAGTTTTGACAGTACTTTGTGGACTTGATGGGGGAAATGTGGATCCAAACTTGCTGGCAGTTTTGGCTGCGCCTGACTTGTTATCATATTCCCGAGCATGATTGAAGGAATAAAGACTAACAGACCCCGTACGTTTTCAATCGGAGCCGTATAATAAATATAAGGCTTTACTGTCCAGAAATTATAGCGCAAACGATAATGGTGAGAAATTTCGATCGTTAAGTACCCCACACTACAAATTTTCATAGCAAATCACACCAACTTTGATAATAAAATAGGCGCGTAGATGACTGTAATTTGTAGTTTATCCGTGAGAAAATATCACTAATGTTATCTAAAGACAATCCAATCGCTGCAACTGGAGATTACCTCCGGACGTATCAAATGACATTCACCGCTCTTCTTCAGCGTCACTGGGATGAACTGGCAGAATGAATCAATTCTAATGCATGCGAGCATGACTGTAAAATATTCTACCAGGTACATCTCATAGATTCCTTCTGCCAGTTCATTCTGGTGACGCTGAAGAAGAGTGATGGATGTCACTCGAAACGCCCCAAAGAAAATTTTGTATCTTATCCAGTTGTAGAGATATAGTTGTCTTTAGATATTGTCTAAGCCGTCAGCAATGTATTATTCACGCTACTTTTGAATTATTTCAGCATTTCTTCAAGGTTCTGTAAGAAAATATTAGACCTCAGGCTCGGTCTCACTGAAATATGCCGAATACTGTCGCCAGTCTTTACAACTTGGTATGGTTGAAAGTCTGACACCATCGTTGCTTTCCTCATTTTCCCCTAACACCTTAATTTCTTACGAAGACAGCATAACGTGTTTTTTTGCGACAGGCGTAACTTCCGTTATACCCCCATTCCACTAGGACAACGCTCTCGTCGCGCGTTCTCTGTGAGACGAAATTCAACAGAGTGTTCAACGGATTTCATAGATAAAAACTCATCTTTTTACAACTTGTATGTTTTACTGTCTTTTCAGACATACTTTCGCATTTCGCATGATATTCCATTCATGAAATCAAGGATTAGACAAATCCGGTTATCCGGCTCATATCCAATCAACGTCGTTCCCGCTGAGATCTCGCTGCCACCTAAATTGGATTTGTGTAATCCTTAGATTGACTTCATAATTGAGAAACTCATGTAATATGTAAAAGAATGACTGAAAAGACAACAGAAGACAAGAGGCATATTAAAATATTAGGTTTTTTTTTAATCTGTAAAATTCGTTGGGCGCACTGTAAAATTTTAGGTCGCGGCGCGGTCGCAGCGAGGTCGCCACCCCAGTGGAATGTGGGTATGACAAAGACTGACAACGGTGTTTTGCACATTTCAATGGGAACGCGCCTATGCCAACTCGCTCAGGCGTAAACGAAGTATTACTTGAACTATACATATACACGCTACGCACGCCCGTGTAATAAAACTGCCTGTGCAAGGGTAGATGCCTAAGTATGTGATTTTCATGAAGATATTTGAGGACAACGTTCATAGCGGGGTTTTTTCGTCCACTAGTATGCCATGAACACAATAATTTCTGCTTGGGAGCGACATGAACACATCTTAACCTCAGTGCTGCCCCTTGACAGTAATTGACTTTGTTGTTGCACGGCGTGAATCCATTTGCCTGTCAATTTAACATTCCTCCCGGGAACGTCTGGGTACAATTGTCATCAATCTTCTACCTATTACGTCTGGGTGCTTTCTTGTTGAATAAACTGAGACATCAAGTAATAATGTCACTTGAAATGCTGTAAAAAAAATGCAGTTGCGACATTATCGAATTGAGTTTGGTGTGAGGAGTGCTTAACGCTTGTTTCGCTCATGTTAGACAAAAGACGTACATACAAAAGACCAATTGCTGTATTACAGACCGTTAAAACTTCACAAGACGGCCAAGACATACGCGCACACAAATCTGGATGATCAGATTTCCTGAAGTATCCATGATCAATTATTCAAATCTAAGAGGACACATCGACGGCAAAAACATATTGGTTTAACACACTTGTTGCGACGCTCACATAAAATTGCAGACCTACAGATAAGAAGAGAAAAAAGTGCTGACTTACCGACCAAAATGTGCGCCACCAGTGTGAAGGGCATACAGAAAATCGCTACTAGCAGATCGGCAACAGCCAGGTTCAATATGAAGTAAAACGTGGCGGTATGGAGTTGCCGTGTTTTGGCCACCACCCAGCAAACTCCAAGATTACCGAGCACACACAGGATAAACACCAAACTGTACACGAGGATGTAGACGGCGGTGATCGGAGAGCCATGTTGATATCTACTCCAGGCCGAATCTTCATTCGAGCTCGCGTTCTTGTTTGGGGAAACAAAATCATCTACGAACGACATGTTTGGCCAAGTTATGTTTACGTTACGAGCCATGTCCATTATTTTAGGTATAACTACAGACGAACGTCTAAATAGGGAGGTTTGGGGAGACAAAAAATGCTAGTGTTAGATACGAGCATCTGCTTTCAGTTGAATCTGAATGAACTATCTAATGCGGCTATATTTAACGGCGTACGCGCAAAGAACTCTGGGTGAAGAATTCCAACCCGTCAATCATCTATTATCTATACAAACGTACACAGAGAAGCATGTTCGGGACTTTTAGAGAAAAAAATCCCACGTTTATAAGTAGAAATTATCTAACGTTCAATCATTGAACGTTAGATAATTTCTACTTATAAACGTGGGATTTTTTTCTCTACTTCAATCGCAAGCCTAATAAGACCAAGTAAAAATGTTGTCTACAGCCCCCAGCATCATGCTGTTGGTGTAGCATGTAACTGTAATCTTATAATGTGTAATAGGTAACGTTGATATGTACGGAATCTAGTGGTGTGTTTTTACACGCTTATACACCACTAATGGATGTCTAATAACGATAATGGGTGTCAAAGTATCAAACATCCAAGACCCTGGACACATACTATGATATCACGTCGTGAGTAGAATAAAGAAGGCTATCTATCATGAGAATTAGGTTCTGCCAATCCTTCAACTTAGAGCAACATGGTCTCTAGAGTGCAGTTGCTCCACTTGCCTTGCTACTAACGTTAGGCCTCGTAATTTGTAATCTGAATTTGTAACGTTCAGATTGCTACCTCATTATGAATCTTGTGCTCTTTCTTTAGTTCATCTTTACCTTTGTATTGTATATTTTGTTAAGTTGACTAAAGTTGAATTCTATGTCGATTTCGTTATATGAATTGGTTATTTCTATTGCATTATCATGTTTTGATTTTGTGTATAATTTTGTATTGTTCGGTATGGCGGCCTTGAAAAGGTGACCCTTGCGGGGGTACACCCGTTTCGTCATGCCATCCATTTTTATGGAGAAGTTCAAGAAATAAATAAATAAATCTACAAGGGACAACAGCAAGGCACCAGTATTTAGGTATAGCAATTAATGAACGAAACATACGTAGCTTCGAAGGGCCATCTAGTTTTCAGACACAGGGATAATAAGAGTCCGTAGGACACAAACCTCCGTGAAGTTATTAGAATTGTGGTACTTGCGGTGCGGGCTAAAGTGTTTGACATCTTCTTTGCCAGAAAAAAAATTAAAAACCTGTTTTCATGTATGATTTGTTATAACACTAGGCAGCAAACAAGGAAGTGTAGCAAGCTGGAGCCTAACCTCTGCTCAGAGATTAGCCAAGTTGGCCCAAGATTGGATAACACACGTATTGGGCAAGCGACAGCTAGATATAAAAGACCCAAAGCCTCTGCTTCGAGAGTAACTGCCAGTGAAAGCTTCAATAACACAGGCAAATTTCAGATGTAGACTGTACCACACCTTCGAGAAGGGGGGGGGGGGGCAATCTATAATTCTCCAAAACAGGAAAATACTGGTACGGTGCCCCAAATCACTGTGCATCATCGGGACCTCAATAACTACCGACATGGAAAAGTTTAAACAAATCCATCGAAAACATTCTGATTTATAGCTGCGAACACACAATTACAGGCAAAAACAGTACTCCTGTCGGAGACCACTGACCTCAATCACGGAGTAGTAGGACAAAGGGAAGTTAATGGACACTTAATAGGATTACTTTGTGAGCAGAAGAAAGGAGGCTATCTAAACTTTGAAGAGGCAAACATCAAAAACAGGCAACATGATTAAGATGTGGAAATGAATGGCTTTGAAGTAGGCATTTGAAGCATATGCAGCTAGCTAGTACCGTATGTTTCAGAAAGATTAGACTGAGTTGTTAATGATGATGAACATGGTTGCACACTCCCGCTAATGGTTTCAAGGTACTTCAACGTTCCGTATTATCCAGAGTGTCAGACTCTATTTCAATGCGTCTTCCTCTAACATATTGCAGACATGGCTGAATATTAAACGTAGTCAACTGTACATGTGTACCTATATCACACTCTGTAAAGCGTGGAATGTGGTTTGCTACAATCCTGATGTATTAATGTGATAAATGTGATTACCTGGTCTCCGAAATATGGTGGAAAATTACTCTAGGTTATTTATTCAGTTAAGTAAAGAGTATGTAAAGTAATTTATACGGCATCATATTCCAGCGAATTGAACCGAATTAGGAAAGATATTCGGTTGTAAAGAGGATCTGTCGTCAATTTTCAGTCATTTCCCTTTTTACCTTTCTTGAGCATAGACGTCTTCAATAATGTTTATATTCCGTTTGTTACCGTTTATGCACCATTCATCCACTCTGCATCGTTTGCACCCGTGGTATTTGCCTGTCCTCACTCTAACCCCCCTATCGGTACGCAAGCTTTTATCAAGCTTAAATGGCTTTTCTGTGGATTTAGCTAAATGGTGCTTTTTTCTGAACGCTTTTTTTTAGAAACCAGGGTTCATCCTTCTGGGAAAACCACAAAGATCTCCGGTGGTAGCTCAGGTGGCCTTATGGTAAATATTGTTGACTGAGAATTTAAACGTTCTGGGGTTCAAATCCCTAGCAAGTCGCACAGTTGTGCCTTAAAAAAGCACTTTACTCTAGCTTCACTCGGCTCACTCATATCCCCCTATCGGTACGCAAGCTTTTATCAAGTTTAAATGGCTTTCTTGTGGATTTAGTTAAATGGGTTCGGATCTTTGCTTTTTTCTAAGCGTTTTTTTTAAAAACCAGAGTTCATCCTTCTGAGAAAACCACAAAGATCTCCGGTGGTAGCTCAGATGGCTTTATGGTAAATATTGCTGACTGAGAATCCAAACGTTCCGGGTTTAAAATCCCTAGCAAGTCGTACAGTTGTGCCCTTGGAAAAAGCACTTTACTCTAGCTTCACTCGGCTCAAATGAAAACGAGTACCTATAGCTAGCTTTGATTAGGGACGTCCTCTTGGATGGGACGTAACACCGTAGGTTCCTTGTTTGAGGAGAACCAAGCCTCCAGCACATTTAAGAACTCACCACACTTATAGATAAGACAATGGGCCAATTTCTTGTGTAAATGGATCAGCCCTATCAGTTGTACCTTAGAAAATCTGCCTTGTTACGACTATGCGTAGCAAAAGAGCATGGGATATTAGTCAAAATCCTGTTCCACTTGTCGGGATTTCATCCCTAACCTCTGCGATCTACTGGCAGGAGACAAGAACAAAGCGGATAATATGAGGTTTTGTGTAGCTTCAGTTTTTTCACTCGTAACTGAGTGGTTTAAAATCACCGGCTTGTACAGTTAGAATCCATCATCATTACCCAGGTAGTCTTCATTGCCTAACTCGACATAAAATTGACAGGAAATGTTTTTAAACCATTCAAAAATGACATTTAAAAATGTCAGCCGTGAAGCAACAGTTACATATGATACCATATGTCATAGCTAAAGGTACGTGGCTGTTATTGAGCTCTAGAAGTTCAGCAATCCATTTTAGTCAAGCACTATACATCACAAAGGCTTACCAGTGACCGAGGGATGTATCACTGACAAAGCGGAAGGATACTTGTAATTAATAAGCTACGGCCGGATC
Source organism: Branchiostoma lanceolatum (assembly GCF_035083965.1). Taxonomy (NCBI): domain Eukaryota; kingdom Metazoa; phylum Chordata; class Leptocardii; order Amphioxiformes; family Branchiostomatidae; genus Branchiostoma; species Branchiostoma lanceolatum. The sequence goes on along the minus strand of NC_089731.1, from coordinate 8,615,335 downwards.
CAAAATCACTATACACTGATTGTGTTTCTCAGTTCACTTCCTCTGATGTCGACTAATATCCGGACACTTACTGTTGTGTGTAAGAGGATAGGGCCTGCACAAGCACTCCAGCTTTTAGCCCAGTCCTCTTAAAATGAATGTGCATAGAATTGAACAGTTCTGACACTGCACCGATTTCTACCGCCGGTCTCGGAAGAGCTAGAGTGCACATCTCAATCATCGTAAAACACATGCTCCCTCCTTTTATTGGCATATCCAGACCATCCAGAACGTGTTAGAGTCATGCCCCATTTTGGGGCTAAATGCTTCAGACTACAGCTGCTCTCAAAAGAAATCTTTCTGGGCTTTTAGCCAACATCAATGACTGCTGTCTTCTCAGCTAACGATAATTGTATTTCGTTCAGCGTTTCATTTAGTATGTTTCCGTAGCCTTTTAACTTGATTGAGTATTTCAAGTTTTTTTTCCACCTGGCTTAATGGGTTGTTCAGTCTTCCAAGTAAAAAGCTTTTAGAAGAAACCACAGTCTCTTTCCTAGAATCTCATAGAGAAGGAAACCTATTACTCCTAATCACCGGAAAACAGGAGGCACGGTACGGTGAAATGCACTCGGCAATGTCTCTGAACATCCCACGATGTAAGCATTAGATCAACCATACATGGTTCGGCTTAATCGCCCTGACAATATAGTGTCGTTGTTATGCTGTACATGATGTCGTGGTACAGAGGAACGTTATAATGTTTCACAGCAGAGGCAACTTTTACTTCATTACCTTTTCAGACATTACACCAAAAGTTTGAGTTAGTACACCAAAACTTTGAGTTGTAACACTAGTACTGTTTTGATTTGATTTTAATTTGATTTATTCGCACATATTAAAATCATTTTGTATTACATAATAGAGCCACAAAATATACGTGCTGGGGGAAGAAAAAAAGCCACAGTGGCTTATACAAGGTCTTCCCCCATCTAAATTAACAAAAAATAACATAAATCTAACAGTTCATAACATAATTATAGTAGTAAATGATAACAATAACAAATCAGACAATAATAATATAAACAGAATACTGACAAAAAAAGTAATTGGTTGCATATAAAGATTAAACATCAAATCATAGCTTAACTCAATACCGAAATGATAGAGATTAGAGAGTCAATCGCAGTTAACAAAATAACAATAATATAACAACTGTTGGGTGTATCTAGAGCACTGTTGGCCACCATACGTAGTATTTTAGTCACCCCCATCCCGTCAGTCTAACTATGTCACAGCAGCACATGCTTGTTCTCCATCGAGTCTAATAATTACACACTTGTTTTAATCGTGCAAAATACAATTTGTATCACAGTTGAAACAAGTATAGGAACGCTCATTGTACATGGAAAACATCAGTTAAAGTGACACGACATTTCTAAGCCTTATACGAATCCCAGAACGCCGACCACTCTATTATATCTAACATATTACATCCTCCGTGTAGTACGTCACCGTTTCTTATCTGAAAGGCGTATGGTAATTGGGTGATAAGCCTCTCCAAAGAGTCTCACGAAACACGTTATAGGCGAAGGTCGAACGTCGTTTGACATACAGTATGATATGAAATGTCATAAATCAGCTTTTGGTTGTGGGACGAGTTTATTCAATTTTGGCTTGCGGCTTCTTTGTAAACAGCATGTACCGTTGATATTGATATCAATACACCTGTCGTGATATGATGTTGATGATTATTTCCATGGAAGAGGCTTGCACTCTCGGTATCTATATTCCGTAATTTGACGGCAAACTTGCATGAGAGCACCAGAGGATGACACGACACATCCGCGTGGGAGGTGGCTGCGCTAAAACCAATTTGTCAAACATGATACAGGCCTGGCAGTGAATTACTGCATCTTATAAGCTTATGGGAAGGAAGTGTGGGATAGAGGAATAAGCTCCTGGACGAAATTGAAGGCGACCGTGCGTAAAGCTTGCAATTTCTTTGGAAACATTGAGGCTTCCTCAGTTGGGGAACAAGTAATCAGTCCTTCCTCCACCAGTACCACTGGGAAGTGACAAAGGGTTATAAAAAGATACAATTAAATGTCAGACTAAAATAGTACGTGGTATGGAATCTGTCCATTGCCCCCTATTGTTAACGTGGTTATCTGGAATAACCAATCAAAGGCACGCGAACTAATTGAGGTATGATATTCCTCAAGCTCATGGAGAGTTATCACCTATACCTGATTGGTAATACGGTGTTGTAATTGTACACATTAGTTATCATTTCTGAATGCGATGTATGTTCTTATTCGATGTTGTCAGAATTGCACCTTTAAGAGCTGTACCTTTGAGATCTACACCTGAATGCAGTTGTTTGCCGAAAATAATACAAAAATTTATACATTGACATATGATATCAATTTTTGGTAGGCAGGCCTTTGCAGATGACAAAGTTAGTATATTCCCTCTCCTTGCAGCTTCAAAGTCATCCACCTTGTAATTTGATATAAACATTAAGTAAAAGCTGTAGAGTTAACTGTCAAATGTAAAATCCCCGTGTAATTGAAATATTTGACGTTGACCGTTTGTGACACAAACTCTCACCTCACCTAACCTATCGTGTGACCTCAGTTGAGGTAAGTATCGACATGTGAAAGCGAGAACGATTGCAAAACTAATTACTGAAACACGCTACAAGCTCGGCGGGTAACCGTTTCTTATGAAGGGGAAGTGTGGTGTGAGGTGATAAGCTCCAAGAAGAAGCTTCGGGGCAGCCTACTTGAAGGTTACGCGATGCCTTTGGCAATATTAAGACCTACTTGTGTGAGTACCAAGTCAAATCTAGAAGGTCAGCCTTAGACAACCACTGCCGAAAGGTAACATACAGTATGAGCCCAGAGAAAACATTTTCTGTCGAAAGAAGAAGTAATAACATTACTTCTTACGTTCGCATAAAACATCTGAACTCTGTATATCCCCATATCAAATACTATCAGCCTTGAAATGAGATCGCACTCCTATTCAAACTAATGCGGTTACTCTGCTTTAGTCAACGACATTGTTAATCTATCCTGTCGCGCATGGTCCGAAGCTATTTATTCCGTCTCTTACGACGATTTCTCAATGAAAGCCTGCGATAGTAACCCTGATGTGGTATATGTAGCTAGCACGCAACCCAATTCGTCTATTCGTATCTCATTCACATCACCCCTCGAATTATTGGCAAGGGAACAGGGATTGCTTGAAGCCATGACACCAGGGTTAGATTTATAAGGCTCTAAATGGTATTTTCTGAGCGAGCATAGATCATTATTCTAAGAGGTTTTTAAGAGAATAAAGTTATCATTTGAAGTAACCTTGAATTACCTCTCGAATTAATAGAATACAAGGGTAAGAACTTGTACATGTTATAAAAGCATGTTTGGAACTTTATCCATTAGTCGGGTCTTCACATGTGACCCTGAAACGGACTACCCTACCTTGCGGAAGAAGTTCAAAACAAACTTGACCTAGAAGTCCACGACCTCATACCTTCACCAAATACTTTTGACTCATTATGATGCAAATCATGCCATAAATTCTTAATACATGTAGTTCCAACTGTTACTCCACAGATAGATGTTTAGCTGCATGTATTAGTGAAACCAGAGAATTGTTTTTCAACGGCCCACTGTCATATGTTTGTTGGCCTGTATTCCAGCCCAGCACCCCACTGATCAACAGCTGCTGTCCTTGACTATACTGCCTACGGCCGAATTAAATTTTCATTGATTATTAAGTAAGTACTGATCTGCATAGCATGCATCTCATAATGCCATAATCACCTAGAGTACATACATGTCAAAAACATGACTTCCCTGACCCACTAGGAGAAGCAGGGGTTACGAAGGTTGCTCGGGAAATTCCCTACCCCATTTAGACCGGAACGTTTTGAGCCACTCACACCGGGGCATGCCCCTACTCTTTTCGAAAGATGTGGTGGGTTCTTTTTCGTGCTCAATGTGTGGCTCTCCTTAAAGCACGGGACCTCCATTTAACGTCCTTTCTGAGGGACGTCCATAGACAAAGCTAGGTACTCATTTACACCGCGTTAGGGCGCGTGACATCTTAGGACCCCCCCCCCCCCCCGTTACATTTCACATTTCAGCGAGTTTCATATGTTTTCAAAGTGCCAACCCGCATTGGCATCATAAAACGATAATGACCGTCGTGTGTAACGTGTATGGGTCCAACACGAACAATTTTGTGACGCGGTGCTGCTTACGGAGAGGGAATCTATTCTAGAAAAAGAAGTTTCGGTCATGATCAGGGACCGGAGCTAGTAATGAATAGAAGCGTTCGGCGGGGAACTGTACTTTGACCCAATAATCGGTGTATCAGGTCTATAAACGTTGACCTTTCACCTTCCTGACATTTTCTTCGTCGCTTTGTAGCTTGTAAAATCATCTCCCATTTGACGCTGTTTTCACTATTCCTCAAGGTATTTATACCAAAGATTCGACAGGTAAGGCATTTCCGCACTGTTGATGCTGATGATCTCGCGTTTCTACGTCGATGAACTAGATTTTTACACACGTGTACGTTTGAGCACGTCATGATATGACGGGCAGGGAAGGGGGGTGGGGGGCATGTACAGTGCACCGGGAGGTCGTAGACTGGTAGTATAATTTGAAGGCTAGAATGGGTCGTTGGTCGTGTTTGTCAGGGCGGCGGCTGAAAACGGCAGTGTGTTGGTCGTATACTATGGAGAATATTTTAGATGGCTGATGAATTTGGCTTGATCTGGTCGGAAAATCGGACCTTCCAGACCAATTTACGACCATATTTCATAGCATACGACTAAAATATCTGAATACGGTCGTTTCCTTTCTACGACTTCACCATGACTATAGTTGTCTTGACAACAAGTCAAGTTACCAAGACTACAAAAACACAAATGGCTGACAGGCACTCCACCGCCATGTCAACTCTGGTGAGTGATGGGATACCGATGCATGGCTACTTATAGTTATAAGCTCGTTAACTATTCCGAGTACGCATGCGCAAGGCCAAAGATGAAGGCCCCTAACTTGTGAATAAACAGTAACGTTCTTGTCTCGACCATTGTTTTTATTTGTATAACAATGTCCAGACGTGTTTTGTTCATGTCGCAGGGACCTTCATGTATGACATATTACCCACAATATATGTCGTTACTCATGCATTTTCGGAATGGCGAACGGGCTAATTACGTTAAATTTGTAGCCTACTTGCGCATCTGCATAATGCAATACGAATTCAGTTTGAACCAGAATAGCCTGTTGTTATCTCCATGAAAAATGGAGATATAGTTTTGGGTGTGTCTCCATGAAAAAAGGAGATATAGTTTTGGGTGTGTGTGTGTGTTTGTCCGCCTGTCTGTTTGTGTTTCCGCACTACTGTAGTCATCATAACTCAAGACCCTCTTAATGGATTACAATGATATTTGGTATGTGGGCAGATGTTTTGAAGCCGAAGTTCAAGGTCGATTTTGGGCCCCCTGGTATGTGACCTTGGTACTGCAGCAGAACTTCAATTTTTGTATCTTTTGACCTGGACGTGCTGTGGTCTTAATTTTTAGGTGGCTGATAGCTTGTGATGTGATAAAAAAGGAATGTAGGTTTGGGCCCCCTAGCAGCTTCCTCTAGAACTGCAGGGGCGTTTTTGTGAAAATCTTCTAAGGAGAATAACTGAACAAAGGAACAACGGATTTCCATGATATTTAGTATGCAGGTAGCTTAGATAGAGATATACACAATGAAGTGCAAATTATGCTTATTGTGACTTAATTTGCATAGCTAATGAGGAAAATCTACATTTGCAGTGTTTTCCATTATCAGACTCAAATACTTGTAACATATGTAGTTTATGGAAAGTGGATCATCAACAGATACCAATTATGCTGATAAATTCCTAATTTGCATAATTAATGCAAAGCACAATATCTCATCTAATTGGAAAATTATAGGACTGCCAATATGATACTTAGTATGCAGGTAACTTAGACAGAGATATACATAATGTAGTGCAAATTATGCTTATTGTGACTTAATTTGCATAGCTAATGAGGAAAATCTATATTTGCAGTGTTTTCCATTATCAGACTCAAATACATGTAACATATGTAGTTTATGGAAAGTGGATCATCAACAGGTGACAATTATGCAAATAAATTACTAATTTGCATAATTAATGAAAAAACACCATTATCTAATTGGAAAATTATGGGACTGTCAATATTGCAACATGTGTAAGTTAGATAAAGGTGTTTATGACCAAGCATATATTATGCAAATGTGTGAGTCATTTGCATGAATAGAATTGTTCATGGAGATATGAGGTCGTGGAAGTCTTGTTGCTGATTGTATACAAAGGGATGATGGTTTATACATATAAAGTTGAAGAGATCCTCTAATTTCTTACGATTCAATCTTGTATTAGACATGCACCAGCCAACATGTGGGAATCCTGGTGAAGACTTGACAGCTGGACATCCTGGGAACCAGACAAACCTGGCCAAGTGAACCAACAGGGAAAAGCAGCAGGATAAAAACGTTGCTTGTTAAGAAATTTGCAGTGCAAAATCCACCCAACTTACTTAATGGTCATGCAAAAATCCAAACAACTGAAAAACTCTACCCTACATTTGTGAGGAATGCGGATATAGAACAACCATTATGTCTCACCTATCAAGCCATTTGACTTTGAGAAAACATACAGGTGAGAAACCTTTCAAATGTGACCAGTGTGATTATGCCGCCTCACAGAAGGGCCTAATGGACAGACACATCATGTCTAAACACACCGGTGAGAAACCCTACATGTGTGAGGAGTGCGGATACAGGACAGCGGACAAGTCAGCTCTAACCCGCCATATTAGAAACCACACTGGCGATAAGCCCTACAAATGTGACCAGTGTGAATATTCTGCTGCAGAGAAATGCAATCTAGACCGACACATCATGTCTAAACACACCGGTGAGAAACCCTACATGTGTGAGGAGTGCGGATACAGGACAGCGGACAAGTCAGCTCTAACCCGCCATATTAGAAACCACACTGGCGATAAGCCCTACAAATGTGACCAGTGTGAATATTCTGCTGCAGAGAAATGCAATCTAGACCGACACATCATGTCTAAACACACCGGTGAGAAACCCTACATGTGCGGGGAGTGTGGATACAGGACAGTGGACAGGTCTAACATAGCCCGACACATGAGAAGTCATACACATGAGAGACCCTACAAGTGTTGTGCATGCGATTATTCATCTGCACATAAAGGTGATTTAGAGCAGCACATCATGGTAAAACATACTGGCGAGAAACCTTATATATGTGAGGAATGCGAATACAGAACGGCTAATAGGTCTGCCCTTTCACGGCATGTAAAGATACACACAAGTGAGAGACCTTACAAATGTGATCAGTGTGATTATTCTGCAATACGCAAAAGTCATGTAGACCAACATGTCAAGGTGAAACACACTACTAAGAAACCTTGCATGTGTTTGGAATGCGGATTTGAGACAGCCACCAGGGCTCATCTGTCCATACATATGACAAAACATTCGAATGAGAAGGTGTTTAAATGTGACAAGTGTGAATATTCTGCTGTATCAAAACAACTTGTAGAGCGCCACTAATGGTGAAACATACCGGTGAGAAACCCTAGCCTACATGTGCGACGAGTGTGGATATAGGACAGCTGACAAGTCTTACCTATCCCGACATATGCGAAAGCATACAGGTGAAAAACCGTACAGATGTGGCCAATGTGAGTACTTTGCAGCACACAAAAACTCTCTTGACCAACATATCAGAACCAAACACACAAATGAGAAACCCTATGCTTGTGAGGACTGCGAGTATAGAACGGCTGTTAAGACTTCCCTTACTGTGCATAGAAAAATACATACAGGGGAGAAACCCTTTAAATGTAAGCAGTGTGACTATTCTACGATTCATAAGGCCAGTTTGCGGCAACATTTGGCGAAGCACACTGGGAAGAAACCATACGTGTGTTCAGAATGTGGGTTTGCGACGGCTCGCAAGAGTTACCTCAAACAACATGTGTCAAAGCATGTGAAAAAATAGATCGTGCTTGTTAACATTGGCTGTCACCACAGCCTGAAGCATACTTTTTCAAATGTAAGAGAGCGCAGTTTAATGACTTTCATTGAAACAGAACTTTGAAGACTTATGTAATTGTTTTTGAACCTTGTAACATTACTACTTCTTAACTGGCTTTCTGAAGTTACAAGTTTTGGAAAAAGACTTTGGTACTTTTGGGATTTGAGAGGAATGTGACTTGAATGTTTGTAAGAAATAAGTCTTTCTCTGTATGAGATTATTAAACTGTTGTTTAAGTCTATTTTGCCTCAGTAATGTGTTGTCGCTGCTTACACTTCTTGACCCTTGTGAGTCGTAGTCAACTTCATTCACTACACATTCCATAGAGCTATACAATGTATGTGTTACCTTCGTCAAGAAGGTTATGTTTATGGTGCAGCTCACTTCTTGTCTGTGTTTGTTTGCGGACAACATAACTCAAGAAGCCTTGGACGGATGGCTGGTGAACATTGGGTCAAATATAAGGGACGCATTGAGTAGAATCTGTCGACTCATTCGTCTATTTAGGTGTTAGAACGGCTAGTGGACGATATCTACGATAGGCTCACCCAAATCATATCAAATCCTAACGAAAATACTGGTCTTAAATATTCGGCACCGACTGGGTATGTAAACTTTTTCATATCATAAGTGCGCGTTAACGTCCTCCTTGAAAGTTTTGCCTTATATACTAAATTACAATTTACAAAGCAGTACCACTTCTGGCTTATGGTCGCTTAGTTGCGCGTGGTATCATGACAAATGAGCCCAGAGAAAACATTTTGTGAGGAAGGAAGATAATAACATCACTTGCAACGTCCGCGTAAACATAAAACATCGGAACGTTTTGAGCTCGGCTCTGTATATACCCATCCCAAATACTATGAGGTCGCACTCCTATTCAAACTAATGCAGTTACTCGCTTTAGTCAACGACATCGTCAATCTATCCTGTCGCGCATGGTCCCAAGCTATCTATTCCGTCTTACGACGGTTTCTCAATGAAAGACTGAGATCAGTTAAGGGTACATGTACGAAAGAAACCCTGATATGCCATAATGGTATATGTAGTTAGCACGCAACCCAATCCGTCTATTCGTATCTTATTCACATCACTAGTACTCCTTGAATTATTGGCGAGGGAACAGGGATTGCTTGAAGCCATGACACCAGGGTTAGACTTGTAGGGCTCCAAATGGTATTTTCTGAGCGATCATAGAACGTTATTCTAAGAGAATTTTAAGCAACCTTGCACTCTCAAATCCCTCAACTAAAGTTACTATTTGAAGTAACCTTGCACCTCTCAAAGTAATGGAATAAAAGTGTAAGAACTTGTACAAGTTATAAAAGCATGTGTTGTAACTTAAGCCATCAGCATGAGTTTAACACGGGTCAATGTGATGACCTTACTACTCTCCAAGCAGAGCATGGGTTTCGGCTGGTTTTTGACGTGTTTTTAGGCGTTTTTGTCAGGCTTTCTACTTTGTCATCTTTTTTTTGTCTACCCAACCCATCAACCCTTGGGTTGGCTAGACAACAACAAAAAAAGATGACAAAGTACAAAGCCTGACAAAAACGCCTAAAAACACGTCAAAAACCAGCCGAAACCCATAGACTTTACAGGACAGCACAGGAAGGCGTGAGGAAGCAAATAGGATTTGGAAAACTGCTCGGTTTCTTCTACCGGAAATAACGCGTGGAGGACATGTATGTATCATGCGCAGGTTTAATTCACTAGTAATTAAAAACAACAATCTTGCCCGTTCTCAGATACTTCAATGTTTACCTACGATGCCTAATTATAAGAAGCCTGGTATGTTATCGGTCCGTTTGCGGTCTGTCCACTGGCTGTTTTTTGTTTGAAATCAGCAGAACTCGAGAAGTTCTCAGTGAATCCTGATGATAGTTGGTAGGCGGGTGGGTAGCGTTCAGAAAAAAACGAAGCTCAAGTCCAACAATATCAATATTAATACTAATATCTCATGTCGTGGACATGCTATGGTCGGGAGTTTTTTTGGTAGATAGCTCTTGGGACAGAGACTAAGTGGTGTACGGCCCCCTAGCGGCTTTTTCGAAACTGCATTAGGGCGTTTTGTTGGAAACTTTAGAAAGAGATAACTTGAGCATGGGCTAATGTGGATTTCCGTTGTTTTTGGCGTGAAGGTAGCTTCGGTGATGATTAACAGTAATATCCTTTTTATGGGGGAAAAACTTCTTAACTTTAAGAGAACCATTAAACAAAGTATGGTAAAGAGTGACGTGGTACTGCTTATGGAGAATGAAGCTATTCTCCAAGCGGCGGTCAGCCTAAAGCGTACTTTGACCCATCAATTGGTGTATCAGGGCTCTGGAAGTTGACCTTTCGCCTTCCTGACATTTTCGTTGTCGTTTTGTTTGTTCAAGGAGGTTATATAACCTCTTTGGTTTGTTCTGGTAAACACGTCTCCCATTTGTAGCTGTTTTCAGCATTCTTCAAGGTATTCATTACAGCAGATGTACCAAAAATTCGACAGGTAAGCCTTTTCCGCACTGTTGATGCTGATTATGTCGTGTTTTTACGTCGATTAATTAGATTTACAGGCGTGTGCGTCTGAGGAAACGTCATGGGGGGAGGGGGAGGAGGTAAGGAACGTTGACCCAAACTGGTAACAGACTGGGCCATTGCAAGGTGACCTGCTTTACGATAAATTCAGAAAGGCAGTGGCTACTTAATATAAGTTCGTTCTTTATTCCAAATACGCATGCGCAATGCCAAAAGTAAAGGCCACTGACTTCAAATTACAGTAACGTTCTTGTCTCGACCATTGTTACTACTTGCATAACAATGTCCAGACGTGTTTGTTCGTGTACATGTGGGCCATTGAAAGGTGGTCTGCTTTACCGTCAACGCTTTACGATAAATTCAGAAAGGCAGTGGCTACTTATAAGCTCGTTCTCTATTCCGTGTACGCATGCGCAAGGCCGAAAGTGAACTTCAAATTACAGTAACGTTCTTGTCTCGACATCTCGACACATTGTTACTGTTTGCATAACAGCAGTCCATACTTGTTTGTTCATGTCGCAGCAGGCCGTGGAAACTAGGGCATTCACGAAATCGAGGCTCGTTTCAAGCGCAAGGGATGACGGGTATAATTTGTGGCGGCAAACTTAAACTGCAAACTTCTCCTTTTCTGTTCTATACTGTCTCTCTGCCACATATATATATTTCAATACGAGTTTAGTTTCAACTAAAACCACCCCTCGTTGTTGGATGATGGTTTGTATGTAAAATTGAACAGATCCTCCCATTTCTTATGATTTAGACATGCACCAGCCAACATGTGGGAATCCTGGTGAAGACTCGACAGCTGGACAGCCCGATTATTCTGCTGCAGCGAGAAACGCAATGGACACACACGTTATGTCTGAACACACCGGTCAGAAACCCTACATGTGTGAGGAGTGCGGATACAGGACAGACGACAAGTCAGCTCTAAACCGACATATTAGAAACCACTCTGACGATAAGCCCTACAAATGTGACCAGTGTGAATATTCTTCTGTACGGAAATACAAAGTAGACATACATGTAATGTTTAAACACACCGGTGAGAAACCCTACATGTGCGGGGAGTGCGGATACAGGACAGCTGACTGGTCTAACATGGACCGACACATGAGAAGTCATACACGTGAGAAACCTTACAAGTGTTGTGAATGCGATTATTCGTCTGCACATAAAGGTGATTTAGAGCAGCACATCATGGTAAAACACACTGGCGAGAAACCTTACGTATGTGAGGAGTGCGAATACAAAACGGCTTATAAGTCTGCCCTTTCTCAGCATGTAAAAATACACACAGGTGAGAAACCTTACAAATGTGATCGTTGTGACTATTCTGCAATACGCAAAAGTCGTGTAGAAGAACACATCAGGGCGAAACACACTGGTGAAAAACCCTACACGTGTTTGGAATGCGGATTCAAGACAGCCAAAAAGGCTTATCTGTCCATACATATGACAAAACATGCGAGTGAGAAGCGGTATAAATGTGACAAGTGTGAATATTCTGCTCTATCAAAACAACTTGTAGAGCGTCACTTCATGAGAAAACACACTGGTGAGAAACCCTTCATGTGCGGGGAGTGTGGATACAGAACAGTTGACAGGTCGTACCTGTTACAACATATGAGAAAACATACAGGTGAAAAACCAAAACCCTACATGTGCGACGAGTGTGGATACAGGACAGCTGACAGGTCTTACCTATCCCGACATATGAGAAAACATACAGGTGAAAAGCCATACAAGTGTGGCCAATGTGAGTACTCTGCAGCACACAAAAACTCTCTTGACCAACATATCATAACCAAACACACAGATGAGAAACCCTATGCTTGTGAGGACTGCGATTATAGAACGGCTGTTAAGACTTCCCTTACTGTGCATAGAAAAATACATAAAGGGGAGAAACCCTTTAAATGTGAGCAGTGTGACTATTCTTCGATTCGATTCTTTGATTTGCAGCGACATTTGGCAAAGCACACTGGAAAGAAACCATATGTGTGTTCGGAGTGTGGGTTTGCGACGGCACAGAAGTGTTACCTCAAACAACATGTGTCAAAGCATGAGGAAAAGTAGATTGCGGTTGTTGACATTGGCTGTCACCACAGCCTGAAGCAATGTAAGAGAGCGTAGTTTGATGACTTGCATTGAAACAGAACTTTGAAGACTTATGTAATTGTTTTTGAACCTTGTAACATTACTACTTCTTACCTGGCTTTCTGGAGTAACAAGTTTTGAAAAAGGACTTTGGAACTTTAAGGATTTGAGAGGAATGGGACTTGAATGTTTGTAAGATGTGAGTCTTACTCTGAATGAGATGATTAAACTGTTGCTTAAGTCTATTTCGCCTCAGTAATGTGTTGTTGCTGCTTGCACTTCTTGACCCTTGTGAGTCGTAGTCTACTTCATTCACTACACATTCCATAGAGCTAAATTTGTTACCTTCGTCAAGAAGGTTATGTTTTTGGTGTGATTCACTACTTGTCCGTGTGTTTGCAGACAACATAAGTCAAGAAGCCTTGGATGGATGTCCATGATATTTGGTAGGTGGACTGGTGAACACAGATCAAAGGGCCGCAGTGAGCGCTCAAGGATCGCAGCGAGCGCTCTACGAGGATTGAATGGTCTCATCTGTAGTTCAAACAAATTTCATTCTTGAAGTGGTGTATCTTGAATTTATGGGAATTTTGTGGTCAACTCATACTTTTGCTCATGGGTAATACATGCTTTCATTCAGATAAAATTCCCTCCAAGTTTTATTGTCAGTAGTTCAAAAGGTATTTCAAAATTCTGTGATTTCAGTTATCATCCTATTATAACGTAGCATGATAAAAGATATTTATTGCAAACAGGTTACATGGCACACAACACAGAAAAAACATATTTCAACATAAGTTGAACAAATATATAACTTAAAACACACGCTGAGCAACCGTGCAGCGACCAGAATTGAATTTGATTCCCCCTTGATTTCATAATTTTAATGTAATGCAAGAGGTAAATGTATGAATTCAAAGACAACATAGCACACAAAACGTTAAAAAAATTCGTTCTTTATCTCTTGAATTCGTTGAGTGATCTGTGAAATCTGTGGTTGCTCATAAAGAGTTGCTGACATTTGAGATTTTGGTCTAGCGTGCTAGGGTCGCCGTAGAGATTCCACTTGAGCACGTTTTCCAGGAGTTCGGCACTCTCACGGCGCTCTGGCGAATTATAGGTCGCTGTGAGAGCGCGGCGAGAGCGCCGTCCAAGTGGAAGGGGTATTAGTTGCGCGTGATATCATGACAAATGAGCCCAGAGAAAACAGTTTGTGAGGAAAGAAGATAATAACATCACTTGCAACGTCCGCGTAAACATAAAACATCTGAACGTAGTGAGCTCGGCTCTGTATATCCCCATCCCAAATACTATTGGCCTTGAAATGAGATCGCACTCCTATTCAAACTAATGCGGTTACTCTGCTTTAGTCAACGACATCGTCAATCTATCCTGTCGCGTATGGTCCTAAGCTATTTATTCCGTTTTACGAGGGGTCCTCAATGAAAGACTGAGATCAGTTAGGGTACATGTACGAAAGTAACCCTGATGTGGTATATGTAGCTAGCACGCAACCCAATCCGTCTATTCGTATTTTATTCACATCACTCCTCGAATTATTGGCAAGGGAGCAGGGAGTGCTTGAAGCCATGGTTCCATGACACCAGGGTTAGATTTCTAAGGCTCCAAATGGTATTATCTGAGCGAGCATAGAACGTTATTCTAAGAAATTTTTAAGCAACCTTGCACTCTCAATTCCCCCAGCTAAAATTATTATTTGAAGTTACCTTACATTACCTCTCGAAGTAATGGAGTGTAAGAACTTGTACAAGTTATAAAAGCATGTTTTATAACTTTATACATTAGTCGGGTCTTCTCATGTGACCCTGAAACGGACAACCTTCCCTTGCGGAATACGTTTGAAACAAATTGAGCTAGAAGTCCACGACCTCGTACCGACCTTGCGGAAGAAGGTCAAAACTAAATTGACCTCAGAAGTCCACGACCTCAAATACTATTGACTCATATTACGATAGAAATGGTGCCATAACCTCTTGATAGTTCCAACTGTTACACCAAAGAGATCTTTTTAAACTGTATCAGTGAAACCAGAAAACTGTTTTCCAGCGGCCCACTGTCATATGTTTGTTGGCCTGGATTTCCAACAAAAGGCACACTGCAGTTCCAAAAAGGCCAATAGGGGGCCCATACCTGCACCAGTTACTCTGTACACCAACAGCTACACATATATGTACCACCATAGCCTGTCCATATGTCGATGTCGAAACCGGACTTAACGTTGCAGTACCTTGGGAAGCCGTTAGGAAGCCCATTATCGAACTTGACCTTTATTTTCCAGGCCCGTACCCACCTACATAGTAGATCTCATACGGATCCACAGCTTCTCGAGTTCTGCTTTTTACACAAACACACGCACGCACGCACGCACACACACAACACGCGCACGCACGCACGCACGCACACACACACACACAAACAAACAAACGCACGCGCACACACAACACACACACACACACACATACACATCCACAAACACATCCACAAATGGCACGAAAACATTCGTTTCGGAAATCATATCCCTCCCCATGACACACACCACCAAGAAAAAATCAAATAGCGCCTTCTAGTGGGGGTGGGCTTCTGTGCGCAGCAATCTGGTCTAACAGACTTTTTTCTTTTACAATTTGTCAGGAATTACTACTTATCATTCAAGATGCAACACAAGCCATACATTTCAGTGAGTTCACAGTCATATCTTTGCAAAGCATACCAACCCGCAATGGCGCCAAAAAGTATTTTAACATAAAATAATAATGGCCGTCGTGTGTAACTTGTATTGGTCCAACGCGAACAATTTTGTGAACGAAAACAATTAAATATTGATTACAAACCCTCGTAATTTCCCAGACAGACTGATTCAGAGCAGGTGTATAATTCTGTCCTGGTTGAAAGAGTCAACTTTGTCGTTAAAAATTATGCCCCTAGGACTTGTTGCTATATCTGTCATGTTCTTGGGGATGGTGTGCCTCACTCCATGCGTCTTAGGGCAGTCTGGGACCATCAGTTACTCCGGGCCGGACGTGAACAGCGAGGAGTCCGAGTCTATACACATGCCAGACTACCTGAGGTGTGACGCCTGTAGGGTCATTGCGTATAAGGTAATGGTTAAAAAGAGCAATTCTTGCTGCATGTTCTGAAGCGTTTCTCTTTATCTTTCTCAACAGATACACTCATACGCACACACACACAAATACACACGGACACGCGCACACACACACACACACAGATGCACACACAAACACAAAAACACGCACACATACACAGATATATATACCCATTCTAGTTCTTGTTGTTGTTCTTGTTGTTGTACTGGACAACTCCCCTTTAGTTTGGGAAAACTCCAGGGGTAGTCGTACACACATAAACACAGAAACACCTACACGAGTACAAATACAAACACACACACACACACACACACACACACACACACACACACACACACACACACACACACACACACACACACACACACACTGGTATCACCGTATTTCGGTACCAACTAAAATGTACTCCTTGCGTTAAGTTCACACAGAAGTTGGACAAGATGACCACCCGACCGAAGGGAAGAGGAGAAAAAGAGCTACTGCTATCTGAAGTCATCGACGGGTTAGAGACCATTTGTGATGAGGATTGGAAAGAGTAAGTGTCATTGATACAGCATGCTGCACAAAATCCTGTGGAATGAATTTCGATTTGCTTGGCAAAATTTTACACATGCAGGGTATACCGATACAGTTATATGTGGGGTTAGTGTCCACCATACTGATAAAGGGCGACTAAGTTGAAGTTACTTTATTGGCTAGGAACTGACTAATGACGACGCGCCATGTCTTCGTTATAGTTTGAAATAGACCAATCACAGGACGACACCCATTGCCTTTAAAATCGAGAATGTCGGGCAGGGCGCCAGGTCTGTGCTTGTGTATCTAGTCGCCTGAAGAAGTTTGGCAATTATACTTTGGCGGTAATGCGATTATGTGGTATGCATCACAGGATGAGGGGCTTATAAACATGCCTAATCGGATTTGTTTATGTGTTGAGTACGGATGCATGCAGTGTCGGTCGACAGTGTTAGGAAAGATTAACAGTTGTCAAGTAACGTATTTTTTTGGCACAGCATGCTGGATAAGCTTACGGTTATCCTTTGAGCACGTCTAAAGGAAATAAAAAATGTCATCATGGTTATGATGAGATTATGTAGGTTTTTTTACAAAACGTCTGGTGTATAGACGTGGGTCGAGAGATGTGTCAGTCAAAAGTAATGAGAAAGCGTGACCTTTCGGCAAAGATCAACGTCTACGTCTTTCCCTTCAATTCATCTGTAGAAGATTACGGAATTATATACTGTAAGGTGATTAGGATTTTTCTCTAAGCAAGGCCCTGGGGTAGGAATATTAATAGTACATTTGTATAGAAGCCTTAACGAGGTAATTCATGATAAAGCGTCTGCTACCTTGGCCTTAACAAGATGGTACCAGGCTCGTTCTCATTCAAATGTACACATTTTGTAATCTCCGTTACTAATTGAAATAAGACGTTCCTGGCATCAGGATATGCCACATATAAGATGTCAAACTGTAGTTTTTATGACGACTTAAAACTTTTCCAGCTTTTAAAAACGGCGGTTTGGTACCTTTTATGTGGCATATCTTAATGTCAGGAACGTCTTACTTCTAAGGGTAACGGAGATTACAAAATGTGTACATTTAAATGAGAACGAGCGACCTATGTTAGTAGCATGGCATGTCGAACAATAGTCGGTCACAATCTTCCCCACCAACCTCTTCTTGGAAAGTAGGAAAGACGGGGAACTTTCTTTGAGGGTCTTTCATTCAATCTACACAATGTTCCATACAAATACAATTTGAGCTGAGGTGACACACCTTCACTGACCTTGCGCACTGATACATTTCAGCACGGGTGTAAAAGAGGTTGAGGGAGTGAAGCGGCTCTCGGGGCCGGGGTTGGAGACGAAGGAGGTACCAGGCGTTACCGCTTCGGGGCAGAAGTGGCCACAGAGGTAAGCAAAGACAAACATTCGGTGACAATTTGTCACATGACAAGCATCTAATTCCAATGTGTTCGTGACATTCCAATCGATAGATTTCGTTGTAAACACTTGTTGGTTGTTTTTTTACTGTTTGTTTTTTTTCAAATGGAGCTTATATTGTACATCGTGAACTCAGTGTTGGAGTTTTCACAACAAATACATGTGTCACGTAAGCAAGAGCAGTTTTTTTTTGGGGGGGGGGGGGGAATATGTGCTGTGCTACAAAGTGTAACATTGTTTTATGATTGTATGAAAATTAATACGTTCATGAATATCGACATTTTCCCCTTCAGGATGCATGAGATGTGCTTTATGTACATCGGGGACATCGGAGAAGAAGTACTGTACGATGTGTTCAAGAGAGAACGGAACCTGGAAAACCTCATGTGCCATCAGAAGGACGGACATTGTCATCCCAAGAACCTCAAAGTCAAGAAAGTCAACGATGAACTCTGACCCGTCATTTACTTTCTTAATAGCTCCCCCCCCCAACTTTAGTTAATGGAATAGCCCTTCATTTCCCATTTCCATTCCGATTTGCAGCAGATTGCGTGTGGATATAAATATAGTAATCAGTGTTATGCATGGAATTGATGATATAATTTTACGTGCACGCCATTCTTTATTAGATGTTAGACCTAGGAAAAAAGTTGTGTTTCCGGCTACCCGACCAACACTACCAAAAACCCGCAGACCCTATACGTTTTTTGTGGAACGCTGGCATAGGAACGGACATAAAATTTCGATCTGAGTGATAAAATTTAAAACAGACTGCCCTGTATATATAATATTTCACACTCTGTAAACAGATGAAGTCTTTGAACAGTCGATTTAAGTTCTGTTTATGAATATTCTTCTATTTGTACAATGTATATCTATAGGATTACACTATAATGTTGAAAACACCATGTACCAGTGCCTGATGCACTTCAATTTTAAAAGGCTAAAATCTAAAGATCTAAAATACAAAAAAGAGAATCCCTACTTCGCTACTGATTCTATTTCTTGGGGGGAAACACGATTTCGTTTTTGCCGGGCCTAAGCACATTGCGAATTGCATCAATAAATATCACACTATGATTTGTGTCGGACTCTACTGATGAATTATTGAAGAACTGGAATTAAATCCTGAACATTATGGTGGTTCAATCAGAAGTGACAGCATTCTAAGAAAATGCGACGTGGATTCCGCTGATTAGAAGTTGATTAATGGAATACAGCAATTAGAATTGTCACACGCGGTGAATATCAAAGCTAAGCAATGTACTATATCAAAGTGCAAGTCAACTTGGGAGCTTTTCCAAGTTATCCATCACACGTATGAAATTGTGCTAAATGATAGCCTCACTAACGAGTTGTGACATTATGAGAGAAAGACCACAACTTCAAACCGAGTATAAAAAAGAACGCCACATAAACAAGAAAAAAGTGTCACGTCTGCTAAGGAGGTTACTAACCTCCATTGACATTAATCCACCGGGTTACATAGATCCGCCACTTTGAAAAACAGTGGGTTTGAGAGATCTCTAGTGCAGCACCCCCAGGTATGCAGACTTTGGGTATACGGGAGTGTATTATACTGGGGGACGTTGGGTTGGAGATCTGTTTGGATGTATCTTTTCAGGGTGGCAGAATTATTTGCCCTGGTGGAATTACGTTAGTAGATTGTTTTGTGAGAGGTAAAACTAAAGTTTGAAATGTTGTACCGTCAAAGCTATGAAATTAATCTTATGCCGCATGTTTAAACTGGTGCCGACTGAGGTCATGGTCACGTGACTGTTGTCATGGTCACCACAGCGCACAATAGTTAAGCGACGTTCTAGAATGGTTAAACACGTTTAGTATCGTGGTTACCACACGTAGTGCTTTTTAGTTCTCCGTGCACTGCTCCTAAATTATTCATAAACTTTCCAAGATAAAATCATCGCCATGGATCCACACGAGTCAGGAGATGACGCGGAGGAATTCCTGGCTCAGTTTGACTGTAAGTAATTTGCTGTGAAGATAGCTAAGCCTATAAAGTTTAGTCGAAACCGACAAAGTCTGTTTGTATGGCACCACCAAACAATGGTAGCAAAGCCAAATGTCGAAACACTTACGTGGCGCCACATGCATACATGGAAACGGTGCAAAAGACCTTTACAGTTGATACCCTCAAGATAATAGCTTACGTTCGTTTAAGCTTTACATGAAATGTTGAAACAAACCTATGTACGTTTGCATGGCTAATGACCCGTGTAAACGACCTTGGTAACGTTACCATACTACATGGAAGTGGCCAGTGTTTACAAACGACCTTGGCAATACTCTGAAGTTTAAAGCTGACGTTTTTTTCAAAGCTCTCCGTAATGGCGCCACATACATGTGCATAAGACACAGTGTGTCCGAACTCGTAAAAGCTCTCGAACTAAAAGCTTAGTCAATACGCTCGTCCAAGCTTTCCACCAAGGTTCAGTGGCTCGATAGGGTTCATGCTTCCTTGAAGAGTTCATGTAGGTGCAAAAGGCATAGAAGTAAAATTTGCCCTGACGCTCACCGTCAACATTTCTAAACTATAGTGATGAACAGTCTCTTAGACTTATCAATTATTCTATCAAACATTCAGATTAATAGTTTTACTATTATTATTATATATTAATTATCAATGAACAGACCAGAAGGAATTGACAAGAGGCAATTTGTAACACTCGCGCAGCACTGTCTCACCCGTCGGAACCCTGGTGACCCGCCGCGGAAATGGGCTGCCTGCGACACTTTTCCGTTTACACGAGGATGGGCCGTGTCGCAGACTCCCCGCGATGTGTCGTACGTCAACCCTGGAGGCGCCACAAGAAAACGCCGAGGCGCCTCGCGAGGCCTGTTTACACGGGTCAAAAATCTGTCCTAGGACACTCGTCGTAGGTGCCTCGCGTAAACCCGGCCCTAAATTTGCATCTCTCTAAGACACACAATCAGTAATCTATAGCAACACGGTAACGTTGCTATATGTGCGTCTATCTTGAAATCCCGAAAACCTATAGAGCGCTGAAGATTAGGGCAAGCAACAATTTCTAATGCGCCAAAAGGCGATTACCTTGCGCACAACATTTCTGCAAGTCTAAGAACATTTTGATTGCATTGAACGCTTTTCTACCTTGCTGTGGACGCCAGACCACACGAGACGGTCATTTCTATGTATCTTATCTAACTGACACATTCTATACTCTAATCGATCGACTCTAGAACAGGTTCTTCGAACTGGGCAGTTCTGTCCATGAGTTCACAGAGAACACCCGTTCTGTCGACTGTTTATACTATCCTACAGAGTTAACGCCACCATTTCCCGGTACTGGTTACTCCGTCCTTACATTTGTTTGTCCAACAGTACCTCCCTCTAGCATCGAGGTGGACTGGGACACCCTCCTATCCCCGGGTGGATGGAAGTGTCCATCTGATCAACATGGCGTCACCCATGACATTGAAGACGGGGATTCGTCTGGCTCGAACCTAAAGTGTGACCGTGGTCGCTGCGGCCTCCACTCGAGTTCCATGGCCTCTGATCACGACGATAAAGTCAAAGAATATATGCCGGATAAAGGTGAGAAACATGCTGGGTTTATGTGCTGTTCCCTTTGAAAATAAACACAAATCGCGCCGTAACTAAACTTGCGAAACAGCAATCATAAGCTTAGACTTGCAAAATACATTTGTACATGAATCACCGAAATATGTGTCATCTCGCGTTCTCGTTGTCAGAGCTATCCTTTGAATCATGAAACCATTCTTCCAGCTCTGCTGAGGGAGCTTGGATACTCGGACAACGAAGATGACGATCCCGAATGGACCGACCACCACCTTTTGCATTCAGCCGAGGCTACAGCAGAAGCGCCACCTTCTGAGCCTGCATACACTGCAGTCGCACAGCCGAAGGAGTTGAACCCAGCGTACCTGTCCGTCCAACCTTCTGAAAGACTGTGCAAGCTTGTGAATAACCAAATGGTACGTTTGAAACATAGCTTCGTCGACTCCTCTGAACATGGCTGCGTTTCTGACAACACCATGCCCTTGAGCAAATCCTTCAGCGAAGTGTCGAGAAGGGAATGCTCTCCATCCAAGGCGTCGTCCTCTCTACTCCGCAGGCCCTCCTCCGAGCCTATCCGTAAGGTCTGCTCGCATCCACCGGCCAATTTTGTCGTCTCCCCCTCCTGTCCGTACTTTGGGCTGGTCCCGTCTCACGTGGAGATAGAAATGGAGAGGCGACATGCCAGACGAGCTGAAAGGGAGCCAAGGATCGACCGAGTTTTCATGGACGAGCTTCACAACATGTGGACGGAGAGAAGGAAAACTCGTCACATGGCGGAGGAGGTCATCCAAGGCGTGATTAGTAGCGCCACACAGCGGCTAGAAGCCGATCTACAGGGCGTCGTTCAGCCACCGAGGGATCCAGGGGAAGTTTCCAAATCAAGCACCAGTGTAACCCACGACGAGAACGAGTTGACGGAGACCACTACAACTCGACTGAGGGTGGAGGAGCTCATCCAATGCGTGATTAGTAGCGCCACACAGCGACTAGAAGCAGAACTGCAGGGCGTCATTGAGCGGCCGAGTGTTTCAGGGCAGATCTCGACAGCAAGCACCAGAGTAGATTACCAAGATGATACACAACAGGCAGGTGCAGATAGCTCAGAAGTTACTAAAGATGAGAGCATATCATCTCCAGCAACTTCCGCAGTGATTGGTTCAAAAATAGCCGCCATGCGACAACTGTTGGAACAGCAGATGGACAAAAACCCCTTGCTCAGTGGCCCATCTTCCAACAAACGTGCTGCTGCAACATTTCTCTCTGATAATCTTGACAAGGATGCGGCTAGCACGGCTGTAAAACAAGCAGGCCAGAAGAAAATCACGAAAACTGTGTCACCTGGAATCATGAAAGTTTTGGACCAACTATCAGCGGAGACAGTGAAGAAAGACGACGTCAGTCCGACTTCAAGAGACACCGCCATTGAAATGAGGAGGGAAGCTTTCA